>NC_060235.2:16038358-16356275 GCF_021155775.2 Neodiprion pinetum | reverse complement strand
AACAAAACACTAAAAAATAAGTTAACCACTTAATGTAAAACAAAATGTTAGATTGAGCTTAAAATTTAAGCCGGAGTTACATAAACTAAGATAATTACAAGTGCAACATTGTAAATATTGTACATTTATTGTTCATCTAAATAAATATGGTTTCCTCCTCGAAAAAAAAAAAAACATGAGGATGGAGTGATGCGGGACACGGGTTCGATCGCAGTTCACTCTTTTTTTTTTTTTTTTTTTAAATTCAATCTCGGTTTTTTTTTTGTATTTTCGGAGAGAAAAAACAAATCAAAGAAAGAAAATTTCGAGAGCCGGTCGATTTTTTCCTTCTTTCCTTTTGCTTTTTTTTTACTGAACCCACCTTTTTTGTAGTGGGGGTAACCCGGAAGAGAACAAATAATTGAAACAATAAAATTCCGAGAGCGAATCGATTTGTTCCCCGTTTTTGGCGCCTCTTTTTGATACGGAAAAGTTTTGACAGTAATGGAAAATAGAGATTACTAAACACAAATGTATTGTTTTTTAATAACACCGGCCCACAAAGAAAAAAAAGTCGTCTGTACTTTTGACCGGACCTACCTATCTTTATGTATTTTGACGCGCTGAATCCGAATCCGAAGTCAGTTTTGCCCGTACACCCTCAAAATTTTGAGTAAATTGCAAAAAACCATAAAAATCGCCAAAAATTAGCAGTTTTGGTAAGAAAAAAATTTGTGGAACTGTAGACCAAGTATGATTTTTATGCATTTTGGTCCGCTAAACCCAAATCTGAAGTTTATTCAACCATAAGCCTTTTAAAATTTAATTGGGCCGGTGTTATTAAAAAACGATACATTTGTTTTTAGTAATCTCTATTTTCCATTACTGTCAAAACTTTTCCTTATTAAAAAAAAAAAACGCCCATTTTATATCAGTCTTGACGAGCATTTCTTAAGAATTTTGAGAGATGCGAGATCGAAACGACAAAATTATTTCAGTAGCAACAATGTATGGACCCCTCTCCTTTTCTGATATTGCCAGCCAGTTAAGAGGCTTCACAGTGTTCAGTTTAGTGCCAGCAGCTCTCGAGGTAGCAAGATGGTAAGTGAATTACATAATTATTTTACATGTATGGAAAAACCGGCAGGTTTGACGATCGTCTATTTACTTTATAGATTAAGTGGCCTTATGTGATTTTCTTTTTAATTAGAAAAAAAGGTAATTTTATGATTTCCGGAATCTCGCCTATTGCCAGTGGTCTCAGATAGGAAATATCCTCAGGATTAGGGAAAAAATAATTAAAGAAATCCCACCTGTGCGCAAAATTGTTAAGAATCGATTTGAATACCAATAAATTAAGGAAATTTGGAAATTGAGGAAAGTGTTTTCCCAAAAAAAAAAAAAATAAATAAAAAATGATCGAAAATGTGTACTATATTCTTGGGCACTAGAATGGAATTCCCCACACATCTTCTTCCTATACAATCAAAAATAAAAACGTCTGACAATTCAAGGAAAATTAAATAAAGTATAAACTACGACTACAGGTCCTTCCCTTTTTTTCTCTTCTCAATCTATAAAGTAAATAGACGATCGTCAAACCTGCCGGTTTTTCCATACATGTAAAATAATTATGTAATTCACTTACCATCTTGCTACCTCGAGAGCTGCTGGCACTAAACTGAACACTGTGAAGCCTCTTAACTGGCTGGCAATATCAGAAAAGGAGAGGGGTCCATACATTGTTGCTACTGAAATAATTTTGTCGTTTCGATCTCGCATCTCTCAAACTTCTTAAGAAATGCTCGTCAAGACTGATATAAAATGGGCGTTTTTTTTTTTAATAAGGAAAAGTTTTGACAGTAATGGAAAATAGAGATTACTAAAAACAAATGAATTGTTTTTTAATAACACCGGCCGAACTAAATTTTAAAAGGCTTATGGTTGAATAAACTTCAGATTTGGGTTTAGCGGACCAAAATGCATAAAAATCATACTTGGTCTATACTTCCATAAATTTTTTTCTTACCAAAACTGCTAATTTTTGGCGATTTTTATGGTTTTTTGCAATTTACTCAAAATTTTGAGGGTGTACGGGCAAAACTGACTTCGGATTCGGATTCAGCGCGTCAAAATACATAAAGATAGGTAGGTCCGGTCAAAAGTACAGACGACTTTTTTTTCTTTGTGGGCCGGTGTTATTAAAAAACAATACATTTGTGTTTAGTAATCTCTATTTTCCATTACTGTCAAAACTTTTCCGTATCAAAAAGAGGCGCCAAAAACGGGGAACAAATCGATTCGCTCTCGGAATTTTATTGTTTCAATTATTTGTTCTCTTCCGGGTTACCCCCACTACAAAAAAGGTGGGTTCAGTAAAAAAAAAGCAAAAGGAAAGAAGGAAAAAATCGACCGGCTCTCGAAATTTTCTTTCTTTGATTTGTTTTTTCTCTCCGAAAATACAAAAAAAAAACCGAGATTGAATTTAAAAAAAAAAAAAAAAAAAGAGTGAACTGCGATCGAACCCGTGTCCCGCATCACTCCATCCTCATGTTTTTTTTTTTTTCGAGGAGGAAACCATATTTATTTAGATGAACAATAAATGTACAATATTTACAATGTTGCACTTGTAATTATCTTAGTTTATGTAACTCCGGCTTAAATTTTAAGCTCAATCTAACATTTTGTTTTACATTAAGTGGTTAACTTATTTTTTAGTGTTTTGTTTAAGACTTGAATGCAGTATTATAGCAAAGGCAGCAGTAATTAACTTAAATACAGGAAAACTTCGCGCAAAAACCTGTGATTGAAAATTCATCCTGATGTGGTATCCACTCAGCCACACCACAGCTACGTCCGTGATCGCGCGTTTGCTCGGTATGTTTATGGAGCTTGCTTGAAATTCGCTGATGGTTCTCTGGAAGATTCAGTTCGAGAAAAAAAAATTTCCTCCAACCACTTGCCCATTGCACATTTTGCATAAATGTTATCGAGCTGGCTTCGTATATTTTTCTATAGACTGCGTGTACAAATATTCGAGAACACCAGGCGTCACATATTTCCAAATCAATAAAAAAATAATATTTCATTAAAAAAAAAAAAACAAAGTATTCGGGCTGGGAATGGTTAATTATTCTGGTTCAGCGTCCGCTAATTGAATCCAAAATTTATCAAATCTGGAGATACTTTTATTCGCTGACATTCATAATTGAAAAAATAAAATCCCAATTCTTGCATTCCTGGAAACATCTGTGCGAGCGGGGACAAGGATGCGATTGGCAACCGCTTGCTCGAGCGACCGAGTATATCTATATATGTATACACGATTGTGGGCCACCTTCGGTGCATGGCCGCCTGGGTGTCGGGTCGGAAATGGGCCACCTTCGGTGCGTGGCCGCCTAGGTGTCACGTCGACGCTCCAACCTAGCTGGTATCACGAAAAGCCGAGCGTTGGAGATCTCCCTACTCATCTCTGGTAAGACCGCGGTCGAAATTTTGACGCGTCGCTTGCCGCCATTTTGTTATGTATTTCGGAACGCATAACTCGAGACTGATATAATTGACGCGGTCGTGGACATGGTGATGGAGCAAAAAGTTAAAACATTATTTCAATTTTAATAGCGTTAGTAGCCGCGGTAAAAGAGAATACGATTCAGATAATACCGTTACTTATTGTACAACGAATAGCTTTAATTTTACTACTTAAAGCAATCGATTCTCAGTGATTCCGTGCATCTGAAATCGCGATCCAAAACGTTCCGAGTACGTGACCCAAGCATTCGCACATCGTGTCGTCGTTCGTGTTAAGTATATGCCAGAAACAGTGTTGCGGGTGAATTAGATACTTCGAAATTGTTTAGAATGGGCACCCAAAAAGAGAAGGAAAAGGAAAAAGAAAAGGACAAGGACAAGGACAAGGACAAGGACAAGGACAAGGACAAGGACAAGGATAAGGAAAAGGAAAACTCAAATCAGTCAGCCGGAGGAAAAAACGCCAAGTCATATGGGAAAATAGTGCTTACCCTTCAAAATTGCCTCTTGCCCGAAGAGAAATTAAATTCTACTCCATCCCACTCAGACGGCTTAGATACGGAGACAGAAACTGACCTGCGCATCCTAGGATGCGAACTGATACAAACTGCTGGGATACTTTTAAAACTTCCTCAGGTGCGTATCGTCAGATAGAGTTGTATATGCTGATACATTTACTAAGATTGAGTATGAAAAAATTGAGGAAAGGAAATAAATAAATACCGAAGGTACGTCGGTTGGTTTTGCTAGATCAGAGTTGCGGAAACTGCTACTTTGTTGCCCCGCGGTATCGTTGAGCATTTAAGGCTTATTAAATTAGTTGTGAATCCACATTACATGACGCAATAGTCACGTTAACAATGTTATGTTGTTTTACAGGCGTCATTCGTTGACGAAAGGATCATTGTCTAAGGAATGATCTATGGACTACGCCAAATCGATGCATCAATGAAGCAACCGATCTTGGATACAGACTTGGTTCAAAAAGCATCAAGCCGGCGATACCCAAATTGAGCATCGGTTGAACCCTTGATAAAAAAAAAATTCTCAATCGACACTTCTGTGTACTATCAATATTGTCCCATGTAGGAACCTGTGCGCTTCCATTGAATAATGTTATATAGAAACAGGAACAGTCAACAAAGCGTAAGATATTTCCAGATGCATCCAGACTTATCGCTAGAAATATGGTATCAATATCACTCTGTTAAGATTTGTATTTATGGTACGAAAGCTCTTGAGACTGCATTTACTAATAGCATAAATACAGGGAAAGTAGTCTATTTTCGAAACTTAGAATCCTGTTTCGAATATTTATTCCGATTTCCATAGAATCTATCATAACCCTTGAATCAATGGGATATAACCAGCAGGTCAGAGAAGAGTTACCGTAAAGTATTTAGCATTGGTTTGGATGCTTTTTATTTTATAAAAACAAAATTCTTACTACGTACACGAAAGTAAAGTTTGAATATCTTTAAACGGCATGTGTAACTGGCGCTAAATTACGTTTGACTGGGAAATAATCGATGTGACACATTCATTGTTCCGCACAGGCTACTATATGCGCTTAATAACTCCAGGCAGTGATCCTCTAACGAATGACGTCGAAGTTTGGAAAGTATATTGCCTAGTGTTTGTTTATAATCATGTTTCTCATGTTTTCTTTCAGGTCGCTATGGCCACCGGGCAAGTGATATTCCAGCGGTTCTATTACAGTAAATCATTGGTTAGGCACAATATGGAAACAACGGCCATGGGATGCGTCTGTCTGGCGAGTAAAATTGAAGAGGCTCCAAGGCGCATCAGAGACGTCATTAATGTGTTCAATCATATTAAACAAGTTTCAAGTCAGAAGTAAGTTCTGCAATATTGAACAATGGGAATATTACCAATCAGATATTTGCAGCTTTCGTAGCTGTACATTTGAATACCAGCTAAGGTAAAAGATTGCTCTGCAGTAAAAGCACTTAACTTATAATTCTTTTCTATTTCTATTCACAGGACTATCCAGCCAGTCATACTAGACCAGAGTTATGTGACGCTAAAGAACCAGGTAATCAAGGCAGAGAGGCGTGTTCTGAAGGAGCTAGGTTTTTGTGTTCACGTTAAGCATCCGCATAAGATAATCGTCATGTACCTTCAAGTTTTGGGTTACGAGAAGAACCGTGCGCTGATGCAACAGTGTTGGAACTACATGAATGATTCGCTTCGCTCAGATGTATTTCTGAGACATCAGCCCGAGACCGTTGCTTGCGCATGCGTTTATCTAGGTGCACGCCAGTTGCAACTTCCACTGCCTGCGACACCTGCTTGGTTCAGGCTATTCAAGGTTAGTGAGTCGTCCATCAGAGACGTCTGCCGCCGAGTTTTACGCCTCTACGCTCGACCCAGTATCAGCGCTGAACAATTGGAGAAACGTGTCGACGAGCTTCGCAGACGATACGAAGAAGCCAGAGCCAAGGCGAGGGGTGGTGAAGTTGATGGTCATACGCCCAGCCCTCCGCTGCCAAAGCACCACAATGCTTGGGGAGGATTCATCAGCCGCAGTGGGACACATGCTGCCCCTGAAAGAGCAAAATCGCCCAGGTGAGGTTGGGATGACAAAGTCATTGAATCTATTTTCATTTGCAGTTAATTAATCTTTTGCGTGCAATTGTTGAAGTGCAAATTCACCTGTCGTAACAGCTGCAATAAAGCTGTACTTCTATGTAAGCATCATTAATGTATTCTTTTTTCATTTTCAGGCATTCTAGATCTACCAGCCTCTCCCCTTCCCGAACTGACATTGCAAAACATGGGAAGCGAAAGAAACACTCGAGTAGAAGTAGATCGCGGAGTCACAGTCACAGCAGATCACGCAAACCGAAAAAGACCCAACGGCGAAGATCAGGAAGCCACAAGTCGTCCCGAAGCCACTACAGATCTCGTAGTAGATCGAGAGACAGAGGGGGGGATCCAGATAAAACAGGGAAGCATCGAAACAAGCATAGACGCCATTGATCAGAAAGAATTTTTGTAAGAAAGAATACAATTTCATTTCCTATGCGACCATTGACACGTAATTTCGTCGAGTTATTATCTTGGGTATATTTACTTAAGTGTAATCGCGGCTCTATTAACAAATGATATGAATGTATTTTATTAAGTAACAATCAAATAAAAGTTATATTTCGAACGAGAGACGCTTAGGCGTTCATCATTTTCGAAAAACCAGCCGGAGGGGCTTTTTTCCTTTCAGCAGCTACTACTGGAGCAAAGTCCAAGTTTACCAGTTGCGGCAAGACTGTCAAGATGAATGATCTGTACGAGGGCACAGATTCTATTGGATTTCCGTGCAGTGTTAGGTTTCTTAGCTTGCACAATTTTCGCAACTTCGGAACGGTGTTCAAATTCGAAATTGCATTTCCGTGCATGTAGATTATCTTGAGATTCGGGAACTTCGTTATTTCATCGTCAATCTCGCTTATGTTGTTGAACGAGAGATCTAGCCAAGCCAGACTGCTCGGCTCTACCAGTACTCTGTTTACCAGATTTTCCAATCCACTCATCGAGCTCAACAAGTTGTTGCTAAGCCAGAGGGAACTCGTAAGGAAACGCTGACTGGAAGTATGCAAAGGCACTTTGCCCACACGGATAGATCGAGCCCGTTGGAAATCGAAATCTGAAAAAAATCGATGGTTTCGTTTGTTGGTTCAAAAATCTGTGTCAGTCAACTATTGCCCTTGATCTTTCACAAATTATCGAGCTTCTTTACAGTAGAACGAATAAATATCGTGGTTAATACCGTTCATACTCGTTGCCTTTTTGAAAGAAAGGTCCATGGGAGGCCCGGCTTGCATTTCCTCGTGATTGTCACGACGATAAGCTGATAATCCATTTCTTAGGCCGTTCGCATTCGCCATTTCAGAGGATATACAATTCAATCTGTAAAATTTTTCATTGATTCCACGCAGGTGATCAAAAAATTAATTTAGGTGTTCAAAAAATTAATCAGCCTTTAATTCGTTTAATTTATAGCATAGTGGAGGATTATATCGATTCAATGAAATCTCCACAACAATCCGCGGTTACCACGATTCTGAAATCAGGCTGGCCGTTTGGCATTACATATTTCATATTCTGATAACAAACAAACTTTGCTTACCAACTTCAAGCTCCAAATACTGAGTAATTTCATGTAAGCATGCCTTGAAAATCGAAACTAATTACAATATTGATATGTTAACGGCAATATACTTTATTTCAATCAACGTATAAATTGACAATATATTATTATCCTTTAGCATTTCTCTTTATGTTTTCAATTCATGCATAATAGTTATTCTAGGATTTAATTGCTATGCTGATACTGCAGTATGAGTTTGGCAAGCTGCCCACGATTACCAAGGTTTAAACTACGAGCTTTCATACAATCTATATGTGTTATGTCACTTTGAGTTCCTCTGCAATTCATTTCTTTGTACCGGATCTTCAATGCAGGTTCTAGTGCGCGAAACGGGTGCAAATTTCCAAACAAAATAAATAGTTCAAATGCAGAATTAATTAAATTCTGTTCGGATGGCTTTAAAACTGTTGCAATATCTCGATCCGCTCGGACAGGTGGAATTATACTTTCTGCCAATTTCCGTACTAGAATATAAATTTACATAGGTATCATTGGTGAATTTCAAACGAATGGTTAATTAGTAGTATAGGTCGCGAGAAAAATTTATGACAAGATTGTCATCAATTACTTACTCGATGTGTAATCTTTGGCATAAAATGCAACATGGTTGAAATTATACTCGTCGTATCTTCCATAGTTTCTGTTTATGTCTAATTCGTTTTCTTTGGCTTTTGATTCCGAGTAAGCGATATCTGGGTGATATTCGACAAAAGGCATTGGGCTGAATACTTGCCATTGGCTAATGGTATTCATTCGTACCTGTGATCATTTTGAGAAAAGGAGATACAGAACTGCTACAGCAAAAATAAATGTCGATAGTTTCAATTGACTTACTCTGTTCAAGTAATCGACTTTCAGCTCCATTTCAGTTTCAACAAATAAAATTAAACTTTCTGGGGAAAATTTCCTGACCACCAAGTCTGTTACAGCGATTTTTAACATTGGCTCCAGTTCAATCGAACTCACGCTCGATGGCAAGCGGATGGAAAGCCAGGTAACCTTAGATTGATCCTTTTTATATTTCTCTGTTAATGACAAAGCATGCTGTTTTACATCGAAAAACACATCGTCTTTGTCTTTCGATGGTGAATTTACATCATAAAGAAGCACCTGCGATGTAGAATGCACTTTAAATACGAGTATAACAGCTTTAGCGATTGAGTAACATATTTTACACGAATGATCCTGTACATACCACCATTAAAAACGTTTTGTCTTTTTTCTCCATGCAGGTTTGAGCGTAGTGTGACATAAATTTGATAGTTTCGTTCTTTTGAAACTTGTTAACTGTTAAAATCAAATGAACTCTGGCATTCTCAGTTACATATGGAACTGTCAAAATCTCTACTTTGCCAAGTGGCTTACAGATCTCGACCCTCTTCACTAACTCCTCCTTGGTTTTTGTCTCAGCAAAGACCAAGTCCAAAATATAATCCATGCCCCTCGAAGCGTCGTACCTTTTATAGCCGTTTAAGAATTTTTTGTATTCCAACATCCCCTTGTAATTTCCTTCGATTCTGTCGGTTGCTGCCTTTATCACATACTCTATATCTGCTTTGACGCTTCCTTCGAACTTCTGCATGTTTTTCAAACTCTTGTCTGAAGCCATGTGCGTTTCATTGAGGTAAGTCCATTTGACGATATCAAATCGCCCAGGAGGCTTGTTTCCTGGTTGATTGCCAATAGGCCAAGTCACGCTATGATCCTTCTCCGGTTCTAATTTGGCAGTCTTCAATATCTCTTGACGCAAAGTGGATATTTGATCTGTGACCGCTGTTAGCTCCAGCTAGAATTAATTTTGATGTCAATGCACAGTACGGATCGAAAGACAAAATTTGATTAACATGTAAAATTACCCTGGCAATATAAGCGTTGAGTTTGTAAATGGTTGAATGGTCAAAAACAGGATAAACACTGATTGGAGATTCCGAGTAATTCTGAGCTATAGATGCGTAAAGATTTGTCTCCAGGGCAAAGCTTTCATTAAGCACTGTGGATTTGATCGTTTGTCCTTGAATAGCGTCGCTACAAGGCAGAGATGAAGAGTGAACGATGCATCTACCAAAGTTAACATCATCGGAGTCGGAATACGTGTTTCTGACGCACCAGTCCAAGTTATTTTTCATCTTTCGGATCACTGAATTACTCAGCAAGATACCTGAATCTGAAAAGGTCATTAAGTTTAGTTACGATATTTATTGAAAGAACGAGTGCTCTGTGTTACTCCGTCTTATGAAAATCACCCACCCAGAGAGCAATAGGTACCAAATTTGCTGGCAATACCCAGATGAACGTCCTGGCTGATGCTGATTTTATTTACAAGCTTTGTCATTTTTCTAACATCTACATAGGTCAAATCTTTGATTAAATAGTAGTAATCGTAATCCTCGAGGTAATTGTCCGTTATGTATTTGAGTACATGGAATGGTTTCAAAATGCTTCTGGTATCTGTGAAGCCGACAATCCCAGGCAGCGAAACATTTGGTTTAGCTCCTTCCGTTATCGATATAAAGTATCTGATTTTGTCTACGAGATGAGCAATGGTTTTGTTCTGAGCTACGCCTCGGCTGTAAAGATATTCTCGACTCGTCAGTACTCCGACAAATAATTTCTCCCTTATGCCGAGCTCTGTCGAATAGTATCTAGGGCGCATGAAAACCTTGGGAGTTTTCTTGGCCCGCAACGGCTTTCCCTCAAGGTTCATCTTTGGCTCGTAAATGTCGCTGAATTTTGGCACGCTTAAAGGAGGTGCAAGATCTTCCACCGTCTCTAGACAGTCCCCGTCATTGGTCGGTGTAAAAAACGAGCTTATGCATAGTCCGAAGCACATGCCGAAGATCAAATATACGTTGCTTCGACAGTACGAAAGAAAGACTTTTGTTATCGTATTCATCGTTTTATTATCAGATACTGTATTGCAATACAATTTCTACAGTCCTAATTAGTTATATCGGATTGTTTGAATTATCTCATCATGTACATACATGCAACGATAATTTGTTATGGTTACATTTCAAGACAGAGACTATTCGAAGCTGTTATCAGTGATTGTTAATTGGTGATCGAAATATTATGTTAATAGTTAATTCAACGAATGGAATAACGTTAATTGTTAGCAGCTTTAGGAATAGAAATAGAAAAAATGGAAGAAATGAATCTGGTGGAGATGGAAGGTTAGGGAAGCGGAGCGGGAAATTTGAACGTGATATAAATCGTAGCCGATTATACGTAGCTCCCGTTATATCCCGATGTGTTAATTAACAGACTATATTGTATCCTCGATTAATGAATAAAGCAGTTTTGGTTAACTAGTTGACAACACTGCAGGATGACACTCGGTATTTTTCCTGTTAGTGGCGACCATTTTAAAAATGAACGCAATGAGCATACGCTGCTAGAACCCGGAGCCGGATGTTTTCAGCAAGGTCAATCGCGTGATTGTTTATCCGCCATTTTGTATTACTGTTCAGGGTCCAGTTTTCCTTGAAATTTTTGGCTCGCAGTGGTGTGAATTTTGGAAAATGAAAAGCATTAAACAATCTCGTGATAAATTTTGAAACCCACGCCGAACGGATTCGTTGAAAATCGTTGTTTCCTAACTGTATAAATATTCGGCGCGTTTTTAAACCACCCTCTAGCCCAATACGAAAAAAAAAAAACTGTAATAATGACGATCTGTGACAAGTTGGCTTTGACTCGCAACCCAACTTTCTTCACATTATTTTGAGCTCTAATGGCGATTACCAAATAAATCGTGGGGTTTTCGCTCCCTCCTACGACGCAAGGTACATTTCAAGTAATTGTTTCCTATTATCAAACATTCTTCAAATCGCCCGTTTGGAATGTCACACAAAATAATTCAGCATTTACTTTCTAATTTCATTACTTATCTATACACACACTTAGTGTCCACATATGATACAATACACACAATATGTGTACCGACGCAATAATTTCGGACTTGACCTATTTCTTCTCGTTCTTGAATTTGGTTTTTCATTCTTGCAAAAATCCGCCATCTGTTTTCACCGCTACCAAAACAAGCAGACCTCACAATCTGTGCCGCAACAACATTCAAAGCGATTCTGTTTAGGTTACATAATTCTACAACACCTGCTATGTCTATTTTATCATTCATCCTGCTCTATTTGTCGATCAATTATGAAAATTGACTATCAATGTTTCTTATCCGATATTTTGCAGAATGTCGGGACAGAGCGGAGGATATCGATTGCATTTATCTACCCTTAACGAGCAGTTGACTTGCAAACTATGCAGAGGATATTTTATAGATGCTACTACGATCATCGAGTGTCTTCACTCGTGTAATTATCTTTATATCATAACTATTATTCTATAAGAAGTGTAAGAAAAAAACCGTTTAGAAAAAATCAAATCATCCAAAACTCTTTACTTGGAAAAACGAAACTAATGCTTGTTCACCTCACATGTTCACTTCACAAGGAAAATAAAAACCTAGCCATAGCTAATCTGTTTTCCAATGCAAGAATCTAGAGAGTACTTCTTCACTCACTTTCCCTTTTTTCACTCCACAGTCTGCCGCAGCTGCATTATCAAATATCTGGAGAATAACAAGTACTGCCCGATATGCGAAGTACAGGTTCACAAGAGTAAACCGCTCCTGAATATCCGACCTGATCACACGCTCCAAGATATTGTTTACAAACTAGTTCCTGGCTGCTATCAGAGTTAGATTTATTTTGAACTGGTTCTCTCTCATTCCACCTTTGATATCACAGGCTGCGGGATTGACCTTAGTTGCATTTTGCAGATGAAATGCGATGCCGCCGCGAATTCTACAGCAAGCATCCTGACGCAAGGTCACAAGCCAGTTCTCCTGAATCTAGGGGCGAGCCGATCGAGTCTCACATTTACTCTCTGGACGAATCGCTGAGTTTGTCTCTGGAATATTACATCCCAAGCACAAAGGACCAAGGCGAAGGTGATAAGGAATCGACAGCCAAGACATTGCCCCGAAGATATTTGAGATGTCCAGCTGCAGTGACCATCTGTCACCTGCAAAAATTGATACGTGCTAAATACGGGCTAAGCGAAGCTCACAGAGTCGACATTATGTACAAAGAGGAACCACTATGTGGCAACTATACACTTATGGATGTCATGTACATTTACCACTGGAGACGAGTAAGTAGAATTTTTAAAACATAACATAAATAGCGAGATATAATATTGCTGATAACATTTTCTGTACTTGTACAGAATCATATTTATATTCACAAGGTGAACTGACTACAAAATAGGTAATTTGAGTGTCAAATGTTGAATTTTCAGTATGTGGAAAACTCTGGCAAAACTTGAATGACAACTTATATTTAGATCCTATCTTATTAGATGATTGTGATGTGTAAACGAAGTTAACTTATGCATTTCTTCATGCCCGCTTGTATTTATATCATGTTCTTACACCCGACTGTTGCAGAAAGTACCGTTGCATCTTAGCTACAGGATATTTGAGTCTTCGCCGAAGCGTTTAAAGCTGTCCGAAGATAATCACATGTACGAAAAAATACTTTCTAATACCAGGGTAGATTCGATCGAGGTAAAGCGTGAGCAGAGTGAAAAGCGCGAGTGGAAAGAGGTGCAATTAAAAATTTCCGAAACTGGTGTCATGAGCGTAACGAATATATCTAGTTTTGAAAAGAAAAGTGCTAGTAACGGAGATGGTAACTCAGAGGAACTGATTACTATCGATAAAAATGTTGGTAAAATCGAAAAAATGCCCGAAGGTGAAAAAGAGGAGAATAATGAAGCTCCGATACTGGAGAATTTGATAAAAAAAGAAGATCTTGACAAATCTAACGTCGAAACATTACTGAGTACGACGATTCCTAATTCTGAAGTAACAGAGAGTAGCCAAAACTTTTTATTCACACAGGAAACAAGAACAGTCTTTGCTAAGTCTGAGTACAACAAAAATATCGATGGCTCAGAGTCGCAGAAACTTAATCCTCTGCCAATGCTAGTAGAGAATCCCTCAAAGGTGGTAACAACGTTCGACACCGAAGGTGAAAGTCTTGTGGCTCAGACGCAGAAGGCCAACAACCAAAGCAAAGTGAAAAATAGTTCGATACAGGATTCAAGTCAGCTGAAAAATAGGCAGGAATGCACCACCTCGAGTACAAAAAAGGCTGAGAGTCGGCTGATGAATACGAATAATAATTTAATAAGTGCCGACACAAAGGGTAATCAGAGTCAGAAAGAAAATTCTAAAAATTCCGGAAAGGAGATAAGAAGTGCCTCAACAAGCGTCGAGATTAAGCAAAATGTTCCCAATTCCATGCTTTCCTTTCAACCCAAAGTCGGACAGGTGAACAATACTTATTCCAAGAAGATTCCAAAAGAAAAAAAGGGAACGCTGATCAACTCAAGGAAATTGGATTCAAAAATAGTTCCAGAGCAATCGAAGAGTGATGTTAAACCCTTGGCGTATTTTCCCATCACAAAATCTCAAGCGACAGCCACCGTCTCATTAACCAAATTGGCTACTACTGTCGTCTCGTCACCTCACTCCACAACGATGTCAACACAGGCTGTAAACACGCCCGTGAGCATACCACAGGGTGGCTGTCTCTTCGTTTCAGCCCCTCAGATGACGACGTGTGTTGTATCAACTACTACCACAATATCGAGTATTCGAAGTCCATCGGCTGCAAACAAAAGTATCCCACCGTCGCCCCAGAGGCTGGATTGCCAGCCCGCAAAACTGGTGGATTCTAAGCCAGATTCTACCGCGACATTGAAATCAGATTCGACTGGTCAGAAAGTCTTGCTGGTGAAGAATAATAACAACAACCTGCCGACCACCAGTCAAAGCTTAGCTTCCATCGGTCTTAACATTTCCACAACCCTACCTGGCTCGGTGGAAATGAGTCCAAACGTTTCGCATGCTGTGCAGAATCTTGTGAGCACGTCCCATGCAAAAAGCAATGAGTCCAAAGGTGAAAATAGTTTGAAAATCGGCAGTCCAAGCGGACGGCAGGGCCCCGCTCCCTCAGACATACAAATGGTGGCCCAGAGTCTAAATGCTCACTCTGGTTCGTCACCTATCAGTAATAGTCCTCGTTTGTCCTCGTTGCAAACTTCGACTGGTACCAAGAGAACGAGCTCGCAATCTGCCATCGAGATAACCAGCATCTATACAGTACCACCTTGCCCAGACGCCATTCCTATATCTTTGATGCCGATGAAGCCATCGGTGCGAAAGCACGAGATAATAGCCAAGGGGACAAATTTAAATGAAATATGCGCCAAAATTGGGGAAAGTTCTAAAGAGAAAATCAAAGCAGCTACAAGATCGAAGCCGGAGATTCCAAATCTATTGAAAATAACGAAAAAAACGTCAGTAGATTCTAACAAATGTATTCCTAACGTACCCAGCATCCCTATCTACACATCTGGCCAAAATATAATCCCGTCGGAAGACAAGCCGAACGCTTCGATTGGTAAAGAAACACCCAAGACCGGCTCTGTTGTTTCTACATCTCAGTCAGTCCCGACATCTGTGTCATTGCAGAAGGGTTGTTCCATCAAGAAACAGTCGCTGCCTGTCGGCTATAAAACGCTGCGGGATCCGCCGAAATCTTGGAATCCGACATTGTCGAAAAACAACTATGTCGCCGCGAGGAATCAGGCTAAAGAAATGCAGACCCAAAGTCAGGGGCTCACAGCATCAGACGGCAATCATGCCAAGCCGATAACTTCCAAGCCTGCCAAGATATTTAAGATGCGGAACATGCCACGATATCTTGGCAATCCGTCATCTGGCGTTAAGCGAATGTACGGAGTATCGAACGAAAGCAAAGACAAGGATCAAACTGTGCAGAATCCTGCGAAGAACAGCTCTCTCAGCATGATGACCATAGATCCTAAAACTCTGTCACCGATCGTGTCCAGCGCCAATTCGACCATCGTGACACCGCCCCCTTATTCTCCCACTGCGAGGAGCTACCAAAACACCCAATTCTCGAGAGATATGTGCCGCAATCCAGGTTCGCCGATATCGCCAAGGAATTCACCGATCAATATGCTCTCGACGAATCCCTTCATACCATCGCCCACGTTGAACACAAACCCTAAACTGATATACACCCACTTTCCGCCACCGTATCCCGACACAAGCCGGTTTCCGAACCCCCTCATAAGATCGCCGATCGGAATCCCCTCACATAGTGCCTTTCACAGCAGTCTGCCTGCCTCCATCAACAAATACCAACGCTGTAACTATCTTCCAGCAGCCGCAGGCTACACGACCGCGCCTCCACCTCCAACAATTCAAAAAATCTTACCCAGTATGCATTCTTCCCCAAAGTCACCGAAATCTACTTCAATCACTAACAGTTCCATATTTCCCATGGGCAAAAGCGAAGTGCAGCTTTCGACAAGGGTGGAGAACATCGCTTTGCACTTGGCTAAAAACGCGGCTCAACAAGAGCTCAACATATTCAATCTTTCCAAGACAGGAAATCCGACAACAAATAATTTCCCAAACCTATTGACGACCACCACTGTTACGCTTGTCACGTCTTCTGGGTTCACATTGACGGACACTTTGCCAAATGTCACAACCCAGGCAACGGTGAAATCCAAGTCTCAGCTGGAGATAAAAGTATCCGAGACAGAAAGTCCCAAACAAAAGTCCAAAGAACCGGAAACTGTAGTTCTTGAAAGCGCCGTTGGACCTCCTTTGACTCCGAAGGTGAAGAGTTGCGAGGGTGACGCAGAAGCGAAGGAAGAAAAAGATATTGAAAAGAAGAAAAAGACACTGACAAAGATTAACGGCGACGTAGCTACCCAAAATACAAGTCCTGCGGAAAAAGCTGAGAAGGAACAAAAACCGTCGAAAAATACTGAGGCAAGTTCGGTTTCTGCGGAGATTAAACAATTGAACTTGAAAGAGGTTGAGAAACCAGAGAAGCAGGTAGAAATAAACAGCGAAAAGATGTCCAATGAAGCTAAAAGCGAGGATATGGTTCGCAAAACGGGTGAACCGATTCAAGGAAAGAAATCGGATGTACAAAGAAACAAGCCGGAATCGTAATTGAAAGACGCGGGTGGTAATATTTGTATACTGCAGTTTTGAGTTAAATGATTTCGTCGGTTGCGTACTAACAAGGGGAGAACGCCATAACCGGGAATCGGATTTGGACGAGTCTTTTTCCTATTTCAGTACTTCACCAGAACTGTGATGTAGTGAAGTCACACGATGCAACTCTCAGCCGTTTACGAGAAAAAAAAATCGACAACGCTTATACCCTATTTACGTTACGATACTTTCAGCCGAGGTGAATTAGCCGAGCAGTTGATGCGATGGTTCATACGCGGGCGGTCCGGATTCAAATCTTGTCAATTTTTTCTTTTTCTTTTTTTTCTCTCCTGTGAATATAAATAAGTTTATTTCAAGTGAAAAATTGTTGTTTAAATTAAAAACACAGGTTTTTTCCTTGACAAATTAAAAAAATCAATCGAATTCCGCATAAAAATCATACCCGTTATTATTATTACTATCATTATTATTTTTACCACGATTACAGTGAAATTTTGTGCATAAAATATCAAATTTTTATTTCTGGTAAAGCCAGTTTCCAAATGAGTGAAACCTTCGCTTTCCGAGGGTTTTATCCCTACTTTGACCGCCCGTGTGTGAACATCGCACTAACCGCTCAGCTAATTCGCCTCGACTGAAAGTATTGTAAGGTAAATAGAGTATAAGCGTTGTCGAATTTTTTTTCCCGTAAACGGCTGAGAGTTGCATCGTGTCACTTCACTCCATCACAGTTCTGGTGAAGTACTAAAATAGGAAAAGACTCGTCCAAATCCGGTTCCCGGTTATGTCGGTCTCCCCTTGTAAGTGGCATGCTGTATATTACTGTAAATAGTCTATGGAAATATTGTTATTTACTATATTATGTGTTGAGCACAGACCTTACAAGAATAAGTTGGTTTTATCGATCGGGCGATTAAATTCGAACGTACTGTTACGTTATTGTACCCCCGATTTGTGGTTTTACCTTTTTTTTTTTTCCAAGTTGGCACGTTAAACGAACTAATCATTCTTCTCTTTTTTGAATTTAGCTTTTAAATTAAGCTGATTAGAATCTTCTTGCCGGTTAATTCGATCAATTCATAGGCAATTTTATTTTATCCTCGTGTACGGTCAGTTGTAGTTTTATATTATACTTATTTCATCCTTCCTGACTAAAACCATCCAGCCTTTGATAGTACTGTCAAATATTTAATAACAATTTATTATGTACTCACCAATACATGTAACTATATTACACAATTTAATGTAGTTATAAAAAAAGTTGATTAGTCGCATAAAGAGATCATCCAATTGTACATTAAATTTTATTTAAAGCGTTTATCACACTCGTCAATCTGTAAGTTAAAAAAAAAAAATTTATATTCAACTATTAATGAGGTTATAACAACCATTATTACTATGATCATTATATAAATATAATTTTAAAATATAAATATTATATATACGTATCTCACCTAAATTGTATAAGCGATAACAAAAACGGTTACGGACTATAAATGTTAACGCGTTGGCATATAATTAATGATTAAATGAACATGTTATTTAAAAGAATTCATTTTTATGTTTGTTGATTAACAAATAATTAATTTAATAGGACAGAGGCCTGAATATTTTTAATACATGCGATTACTATGATTATTATTCATGGATTCGCTCGCTGTAGATGAAAACAATAAGCAGATTAATTAATGAATTGATACATAATTAAATTATTACTTATTTCAAAAGAGAAAAAGAATACTACAATTATCCAGCGCCGTAATTTTTGGTAAAAGATACAGACGCATGAGAATAAGACTTGTGTCTCACAATAGAATAGTCAAGTGCAATTTTTTCACTGGTATGGCGAGCTCTTCTCATGGAATGTGTATAAGCAAAGTGTCGACAAACAAGAAGATTAATCGATTGATCAATTTTAAATGTACATAGATCTGGTTGCTCTGATGTCTGACCCAGAGAATTAATAAAAGTAAGAGAAGGACAAATTATGGAAACGTAGATGTAGTGAATAGAAGAGGATTATTTAAAAAAAAAAAGAAGATATATCTACCTATAGAGTTTTATGAAATTTTATCAACTTTAATATACATATACTATTATAGGTTTAGCGTAATTTTATACGATTGTAACATATATATAATACATATATATTATCGAATTTTGATTCCTTTCTCTCTTTTTTTGTTTCTTTTCTAAGAGTTAATAATATCGAAGTGGTGAATATTTTTCTTTAACGCAGAGCTAAGAGCATGAAGATGCGGCCTGCTAGTACTAGCTGAAAATCGTGCATATTATGAATAGAAATAGAAATGTTTTCACCAACCACATGACTTTTGTCAAGAGTAAATTTTTCAAGTCAATCATTAGCGCTATCCGTTGTTCATATTTCCGAAATAAATTCAACACTAAACGATTATCACAATTGTGCAATTGCAAATTAATTGTAAATTATTAATAACATATTATTTTCGTGCGTAGGTAAATACAATGATAGAGAGTGAAAAGGAGAATATAATGAAACGGTATCGAAACATATCACATTTCAGTCGAGACTCTTCATTATTAAAACGTATCTATCGATTCTTAACACACGCCAAAATGGATTAGAGATGCTAGAAACAGTAGCTCGAAGTTAAAAATCTATGGTCAGCCTGACACTCTTTTAATGATAATTCATCGTTTCATTACTGGCAAATATTTAACAAGTGCCTACAGGGAATAATCGATGTTAAACAGCATAGCGATTGATAGAAGAGAAATTTTTCAAATATCCAAACTTGTCTGGGAATATTATACAACGCATTCAACAATATCTATTCGACGAGTGAAGAATACCAATTGTTCAAAAGAAAATGAATTTTTTTAAGCATTGATTAATCAACCAATGAATTTTTCATACATGCAAATTAAAACTACGTCGAGACTGGTGCGATTGCATTGCCTAGCTCTGATTTCTATTGATAGTTTTTAAAGAAAACTAATCCTATTAATATTATTATTAATATTATTCCACCATACTTCGATGAAGTATAAAAGCGATGTTATAGAAACCGAAAATCTTTTGTAAACCTATTGCAAGTATTATACATAGGAGGGTTTTATAGTAATATATTTTTGTTATTTTTTAATAATTAACTATCGTCGACTTTAAGCGGACAGGATTCATTCTTAAACTGCGTTTCTTTCCTCTTAACAGAAATTTCCACAAACAATTCAGACCCTTTTTATGAAAGAAATGTTTTAAAAATATTCAAGCCGTAGTTGTACGAGGCCTTACCGTATTTTAACTCGCATATGTAGTGTATAAAATAATGTAAATCATGATATATATATTATATATGTGCGTGCGTGTGTACACACACGCACACACGCATGCATATATATATTAATAAATAAAATGAGTAACTCTGTAAGTAATAATGCATTATTATATGAACGATTTAAGAAATAACACTGTGATTGTTACCCGTTTGTGCACAGACATGATAATATGTTATTACGCATTGATGTTATTAATAATTCGGTAATAGTATTTAGACGAAAAAGAAAAATGAACAAGGTAAAGTTGAAGGGATATATATTCGCTTTTTTTTTTCATTGTCGATAAACTTGAAAATTAAAAAAACGAATAAAGTAGATAGGTGCATTATATTATATTACAGATTTTGAAAGGTTTGTAATGATTCCGCGGGCAAAAAAGTATGGAAGTAAATTATACAAAACTTGTAACGATAATAAACAGGAAATGAATTTTAGATCGGAGTATACTCCATATTATTTGTATATATGTATGTATTACGGTTGCAAATTTATAATATTAACATTATTATTATTATTATTACGTAGTAATATTTTAGTAACAGTAAAATTTAATCATTAATACAATTCTATACATAATAATGTACGTAATAATTATTATAAAATATCTGAATAAACCTTAATCATTTTTTTTCGATGTATACAACACTTTTAGAGATATTTAGACAAGAAATATATATTTGATTGACTATTGCACTACTGCAATTTATTCTTCAAAAAATCAACCCGCGGTTGTTTGGTTCTTCGTTTTACGTACCTGCAAAATTTTTACAGCATTCCTCTATTCCAGTCTCATTCTCCACAATTATTCGATTATCTTCACGGTTGCTGGTATAAATTTGATCGCAAAGGTAATGAGGCATCGTGGATTTATTTTGTTTGAGGCTTTTAATGTTCTGTTGTTATTATTATTATCATTATTATTTTATCTTCGTCATTTTGCACGGACAAAATTGTTTCTTTAATTCTCATTGGAATAAACTTTTCGATGTACAAAAATGTTTTATAGTCTTCTATAATGTATTATTGTTGTATAGGTAAATGTCGATATATTGTATACAGCTTGTGTGTTACATCTAGCTGTGCGATAAAAGTATTTTGTTTTACATTGTGATATATTATAATTATTATTATTATGGGTAATATAACATAATGTTCTTTTAGGGAACTTTGAACAAAGCAGTCGTGCATACTATAATGTATAAATCAACTTATACTTTTTTGTTCTGCATTCCTAATTATTAATGATATAACTTTGTAAATTTGAAATATAACTCAACGACTAAGCGATTCAACAAGCGTTATATCAAGCGGGAAAACATAGTATAGTCGCGATAAGTTTGTAATCTTACGTTTGAAGCATTGTAAACTGGGACGGCTAATTTGAATTTGAACGGCGGAAAATTTTCAAATATGCAGATAGTAAGGGAAATTATTTTGATATTCTCTATGCACTCAAAATTAAAGACACCTTTCAAAGATTCCGGTTATAGCAAGGCTTTGTATATGTATTCCTAAACATAATTGCTACAACACGTCCTGGCATTACTCGGTGATAAGCAAAGATGAAACGAATCATTTTACTTCAAGCTAGAACAAGTCCCCGGTAATACCCTAAAAGTTATTCAAATATAACGTTTTACAGTAACTTTGAAATTGTTTGGGAAACTTTTTGTCCGATTGTTTTCCCCACTTCCCCCACTTTATTTATTACTCGTCGTATTAATGAATACTAACGTACACTTAACTAATTAAATAATGATTACGTAGCAAGATTTTGAAATCTTGGCTACTTTCAATCAAAATTGATAACCAAGCTGGACAAGAGGATATATTTGTTCGTAAGTATTACCTACTTATATACACGTCCTTTTTTTTCCACATATTGATTGAGTTGTACCTACGCGTTTATAAATACTTTTTTCATCTCATGTTTATTCTACAAGTTGGAGGGTAAATGGATTTCACAAAGCATTGCTTTCCTGATATCCAATTACAAAATTATAACAGTAGATCATAAACAACGGAGTTTTTTGCGATACATATATGTTCATTAAAATTAATAATACCATTTTACAAGCCTCACTACTTTCTTTTTTCTTTTTGCTGATCTTATCTACATTTAAATGCCAATGTCAGAGTTTTTCCAATTATTTAATCAGTTTACACTTTAAAAATAATTTAGTATATCTATGCAGCTGCATAGATTTGTTCGTAGCTCTGAGAAAGAATTCTGAAATACAAATATAGAATTAGGAGTATTGGATTTAAATTGTTCAATTTTACTGTAAGCAATTAATTTTATACATATATCTCATACTGTGCTATACATACGAATACTTAGGTAATATTTAAAGTAAGAAATGATGGATTTTATTTTAATGCCTGTCTAAGTTGATGGAAAGAGTGAAAAAAAAAATGTCAAGGTTTACCTTTACAGGGATAGTTTATTTTTTGTACTTTGAGGTAATTTGAATGTGGGAAGATTGGAAAGAGAAAAATTGTGTGATTAGAGAGTTAAGAACTGTGTTACGCCATTTTTTAACATTGAAAATAAAATATTTCATGCTAAAAAAGAACAAACATTTTTATTAAAAATTTAAGTAATATAAAATGAGCGAATATTAATTTTCTTTGGGTCAGCTCGTGCCAGGAGTAAATATTTCTTTTGTTTTTGCCTTATATTTATTAATATAAATAAATAATTTCCAGCTTCTTTAGGAAAAAAGTGTTTGATTTTTTTTTTTTTTTGTGTTTTTTTTTACCGCATCACTTCATCATGAACTATGAATATAAAAATGTAGTTAAATTTTACCCTCTCTTTGTACCTAGATATACAATAAATGCAATGAGATGTAGTTCAGACGCTCCTGCCATTAGATAAGCTGGCATTTTTTAAATCTACATTATCACGAGTTCACGTATTGTATTTTGCATCATTGTAATTTTCAAAAAGTCATACAAACACTCGATTACAACTCCTTTTCTCTGTAATCATAATGTTTGTTCTTTTTAATGCTGCTTTTCCCTTTGATTTACTTTTACTTTTTGAGGTTCGTTCGAGTTGTTTGTGGTGGAAGAATTCATCAGGGAATCTGATATGTCTTCGCTACTACTGCTCCGTATATCACCTTCCATCTATATAAAATTCAACAATCACTCTTCAAGAACAGCGAGAAAACTCAGGTTTATAGTGAGCAATGAAAAGAATTTTGCAGAATTTTGTAAAATAAAATTTGACCGCTACAAACCTGTCCAGCGTAAAATGCGTTGTACGCGATTTTCAAAATCAGCCATGTCCATATCGCGTGCAGTACAAGTAATAAACTTAGCAACGCGTTAAATATGAAATACGCAGGGAACATAGGCACAATTTTTGGTGCTTCTATCGTTGTGCTGTAAGATAAGTAATACACAATGTATGTATTTCAGTGAGTTGTGATTAAAAACAAATTTAACAATTAGATGACACTGGTGAAGAATTTACCTGTAAATAATCCAGAATGGATAAACACCCATTCTTGTAACAATCCAGAGGATGGTGAAGATAACAAATATGAAATCACATAATTTTTGGTAGTTAGCATACTTTGCCATTTTTGCTGCCTGAAATGACGTGTGACAAGTGAAAAATTAGTTAATGTTGTCAATATCTTACTTTACTACTATTAGAAATATTAATATCTTACTTCTAAGAATATATCAGCGCAGTCGTGCACCAATAGGACTAGAGAACCAATTCTGGTCAAGTTTCCGATCCATGAAAAGCACATGAGAATTATAGTGGCAATATGATGAATGAACATTTGCCAAAAATCTTTTCGTTTGACGTCAAAGAACTGCGAGAAACTTAGCGACCAGTAAAACGCCATTGAGACCATGTAGTACCACCATACATCGCTAGTGACGGGATGAAAGGGGTAATTGTAATAGCAATTTTTTATTTCCCATAGCCAGGGCTTGTCCCACAATATAGTCAGACCGAAAGTAAAAGAATAAGTGTAGTACAAGCATCTCCAGCTAGAAAACAAAAGTTCACACATCTATAAAATAATGAAAAATCAACCATTTTTTTCTTTATTCAACTACAGTGCCAATTTGTTATAGGTATTAAGTTCTGATGAACAAAAACAAAAAATACTTCCGACCTATTTTCGCAGAATTTTGTCAACGTCGAAGGCTTGTCTTGGGATCTGCGGAGTCTCAACCACCTTTCAACTTGTCGCTCAGACCAGTCTAGCTGTTTTGCTAAGGCGAGCACCTTCAAATGCAGACATTATTACTCATTACGAATTACTGCACGTGAAGACACAATATTACAGATGGAATAACAAAGTGCAAGTGATTATCTCACCTGCTTGTGCTTTATCTTCTTTCCGGTGTAAGCTTTTTCTAATATCACATTCGGTGAAGCTTTCTTTGGTCTTGTATTTTTTATGCCTAGCGATTTGCCAAACGGAGCAAACCAGAACCTATAACGAAACGAGAATGGAAAGATTATAAAAGTGGTAGACTCAATTTTTTTTTTGTCAAATCAAGACAATTTCTTTTCTGACACTGAATCAACATCAACAAACAAATAAAATAAAGTGAAATCTACAATGAATAACTCAACTTTAATGTCATCAAAACCTAGATGATTTGGATGAATGAACATGCATCTGTGGGGGGAGACTAAAACTGGCATTGTCTAGATTCTTATATAACTACTCACCTGTTACCTTTTACCTTGAATGACCGATATCCACGGTATACTTTAATTGTGGTTATGAGTTTCGACACTGGTCAACCAAATACGACAGGAAAATTATATATTTTTTTCTCTTTCAATGGTAATTAAACATGGGTTTACTAGCATGGAATATTCGCAATATCTGTAGGATATTATAGAGACAAATGAAATTCTTTGTAACGAGAATTCAAGAAATGCCTCATCCAAACGGCAAATATATAAAAAATTCTCATGGTATGAAAAGTACTTGAGAAAATTTGGCTGCTATGAAAAGAATCGTTAGTATTGCTTTTGTGATATCAGGAGCTAAACTGTTGTGTGATGTAACGGAGTTTTCTTCCTTTACTTTCTATGCTGCACCTGATAGCAGTGTGTACGTTAGTCGCATACTAATTGCTCAACTCAAGGCTTATAACTGTTTTTTGCCTTTTACAAGTAGGTGTGTAAAGCCAATGTAACGGAGAAAACAGCATGTTCAAGCTATTGTGTTACTACATTAGCAGTCATTGTCTAATGCTACATAATTGCTCTCGGATATTCATGTTCCATTGTCAATAGTTGACATTGGATTTTTTGAAACATTGGAAAGGGCTTAAAGGTGGAAGAAAAATTGAACATACAGGAAAATATGAAAACTAATTAGTAGTGGCATAATCTAACCGGAACATCATAAAAGTCATTAACATGTTTTTGTGTATTAAACTCAAAACGATAAGTTCTAATGAATATCGAGAGATTAAATCCACCTCTCTCTCTCTCTCTCTCTCTGAATTTATTGTTTTCCAACTGTGGACGTTAATGACGGAAAAGGAATGAATTGAAAACCAATTACAGGTAGTAATACGAGCAGTAAGCAAGATAAAAAATATGTGATAAACACCAAAGTCCTTGAATCTTGTTATGAAAAATCAAGTTTCACATCTGGGATGCATATCGCAGGTCATAGGTGATAGATAAATCAAAGTTGATAGACGAGGAGTCAAACAAAGTGTGATATGCTCAATTAAAAATGGTAAGTTGGTAAGAGTATCGGTGTGATGAAGATAAAAGGATAGGGAATGAAAAAACGAGGTAAATTGAGTTTCGTGAGGTAAATATTATTGCTGAGATATTCCATGTATCTCTGAGTGTACGGATTAACCTTACCGTTGTTTATTGACATTAAGTAGGCGGGACGGTAAGCGTGATGAAAAATAAAGGCAACTTTGTTAGATAATTAATATTGTACGTGGGCACGATCACCGGCCGTAAACCGAAACCAATAATCGCGGGCGTGATACACGTGGTGGGAGGACAGCGTAACCGTCAAGGCATCAATAATAATCCTCGATCTGAGCCAAGGATCCGACGGTTTTGCCCACGTAGGGAAAACAGACTCGTTTTAATAACCATGATTATGTTGATAAATGCATACCGTTCGAGGACGTATCGCAAGCCCAGCATACCGATGGACATTATTATGGGGAAAATCAAGTGTCTGTAATCTAGGAAGTTGTTGTCTGCGGTGGGCGTGAGATCGGCCCACGTCGTGTTCGGCGGCAACCAAATGTCAGGGGACCAAAATCCCGCTGAAATATTTTGCAGGATCTCCATCGTGTTGTGTGAAAACCGTTTTTGCACTTCTATAGAGTACTAGAGTTGAGGTTAAACTCGCGCCGGGCAGTATCGCTCCTTTATAGTGTACTTAGGCAGAATGCGGCATTGAACGAACCGCGACGTGTATTTTTACGTGCGGCAAGTCCCTCCTTATTGCAACACACTCTTGCTGCTTAGCCTTACGACGCCCAGAAATTTCTCGTCTCGCAGAACCACTACTTCACCACATTTCACACTGACGCATGCCTAACTTGTAGGGTGGCGATGGCCGTTACCAAGCCGTTACGTAGCTGTCGACGTCCATGAATCGAATCAATCGTCTAGACACCATCGACTGCACATATATATACATACACATACCGCATCTCTGTATTCTTCGATGCAGCCGACAGAGTGCAACACCGTCGGCATGGACGGAAACGGAACGGCGGAATTGTACAACGATGAAAGACTTTGAAACACGGTCTTACATACAGGTCTAGAAACTCCCGTGGTGGGGGTATGTACTCTTATTGAAGCATCCCTCTATCGCAGCGACACTCGTGGTCACTAGGCGAAACGATCGGTGCTTCAATAAGAGGACATCCCCACCACTGAAATTTTGACCGAGTTTCTAGACCTGTATGTAAAACCGTGCCATGGAGACTAGAGTAAAGGAGTCCAACACATATGGCGGAATCGTCAAAAAGTTGTTCGTGAAAGCGATGAAAGATCTTGTAGTTCGGTATGTATCCGTAAGCGATCCAGCGTCTGGTTACGAATAGGATGCACACGTGAGGATCGACGATTCAAAATCACCGCGCTGACGCAGCCCGCAATGGTAGCGCCGCCAGGCGGATACATTCCGCGGATCGTTCATCACTTTCACCGACCATTTGGCTAGCATTGCGTTCGGACTCCTTACCTCTAGTCTCCATGGACCGTGCTTTGAAAAGCTCCAGCTAAAAATACGAAACCGTTGACCGTTGACTAAAGATATCTGAAGACTGCTAACCTTTTGGGACTTTACGAAATCAAAAATCGACTTGATAAATGCATCGTCAAGCGGCCCCCTCTGTGTCCTTCCGTGCACGCGCAACCCAATTCGGCAAGCGGTCAGTACGTGGGGGCGACAAGAACTGATGTTACCATCGCTCGTCACGTGCACTCAAATAAAGCAGAGTCGAATATTATTATCACGGAGGCTAGATAGCCTCCGTGATTATTATGCTTATGGCATGACGAACGGACAGGCTGAAATTTTCATACAACCCCGTGAGGACGCCTTATACTTTTGAACTATGCAAATTCATTTGAGCCTAATTCAGCAATATCGAGTCCGGTACTACCTAGTTAGATTGTGACTCTGCGCTGACCTCCAAACACAGAAAGTTATTACCAAGTGACACAGGTTTAAGATATGACCATATCTATCCGCTTTATTATACATATATAGACTTGTGGCAGTACCCGTGTTGATTATTAGGAATTTCGAGTTTGAGAATAGGTATTCTCGACAAAGTCGATACCATTTTACCCAGAATACCAGTACTTTTCCGGTAATTCCTATTAATAATATTACCCAGAGGATACATTTGTGTAATAATTTTAATGCCTGAATTTTGCCTGTGAGGTAGTGGGTAATTTTTGAATTTTATTTCTTAAAGAAAGTGAACTATATTATTATCGAGCATCTTTTTGTAAAAAGAATTCCCATACTGACTGGTAAATTCCGGATACCCCGTAAACTTTGACGATATTTTTTAGTCGGAATTATAGGAAACATTCATATTTTTATGATGATGTTCATGACAAAATAATTATCTTTTCCTATTTCCGTCAAGATATATTGTCAAAAATGTATGCAGTGTCCACAAATTACCAGTCGCTAGGAAATTTTTTTTACAAGAAGTTTCTCCGTATAGTAATAATGATATGACTTGCAATTCCGTCGTTCAGGACGAAAATTGAAAGTTTACCGAGTGTTGTAGTACTGAGGAGGTGAAATTTATGAATTATTATGAATAAACGTCAACGAAAATCATTCATCGACCAATTCAGTGAATAATTATACTACTTAAATGTTGAAAGTCCGAGAGATAGAAGTTACAGTATCGATCCGATTGTTGGAACATGCAATCCAAATATACATAAACAAAAAACGTTGTTGATAAATATAGTATTATACCCAAATAAGGTTTCACCGATGTAAAGTAAATTAACAACAATTGACCGTAATTCAAAGCACGTCGATCTTTTGTTTGACTAATAAAAATGTTTTAAAAAGTGGTGTTAATTAATTACACTTTTAAATTGGATATAAGAAACTAACGACTGATATCACCTGAGGATGGATTTTTCGGATTATTTGTAACCAAATCCTTGTCAATTATTTACGGATGGTTTCATGACGAACAGTTTATCGCTCGAATGAATGCGTCAAAGGTTGATGCAAGAACTTTGGACACGTGCAGGCTTTAAAGTACGATATCTCTGTCAAAAAAACGTAGAGGAAAGGTTGTAAAACCTTTCTGAAGCTTCAAGAGTGTTCTGCTTCCAACAACCATTGCTCTTTTTTGAGACACGATTCTGAAGTTAACATTTGATCAGCAATAGGTTGAAAGTCGTATTTTTTGATTTTTTTTAAATTTTACTGACCTTTGCCGTAGTTGAAGAGTTAAATGGAAAACCCTTCAAAATAATCAGAGTCTTGCTTTAGAAACTACTTATTGTTAAACTAATGTGGTTTGATATTATGAAGAACTTCGAAACTCGCTTCGACAAACCAAGTCCCCAGGATCAAACTGAAAATCGAAGGGTACGTATCTTGGGATCGAATGAAGCTATCAGACGAGGCTGAATATTCAAAAGTATGAAATAAATATTAATACTATTTAGTTTATCGGGACTTAAATAAAAAGCACTGCCCATGTAAAATACTTGTCTCCTTCGGAATATATGGTCATATTGAATAAAGGAAGACTAGCGCTCGAGTGCAAGAATGGCAAAAATCAATCCAGGAATAAGGTATTTGGCCCGCGTACAAAAGCAATCGGAACAGTTTGGTAATATGCAACAAAACTGATCGATGTGAAGTTGGTCTGCGACCTTTAAATTTCTTAAAAAGTTGTATGCCCCAAAATTGCTCCCGAATATGCATTTTCTTTTTTTCGATTTTCTCGAAAACGCGTGGGAGTGAATAATAGAAAATACAGAGCAATTGCAATTTTTTGGCACAAAAATTTTCAAGAAATTTGTAGGTCGCAGGCCAACTTTATATCAGTCCAGAACCGGCAAACTGTTGCGAAAAATAACCCAAGGCATCCTCAGCCAACGTAATGACTATGAATTATATGTAAGCATGCATGTCTTAAGTACGTTCTTGATACATTGGTTAAGTTACATTCCCGCACGCGTATTCCGTTCGTCAGAGATTGTCGTCTAATGACAAAATTTTAAATTAAGATGAGGTATCTATAAAATATCTGTATATTCTCGTGTGTTTCAACCTAGTAAGTACCTTTGTTTAAATATACATTTTTTGTACGGACAGAATATATATTTTTACAATTTGCTTACAAAAATTACACATTGCAGATTATAAAAACAGTAGCATATTTTTAATGAGCTGCGTGAATATGGTGACTGAATTTGTGTAGTCCACTAGTTTACAAATTTTTTATGTAACGTAAATTCCCATACATATATGTGTATGGAAATGATGTAAAACTTTAGAAAATAATTAAGAACCTATAATAAATATTAATAACCAATAGTCAGACGTTCCTATCTATGCAAGTTTTTTTCTATTTTCACTGTATCTCAGAAAATATATTACATCCTGATTTCCACGATACTTTGTAAGAAATAATTGTACAAATTCTTTAGGCCCTTCGATTTTGTTACTAGTACGAAACTGGACAAGTCTTCATCCTTGCATTGTGTAAGGCACTGGACTGGATGATTCAGGATTAACATCTCGTGGATGGCCTACATACTTGATGATAAACTGCATAAATAATAAAATTGTTATCATATTAAGCATACATGAAGTCAATGTTTTTCACTCATGAGAAGTTCGAAATAATGCTTCGAATAGTGAATGGTCACTTGTCTAGTTATACATACCGCGTTTTCGGTCAATCGAGTTGCACCCATTTGGATAGCTGTATGTATAATGAGGTACATACAAAACAGTACATAGAAAATGGCATAGATTGCAATTAAAAGTAATATTGCCCAATGCTTTGTCACTCGTTCTTCTACTGTATCGATGACAAAGTAAATATTCACAGCAAAGACTACGACACCTAAAGCGCAAGAGATGATTTTGTTTGTGCTGTTGAAAAGGAAAAAAAATTATGTAGAAATTTGAGGAAAAAAAAGCAAGATATACCAGTGCAAAATCACCCCTTTACTCACAATCCGTTTTTGAAATCTCCCATTATTTGCAAACTACTCGTAAATCCTATGGTCGGCAATACAGCAAACGGCAATTGCAAGCTCATCACAGCATTTAATAATTCGTTCATTGTACTGAGGTTATAGATGTTTGCCCTAAAAGCTACAGCCAGCGTAGGAATGATTGCAATTACACGAGTAACCAAGACTCGCTTCCACCTTGGCCATTGCAGGTTCAAAAATCCTTCCATTGCAAATTGACCAGCATACGTGCCAGTCATCGTCGATGATTGACCAGATGCCAAAATTCCTATGCCCCAGATATACATAGCAGCAGCGCCAAACTGACAACCCAAGTATATGCCACCATGATAGAGATCAGCTTCGACATCATTGGTATTGTTCTAAAGACATATTATGAGCACAATCAGTATCAATTAATAAGTACTTATCCCATCAGTTGCTTCAAATCTACACGTACCGATCTCAGAAAATGATAATTTGATAACACGCAAGTAATTATTCTGATAAGAGTAGAGATAAAAAATAATAATTACACATCAATTTAATCTAGTCAACTCATTCAAATGGTCTTATCATTTCAAGTCCATCAATATCCGAACAACTGCTTAATGTAATGACTTTATGAGAACATGGAGATCTTCTTGTAACACCCGATAAAATTTACCAATAACGCGGGAAGAAACCTGTTATTTCTTAAAGGATTTTCGTTCTTTCTTTCAACGCGACGGCACTTTTCTACGATCTGAAGATTCACATTTCCATAGCTGCTTTTGCACTGAATCGGGAAATTTCGTTATCTACAGGATGAGAGGCATAATTTTACATAGGACCATCGAGTCAATGGCTTGCGAATGAGCCCTACAGAATGTATCTCAATCAAAACTCTGTACTTGCAAATTTATTGATCGTCCTCTCACCTCAAATGTTTCTATTCCCAGGGTGAAGTTGTTTTCGTAGCACATGGTATACTGAAAGATAATTAAAATGGTTATTGGCGTAAATTTACCCATGCGCTAAATCTTATGAATATACCAGGTAAAACTATATTTTACTTGATTACGAGTTTATATTTATGAAATACATACCACGTCCTTATTTGATTTATCGAAAAGCCCATACGCGAACACAGAGACGACGAATATGTTTATTATAAATGAAACAAACAATGCAATGCAGGCTTCGGTGAAGAAGTACATGTTTGCATCTTGCACTTGAACCTTTTTTGTTCGGTCGATTTTTCTTGACTGGGGAAAGAAACAGACATTGATATCAATTATTAATGAAGATACGTTTGGGGACATTGAATACCACTATGTAGATGCCTAATTCATTCACCTTAACGAGAGCACTGTGAAGATAAAGATTATGAGGCATTATAACTGCTCCAACGATTCCGACTGCCTGTGTTATTGCATCGTTGTCACAATTCTTACACCACGGTGTAAATAGTCCGGCAACTACTTCACTTTGTGGAGGTGAGGTCACAATGTACTGAAATCAAATAAAGTGTGTTTAAAAAGCTTTTACAACTCCCCTAAGGATGAGATTAGAAAACCTTTTTCACGTTAACAATAACGTTTCATCAAACACACATCATTGCGATGAAATTATTTTATTTTGATAAATCAAAACGCACTCTTAAATGACAACCCCTTCGAATAATCTCTATATGAGAGCTTATTGTGCATACAGATCTTACAAATAATAACCGTTTTGTGGTTAAAGCATATACTTTACCTCATATCCGAATGTGATTGCCATTACAGTAATGAGAAATCCAAAAAAAAACTCCAGCTTTCGCAATCCATACTTATCTAAAAATAGAAACGTGAAAGTATCCACTATCGTTATCAAGACTCCTCCCCATAGCGGTATCCTGAAATAATATATAACTTTCAAATATTTGACCATTTGTAAATTGGCATAAGTAAAATCCCGCTGTATTTCAAATCGCGTTTATTATAATGTCATAAAGGATAAATCTAATAAAACTCGATGTTTAAATCAAAGCTTACGCTTTGTTGGAGAGCAGATACAAAGCAATCGCTGTGCCTATAACTTCCTGCATATCGCTACCTATGATGGCAATTTCCACCATAATCCACAGCATGAATCGTGGAACAGTTTTGTATTGCATATAACACATCTCTGCTAGATGTATTCCAGTTACTACTCCAAGCCTGGCACTCAGTCTTTGCATGATAAGACTGAGAATGTTCGCGCTTAACAAGACCCATAATAGCTGAAAATTAGATGGTTTAATTGGATATATTTATTTCCATAAACATTTTCCTTAGTAAACGAATCGTTTTTAAATCTGATTGAAAATTTTGTGAATTACTTTGTAACTTGCTGCGACTCCAGCCTGTAAATCTGATTCGATATTTCCAGGGTCAAGGTATGCAATGGACATTAAAAATCCGGGCCCAGTGAACGCCCATAGTTTTCTAAAGCTGAAGTGTCCCTGTAATTAAAATTGAAGGAATATAGAAACGGCAATGAATATTACATTCGATAACGAACGGAGGGCAGAACTAGAAGACCATTTGCTGTAATTAAGAACTAGACAAAAATATAAGACACATGGTACACATTTGCCTGAATCGTAACTTTCAGATTCTATCAGTTACCATTATTAGAAGATGAATGTTCACTTTTACTACAAGATTCGTATCTTTATCTTCCACAGATAAAGAAAAAAATACAAATTTATGAAATCCGCACCTGGAGGTTCGATCAAACGATTACACAGAGTATTAGTTTATCTGATTCGAATTTTCTGATTTGATAGGAAGTAGATAAGGCTTCCAATTGATTGATTTATTGAACAATATAAACTTTTTACATCTAGCATAATTGCGTAAATTAATTATCACTATTCGATGAGTTCAAATAGTTTTATCTCGCTCTGATAATCACATAATTACTGGTGAATTTTGTGGACTTTACTATTTCATATACAATATTTCTCCTGATCATTCCCAGTGAGTTTTTATACCTTGTATGATGGCGCAAAGTTACAGCAGAAAAAAAAAAATTAATTGGTACGCTCTGCTTTTCTGCAATACTTGCATTTTGCTGCTGATCCTTGATAGATTGATAAAATAAAAAAGGATTAAAAAAAAAAAAAATTGTATGTGCCTGCGTCAATGAAACGGGCCACTAATAATTATTTATCAATACATTTTAACATTTACAAGTACATCTTCAAGTACAGCAATCTGAGGTTGTTGTATTTTAAGTGCTACGTGCCTGATAACACTATTAACTATTGACTTGAGTTCTTTGATAAAATTACATACGTGATCAACCTCAGAGAGATTGTTATTATTAATCAACAATTAAATATTTTCTTGGAGATTTAATTAATTTTTTTGATCTTTTACTTCCATAACTTAGACTTTTTGCAAGATTTGAAATATTGCGATACTCAAAATTTATTGCATTAGAATTTTATAAACTCTGTGAAGGGACGAATAAATCTGAATGAAACAAATGGTTCGCCTTCCATCAAGTCCTAGGATATAACTAACATTGGTAAGCATAAAAGAAGTTACCTCGGTAATATCTGGTACGTCAATTTGTTCTTCGTCGGTATAAGTTTGTATGGTGGTTTTGGAAAGCATTGTATTTTCTGACGACTTAATCCCTTCGAGGGAATTCCTCATCCTTGAGTTTTCAACCGTGTTTTGCCTTGTGTTGGAAGAATCCATGTTGGACAGTTCCACTGTCGGATCCATAATTGGCACAGTATCAGAATCTGAAAATATTTGAAATAATAAGGAAAACAATGGCAATATTATGATCATAGCCTGGATTAAAATGTGTGTGACATTCACATATTGCAACCTGTGATTCAAGCGACCATTCGAAGATCATATGCGCAACATGATTTTTCGTATTTGAAAAACAAGTCTACTGTCTTGAATGCGTAATTATAATGAACGAAACAATTTGGCTAATTTAGTTATTTACAAAAATGCGTAGTTAGCTCGAATAATAACGAGTGATGGAGTCCATTGCTGTAATATATGCCAGTAGGTATTATGCGAAAGAGTGTAATGACAAAAGTAAGCAAAGAACGAAAGGCTTGTCTTGAAATGTCGTTGACTTACGTTTTAAGTAACAAAAAGATATATGTATGTCAGTTTAACTCAGTCCTCGAGAGAAATGAACCTGACGAGAGACCGAGGTACAATGGGGCAGTTATTTGGTATGTCAGGTAATTTGAACGATTGACTGAGCAAAGAATTCCCCCATACGTTGAGACCAATGTTCAATAATCATAACTACTTTCCGTGTCTGGTACAATGTATGTACAATATGGATATGCACGTGTAGTGGGCATGTGGCTTGTGTAAAAATAAAACAAATAATAAATCAGACCTGCGGACTGATCAAATTATCATCATATCACTCCCACTTCTTTTGCTACATCTCCTTGTCGTTGCTCCTAATAGTAAGCACAGCCAGAGCTTTATGAGAATTCTGGAGGCCGCTCCAAAGGTGCACAACATGATGAGATTTTACAATTAAAAAATCCTCCCTACTGTTCAGGATAAAAATACGGAAATCTGAATAAGAATCTAGACGCAGGATACTTAGAGGTTAGAAGCTACGTCGCGCTACCGTTATTACCGTGAATTTCCACCACATAAAATAATTTATGCAGATTCTATAGGTGTATAACTATGAATGATGCTGTGAAAATTTGAACATAAATGTTTACACCAGTTGGCAATTGATCGGTGACGGTGATTCATACTATCTCCGGATTTGTTGCAGGGTTATAAATGGTAAAACTACGAGGGTGATACAGGGACTCCACAATACTGATTTCATGTTATAAGATGCTGGATGTATTTTTTACCCATTTCGGATCGAGGCTTTGGAGGTCTTATCACTTTCGGTAATGTTAGTACCAGTTTCTGTGCTGTTGCAAAAAGTGATTGATTAGACTGATAAGAAGCATTGTTGTGGTCAGTACATCTGTAGGGTTGTTAGTGACTCAGCGTCATATGCAGTCATATGAGTTATGACGACACCTTACTCTGCATCTTAACATGCATGAGTGTTATCAGTCCCTGGCGGATCCGCCCGCGGATATTTTCAATAGCTTCTTGTGGCAAAACTGTAAAGACAGCCATATACTCTCGTGAACTTTTTTGTAGAGCTCATCAAGACCTTGATAACTCTTAATTATAACCATATTATAACTTTCTTTTATTTGTCAAGAGTGTAGGTAACGGTCGCATTTATAAGTGTGTCGTTCCGATCCGACTTGGCTTGCAAATATCGTTATATCACCAAAACCGTTATAAATCCGGTTATAACGAAATATAGCTTAAAACATGCCCAGATCTAGCCATCCATAAACACAATAATAATAATAATGAAAATCGGATCTGTGGTTTTGGAGTCATTTGGAGTTATACGCGAACGTACGGCCAGAGATGAGTAGGGAGATAGGGAGATCTCCAACGCTCGGCTTTTCGTAATACCAGCTAAGTTGGAGCGTCGACGTGACACCTAGGCGGCCACACACCGAAGGTGGCCCATTTTCGACCTGACACCAGGCGGCCATGCACCGAAGGTGGCCCACAATCGTGTATATATAGATATACTCGGTTGCTCGAGCAAGTGGTTGCCAATCGCATCCTTGTCCCCGCTCGCACAGATGTTTCCAGGAATGCAAGAATTGGGATTTTTTTTGTTTCAGTTATGAATGTCAGCGAATAAAAGTATCTGCAGATTTGATGAATCTTGGATTCAATTAGCGGACGCTGAACCAAATTAATTAACGATTCCCAGTCCGAATGCTTTTTTTTTTTTTTCTTAATATATATTATTTTTTTACTGATATGAAAATATGTGACGCCTGGTGTTCTTGAATATTTGTACACGCAGTCTATGGAAAAATATACGAAGCCAGCTCGATAACATTTATGCAAAATGTGCAATGGGCAAGTGGTTGGGGGAAATTTTTTTTTCTCGAACTGAATCTTCCAGAGAAGCATCAGCGAGTTCCAAGCAAGCTCCATAAACATACCGAGCAAACGCGCGCTCACGGACGTAGCTGTGGTGTGGCTGAGTGGATACCACATGAGGATGAATTTTCAATCACAGGTTTTTGCGCGAAGTTTCCCTGTATTTAAGTTAATTACTGCTGCCTTTGCTATAATACTGCATTAAAGTCTTAAACAAAACACTAAAAAATAAGTTAACCACTTAATGTAAAACAAAATGTTAGATTGAGCTTAAAATTTAAGCCGGAGTTACATAAACTAAGATAATTACAAGTGCAACATTGTAAATATTGTACATTTATTGTTCATCTAAATAAATATGGTTTCCTCCTCAAAAAAAAAAAAAAAACATGAGGATGGAGTGATGCGGGACACGGGTTCGATCGCAGTTCACTCTTCTTATTTTTTTTTTTTTAAATTCATTCCCGGCTTTTGTTTTTGTAGTTTCGGAGAGAAAAAACAAATGAAAGAAAGAAAATTTCCAGAGCCGGTCGATTTTTTCCTTCTTTCCTTTTGCTTTTTTTTTACTCAACCCACCCTTTTTGTAATGGGGGTAACCCAGAAGAGAACAAATAATTGAAACAATAAAATTCCGAGAGTGAATCGATTTGTTCCCCGTTTTTGGCGCCTCTTTTTTAATAAGGAAAAGTTTTGACAGTAATGAAAAATAGAGATTACTAAAAACAATTGTATTGTTTTTTAATAACACCGGCTCACAAAAAAAAAAAAAAAGAGGTCTCTACTTTTGACCGGACCTTTATGTATTTTGACGCACTGAATCCGAATCTGAAGTCAGTTTTGCCCGTACACCCTCAAAATTTTGAGTAAATTGCAAAAAACCATAAAAATCGCCAAAAATTAGCAGTTTTGGTAAGAAAAAAATTTGTGGAACTGTAGACCAAGTATGATTTTTATGCATTTTGGTCCGCTAAACCCAAATCTGAAGTTTATTCAACCATAAGCCTTTTAAAATTTAATTGGGCCGGTGTTATTAAAAAACGATACATTTGTTTTTAGTAATCTCTATTTTCCATTACTGTCAAAACTTTTCCTTATTAAAAAAAAACGTCCATTTTATATCAGTCTTGACGAGCATTTCTTAAGAATTTTGAGAGATGCGAGATCGGAACGACAAAATTATTTCAGTAGCAACAATGTATGGACCCCTCTCCTTTTCCGATATCGGCAGCCAGTTAAGAGGCTTCACAGTGTTCAGTTTAGTGCCAGCAGCTCTCGAGGTATCAAGATGCTAAGTGAATTACATAATTATTTTACAAGTATGGAAAAACCGGCAGGTTTGACGATCATCTATTTACTTTATAGATTAAGAAGAGAAAAAAAGGGAAGGAGCTGTAGTCGTATTTTATACTTTATTTAATTTTCCTTGAATTGTCAGACGTTTTTATTTTTGATTGTATAGGAAGAAGATGTGTGGGGAATTCCATTCTAGTGCCCAAGAATATAGTACGCATTTTCGATCATTTTTTCTTTTTTTTTTTTTTTTTTTTTCTTGGGAAACATTTTCCTCAATTTTCAAATTTCCTTAATTTTTTGGTATTCAAATCGATTCTTAACAATTTTGCGCACAGGTGGGATTTCTTTAATTATTTTTTCCCTAATCCTGAGGATATTTCCTATCGGAGACCACTGTCAATAGGCGAGATTCCGGAAATCGTAAAATTACCTTTTTTTCTAATTAAAAAGAAAATCACATAAGGCCACTAAGAGCTCGAAATAAAAATCTGAAAAAATTAGAGATGTTTTTTTATATTCGAAGCCATTAACGTAAAAAATCCGTTTAACGACCATCCTAATAGATATACATCGTATATGGGGCATTCCGCGTCAAATTTGCAACCCATGTACCTTACCCTCTTCGATTTTGATAATTCTTTAGTATGATGTTGCAACCACGGTTTCAATCGACTTAAAACAGTGTCGGAATTTTTTGCAGATTTCTTTAGCCACCACTGAAATAGAAAAAAATTGTAAAACCAATTCCGAAAAAGCTTCTTTTAAAATTCTGAAAAAAATTCACACTGATTTTATAATTAGGAATATGATTTGCAAGCACGACACGGTAATGGGATCTCAACATTTACTATTGTTTTCGCAAGTTTTTAGTTTTCTTGGATCTTTGGATAACTTAAAAAAAAAGAATAAAATGGTATGAACTGTATTCAGGCCTTCTGGCATTCCTCTAAATTTCAGAAAAATTGAAATCCATTAATAATAGAGAAATTTGTGACCGAACAAATAAATAGAAACTCCAATTCCGGCATGAGAAAAAAAAACTTGCTAGAAAAGTAGTAAATGTTGAGATCCCATTACCGTGTCGTGCTTGCAAATCATATTCCTAATTATAAAATCAGTGTGAATTTTTTTCAGAATTTTAAAAGAAGCTTTTTCGGAATTGGTTTTACAATTTTTTTCTATTTCAGTGGTGGCTAAAGAAATCTGCAAAAAATTCCGACACTGTTTTAAGTCGATTGAAACCGTGGTTGCAACATCATACTAAAGAATTATCAAAATCGAAGAGGGTAAGGTACATGGGTTGCAAATTTGACGCGGAATGCCCCATATACGATGTATATCTATTAGGATGGTCGTTAAACGGATTTTTTACGTTAATGGCTTCGAATATAAAAAAACATCTCTAATTTTTTCAGATTTTTATTTCGAGCTCTTAGTGGCCTTATGTGATTTTCTTTTTAATTAGAAAAAAAGGTAATTTTACGATTTCCGGAATCTCGCCTATTGACAGTGGTCTCCGATAGGAAATATCCTCAGGATTAGGGAAAAAATAATTAAAGAAATCCCACCTGTGCGCAAAATTGTTAAGAATCGATTTGAATACCAAAAAATTAAGGAAATTTGAAAATTGAGGAAAATGTTTCCCAAGAAAAAAAAAAAAAAAAAAAAAGAAAAAATGATCGAAAATGCGTACTATATTCTTGGGCACTAGAATGGAATTCCCCACACATCTTCTTCCTATACAATCAAAAATAAAAACGTCTGACAATTCAAGGAAAATTAAATAAAGTATAAAATACGACTACAGCTCCTTCCCTTTTTTTCTCTTCTTAATCTATAAAGTAAATAGATGATCGTCAAACCTGCCGGTTTTTCCATACTTGTAAAATAATTATGTAATTCACTTAGCATCTTGATACCTCGAGAGCTGCTGGCACTAAACTGAACACTGTGAAGCCTCTTAACTGGCTGCCGATATCGGAAAAGGAGAGGGGTCCATACATTGTTGCTACTGAAATAATTTTGTCGTTCCGATCTCGCATCTCTCAAAATTCTTAAGAAATGCTCGTCAAGACTGATATAAAATGGACGTTTTTTTTTAATAAGGAAAAGTTTTGACAGTAATGGAAAATAGAGATTACTAAAAACAAATGTATCGTTTTTTAATAACACCGGCCCAATTAAATTTTAAAAGGCTTATGGTTGAATAAACTTCAGATTTGGGTTTAGCGGACCAAAATGCATAAAAATCATACTTGGTCTACAGTTCCACAAATTTTTTTCTTACCAAAACTGCTAATTTTTGGCGATTTTTATGGTTTTTTGCAATTTACTCAAAATTTTGAGGGTGTACGGGCAAAACTGACTTCAGATTCGGATTCAGTGCGTCAAAATACATAAAGGTCCGGTCAAAAGTAGAGACCTCTTTTTTTTTTTTTTTGTGAGCCGGTGTTATTAAAAAACAATACAATTGTTTTTAGTAATCTCTATTTTTCATTACTGTCAAAACTTTTCCTTATTAAAAAAGAGGCGCCAAAAACGGGGAACAAATCGATTCACTCTCGGAATTTTATTGTTTCAATTATTTGTTCTCTTCTGGGTTACCCCCATTACAAAAAGGGTGGGTTGAGTAAAAAAAAAGCAAAAGGAAAGAAGGAAAAAATCGACCGGCTCTGGAAATTTTCTTTCTTTCATTTGTTTTTTCTCTCCGAAACTACAAAAACAAAAGCCGGGAATGAATTTAAAAAAAAAAAAATAAGAAGAGTGAACTGCGATCGAACCCGTGTCCCGCATCACTCCATCCTCATGTTTTTTTTTTTTTTTTGAGGAGGAAACCATATTTATTTAGATGAACAATAAATGTACAATATTTACAATGTTGCACTTGTAATTATCTTAGTTTATGTAACTCCGGCTTAAATTTTAAGCTCAATCTAACATTTTGTTTTACATTAAGTGGTTAACTTATTTTTTAGTGTTTTGTTTAAGACTTTAATGCAGTATTATAGCAAAGGCAGCAGTAATTAACTTAAATACAGGGAAACTTCGCGCAAAAACCTGTGATTGAAAATTCATCCTCATGTGGTATCCACTCAGCCACACCACAGCTACGTCCGTGAGCGCGCGTTTGCTCGGTATGTTTATGGAGCTTGCTTGGAACTCGCTGATGCTTCTCTGGAAGATTCAGTTCGAGAAAAAAAAATTTCCCCCAACCACTTGCCCATTGCACATTTTGCATAAATGTTATCGAGCTGGCTTCGTATATTTTTCCATAGACTGCGTGTACAAATATTCAAGAACACCAGGCGTCACATATTTTCATATCAGTAAAAAAATAATATATATTAAGAAAAAAAAAAAAAAGCATTCGGACTGGGAATCGTTAATTAATTTGGTTCAGCGTCCGCTAATTGAATCCAAGATTCATCAAATCTGCAGATACTTTTATTCGCTGACATTCATAACTGAAACAAAAAAAATCCCAATTCTTGCATTCCTGGAAACATCTGTGCGAGCGGGGACAAGGATGCGATTGGCAACCAGTGCTGCCAGAAAGCGGGTAAAAAGTACCCCTTCCCTAGCAGCTTGCGCGCATCTCACACAACGTCAGCGGTGTACGTCGGTGTGTCGGGATGGCGACGGAAGCCGAACGATGCCGAGTCAGCTGACAAATCGAGGGGAAATGTTCCCCTACCAAGCAATGAAGAGAGCGCACACACACAACGTCACACAGCTGTGTTGTGTGAAATCATGCGCGGGATCTGTGGAAGGGGTACTTTTTACCCGCTTTCTGGCAGCACTGTTGGCAACCACTTGCTCGAGCAACCGAGTGTATCTATATATACACGATTGTGGGCCACCTTCGGTGCATGGCCGCCTGGTGTCAGGTCGGAAATGGGCCACCTTCGGTGCGTGGCCGCCTAGGTGTCACGTCGACGCTCCAACTTAGCTGGTATCACGAAAAGCCGAGCGTTGGAGATCTCCCTACTCATCTCTGTTCAAATGCAGACAAGATGTATGCATGTACCTATGTACAACATTTTCGCAACCCCAGATGGTGTGCAGTTTTCGGCGAAAACTCGACTGATGCCGTTCGTAGATATCGAAAGTCGAAGTAGTCAGATGGTGTTGATATTTGACTTGATATTTGAGAGCATTTCCATACTAATAAGGTAAAATGTCTCTTCTCACAACGCTGCCGACTCTCGATGGAGCCAGAATAATTGTCGTCGACGAAGGTAAACAGCAGTCTTACTGTTCCATCTGAAATCCAACCTAACTTAACCTGATGAAAAACGAGCTAGTATGTCTGTATGTAGTACATAAATCTTAGATTGGCTTAATCGATTAATGGTGAAATATAAATTAAGAGGTGGGCAAATATATATTTTCAGATAGCGAAGCCAAGTATGCAGAGTCATTGATCACAGCTTGGGTACCAATTTGGAAAGAAAAAGATGGCAGAGAAATTAATGTCCTTCGTTTCTCTGGGCCAAAAAGTTCTAGCAGAATCTACGCCAACTCTTTGAGAGGAGATAAAATCGAAGTCCACGACTATTACACTTTTGGTTTGAACGAAATTGACCCTTATAGTGATAAAAAGTTGTGGGAAATAGTGAGGGTAGATTCCTTTAAGCAAACATCAACGGTTGTTCTTGACAGTCTTAGTTCGCTGCTTCTCTACAAAAGCCTTGCCGAAACATGTAGGTTTTTATCTAAGCTGAGCACGAGGGTAACGCTAGTGGTTTGCATTTATCAAAGGGATTTTGTGTGGCACAAAATACCGAGTATCAAAACTTTGGGAACTAGCTATGTACGTCTGGAATCTGTCGCCAGCTTGAAACTAGGTGGCAATTTATCATACAAAGCTTTGACGTCTCACTGTAAATCTGGTGGCAGTATTTTACAACAAGCTGAAATTGTCGAGCAAAATATCAGCTCGTATGAGATTCAAACTGAAATGGTTGGTCACAAAAGTGACCAGAAGACATCTGTAGTTCAGTCCAAACCTTCGGATAAAATTCAAGCCTCGTTTAGGATTGAGATGAACGATCGAGAAATGGAGCAGAGAAATGCTACTCCTCTGCCATATACCTTGTCAGCTCCGTCATCGAACGAATCCAAAATCCATTATGAACCTGATGAAATTGACGATTTGGATGAGGAAGATCCTGATGATGATTTAGACTTTTGAACAACGAGAACTTCAGGCTTCGTTCGATTAAATCTTTATCCTCAAGTAATACATTTCATGCTAGGTGGGATAGATAGGAAAACTGAAGGTTAAATATAGCTTACATCCATCATATATTTACTATTGATTGGTACAAATTTAAATTAAATAAATTATATAAGCTATAAAATTCTCTATTCATTTGGTGCGTTGCTCTGTAATTGTAGAGTAGGTCAAATGTTATATTGGCTAAACAGTTAAAGTACTTTGCAGTCAATTATTGTACCACATCGATATCACAACCTTTTTCTCCCTGCTGCTAATATTCGAGTTATCATAAGAGAAAACCGAGAGATCCTAAGATAACACAACATAACAATATCACGTACGTCACTGTCGTGAATTTGAAACAATATATGGACATAAAATTAAATCGTAAAACGAAAACTAACGAGCTTTATTTTGTTTAAAGATATACATTATTAACATTCTACAAATAACATCAATTGTAAATTGTACTGTATTTGAAAATAGCTGTGCTGTGGAAGACACATGCAGAGATAGTAAATATTATTTGTCTAACAAATTGGCTACATTAAAAAATGTCTCATTTCATAGAAAATATTTCCATTTCATTCTACTTCATAGAATGGTGGCTATAAAAACTCGTTGGCCTGATGAAGAAATCGTATGCTAAAGATTAACACCGAATTTACGCAGTTACAGTATCAATTAAGCAGGATATTCAGACCAAACAATTGTGCGATTCTTTCGTTTTGTAGCTGATTAAAAATTTCATGTAATAGAGTAAAACTGTTAGTCCTAGTTAAGTAACTCCACGCAATAGAATAAAAATATATTCATACGTCAAGCGCGTACGTGTTCTACGAAGATCTATTCGTCATTTTAAAAATATTCTATAGAGCTAGCAGTAGTTTAAAAGGAACTGGTGTGCGCAAAGAGTAGTTTCTGGCTTTCAAACTATGCTTTGCGAAAAATAAAGTTGAAAGATCAGGGAATACATTGATCGAACAGTAAATTGTGCTACCTTCAATCTCACGTTTTCCGAGATCGGGTATATAGAATATGACAATACTTAGCATTATACTTTCATTATCACCTGTCTTTTGTTTCAAAGCACATTAAAGCTGAACTTCATAATTCAACGTTCTATATTAAAACGTAACGTTAAAACCATTGATAGACGAGAAGCAAGTCTACCTGAGAAATAAACGGCAATATTGACACCAACCGAGTGAAATTTGGCTAGAAAACTACGTGGAGAAGGTATATAATAAGTTACTATCGTGAAAATGCTCGGTCCCATCTACATGGCACAGTACCCTGGCATCAAGAAGGCATCTTCCATACATCACAGCTGCAGGGCGATCAGACACCAGTCCAGCTTCTAATAACCAATCCACAAGATCGGTACCAGTGAAAACTCCTCTGTAGACGCGTAGCAAACGTCTTCGGCATGCTGCGATCCGTGTACGACATTCTGCTAAGTGAGACTGAGCAAATTGCTCGCGTACAGCTCTCACTTCATCCGTCAAAGACTCCTCATCAGGCAACTGCAGAGTCTCCGCCCTTGGGCACATTTCGCAGAGCTTTTTTATCCATTTGCCCAAAACACTTATGCCTGGATCCAAGCCAAATATCACAAAGGCTATCAAGGACTGCCCAAAGTTTAGAGCCACGTCCAAAAACGCGAGCTCTGCATAGATTCCGGATAATTGCTCCATCACAAGTCTACCGATAGACAGAGCCAGGCCCTGAGAAAAAAGACAAGAATCAGTTTGTTTTGGCTGTTCCCATTAAACTCGTGGAATTTTTCAACTGAATAGAAAAATGAAGACAGTAGCTTACAACAAACATGGAACAGAGCAATAAAATCAAGAGGACAAGGTGCCGTAGGATCTGTGTATCTGCTGGTTGCTCTGTTATTAGCTCGTCATCTGAATTTTCATCGTAGCATCCTTCTCCTAATTCCCCTTCACGATTCATCAGACACCCCGTACCGTTTGAACATCCATTATTTTCAAATTCACACGGGTGCCTGCATTCAGAAAATTAAAATATAATGAATATAAAAGACGAAAGACGACTAGGAAAATATGTTGGTAATCATATTCAATCCAATAATAAAATCTCACCTAGATATATTCGTTGATTGGGACATCAGATCCTCTACGTCGACAATGTTGCGTGGCGTGTTTACACCGTTGTTTGTTGAAAGAGATGGAGTAAGGCTGGAGTATCCAGGCGGCATTAATCTCCTCTGATATCTTTGTTGCAGCACCAGGCAGCCCAATGTTACTAAATTGTTATATAGAAGTTGTAGTAGAGTGAATCTTTTTATGCATTTGCAAAGTCTTTGTCATTTTCCAAACGAGATGAAGTACTAACTTACCAACGAAGCAAAAGACGATCAAGAAAACTGATATCGCAGCCTGAATTTTACCCATCTGGAAGTTCGGGCTCCCCATATCGAATGCATCCTTTCCAGACGGGGTTATCAGCATAGCCATGAGGCTGACGATTAGAATCGGCAAGCTACGAGTTGAATCTTAATATAATTTTACTTTCTCTCAAAGCTGGTAAAAAATTGCTCTTACCCCCAACCAATTGGCAGAACCCATTTCTGCAGTTGCGATACAAAGGACAGTGATCTACTGCTTAGAAACAGAAGCGTTGCTGCTAGTACAGCCGTCCATAATCTACTGGTATAGACCCCTCCAGTTATCATCAGGAATTGAACGTACCTGGACATTGGGCAGAAAAAAAAGACTTGAATTTTAGTAGTGACTTACCAATTCTTAAGGAATAAATGTGACAACGTTGACTTTGGTCAAACCATACATTGAACGTTATTGGATTATTACCATAAACGAGATACTGTACTCGGTGAACCCATTTGTGACCAAATTATAACACCGATTGATGTTATCAGCTGAAACGGATGACAAAACAAGTTACGGTTGCTGTTCTGGTCAGCAATACGACACCCAAGAGAAAAGAATCAGTTGAAAGCTACCGGGTGAATCTATTGGTTGATTAAAAAACACTTCGAAATTCTTTCTTTGAATACCTGAGAAACGACAAGACAGACAGTGATTCTGTGTGTTACGCGCTTGTATTTCTTTCCCTCAAAGATAAAAAAGCAGATGAGAAGCCAGCAGCACGCGGCTGTGGAAACAGCACTGGCATCCAGGGCAAACGCGCTCAGTTCTCGAACATAATCTGCAGGAGTATGATCCGCACTGATGGCATCGATCATTTTTGCCGAAACGAACATCAGTGGCGCTGAGAGAAACGTGCAAGCTACCATTGCAGAGGCAATTAGGTCGATATCGATACTATATCGCAGTGTGAAGACGAATAATGCCGGAGCTGTTGGCAGAGTTCCATATAAAAATCCAAATGTACTCAAATCTCGAGTATCTGTTGCATTTTCACCAGGACTGAGCAGATTCACGGATTCTCTGATAACCAGTGGTAGGGCCAGTAGTTTGACAGATATTAATATCCCAGGAATAACAAGAGCACGGCCTTTTAGTGTATGGACTTTTCCCACCATCATCAGACCTAGGAGGAAAAGTGCACTGGCTGCGAAAGCATCACCGAATACTTTCAAAATGACTTGCAGAGCTGATGGGATTTTGTGACTACACAAAAAATTTCCTAAGATTCCAAGTACAGTCATGACGAGGATTGGGTTGAAAGCTATTCCTTTGGCTGTTGATTTCAGTAAAAACCAACTGAATCTTCGCTCCTCGGGTCGCCGCTTATTTATCTCCAACAGAATGAAGCCAATTGGATTCAAGATCGCCAAAGATATCGGAGCCATCAGGTATAAATACGCGGCATATTCGGAGTGAATTTGGCCATACAAGGCATTAACTGAAATAAAACGTAATATTAAATTCATTGTTTGATAAAGGTATAGAAAATTGTTAAACATATTCCTCTCAATACTGTGGAACATGACATCGTATAATGTAATTGAATGCTATAAATAAGAATTGGAAGAAATGTTGATTCTACTTTTGAACAATAACACATTAAGAGTGTTTTTCTTATGATAGTGGTGGATAGATGATCGTGCAATAAAATTATCTGTATAATCAACTGGTGTATCCTTGCGACTGCATCAATGAATACAGATTATCATTTTGTTAAACTAGGTTGAATATTTGCCAACTTACTCATGGGATAGCCAATTGCAAAGTCGTTACTTTGGGTAGCGAAAATAGCAAAGAGAGCTGCCCGCCCAGGGTTAATCGGTCGAGAAATAAGCAGAGTAATTACAAGGACGGCTGTGAATACGCTAGCCTTGGCAAAGGTCACAGCCATCAAGAACTTCCAGTTGACTTGTTCAAGATCCAGCTGAGCCAAAGAAGTGAATATCAAAGCAGGAAGTGAAAATGTTCCAACGAATGTATTCAAGCCCTTTGATTCCGATTTTGTGATTATTCCAGATCTCCCAGCGATGTATCTGAGAAATAACGAGAATATAATGTGATATAAGTGATATAAATATTAGCAAGTACTTTTATGAATAATCTCACCCGCATAATATGACTGCAAAACATTGCAACAGCGCTAGGTACAAATTGTCGGTTGCTGAATTGGTCGTTAGTGGATCGGTCATTTTATCGAAGTTACAAGGAACTCACTTTGGATGCCGTCAAATGAGCATTGGCATGTAAGCTGCAACTGGGCAGCAACAGCCTATCAAAAACAAATAGCGCTAAAGTAAGAATAATACATTTTTATCAACAAAATATCCATCTCTTTATAAGCAAATATACTAGTATAATAATCATGCGACAGTTGTCATCGCATGGATGATGATAATGTCTAAGTTACGAGTTACCTCCTGAGAATCATCAAAGGTATCGCATTAATTACCATCAATCATTTGGTGGCACTCTTGATTACATAAGAAGTGTAATTACAGTAAAAAAATAATTGAAAGCAACCATCAAAGTTTAGTAGAATTCTTGAAATCTATGTTACAAAATCAGAACAAACAATCTAATGAACCGAGAACAAAGTGTGTAACTGTTTTATTCACCTGGAAAGTGGCTATTTTGACGTCAAAAATTGTTTGACATTGACATTTCTTTTCGAAGGTCAGGCATAATTGTGACACATTGTGATTGTTTTGAAAGTTGTGAAATGAAGCGAACGGAACGTCTCCAACTTAAACCGATTCACTTATGGTGGGGGCCATTTTAAACTACGGAATTCCATGCAGCTCTACTTTCATTTCCGCACAAGTGAAATGATAAGTTGAAAGCCCATAAACAGAAAATTTTTTTATCACATGTACAACGTGATATTCTCAACATCCCGTGGTATCTCTAACAGATTGATCGCCCATTTGGCAAACTGAAAAAGGTACACATGAGTTAATTCAAGTTAATTCGTCTGCTACATTTACGCAGTTAAATTGATGTCGACGCCCTCTTCGTGATGCCGTTTAAAGTTGCGCGTCACACGTCTACAGTCTATGATCGCGGGAAATTCAAATGTTCGATTAATTTGATTTAACAATAAGCCATTCAACCTTTAGAGAGCCGGCCTGGCTCTTTTAGGAGTTGGCAGTTACTCGGAAACTCCACTGGACGTGTTGAATATTTATATACATAAATCATACCTCTAAAAAATATAGAATTTCAAAGTGACTAAAAAATACTCCTAAAACTTGGTCGATAAATACAGTCAATACAGTGTATATCCAAATGAACTGAACAAAATGCGGCCTAACGAGCAATGCGAGAATCGACGACACGCGATACACGAATTAATCGTCCAGAGTTCGCAATCAACGTAGAACTTGAGGCTCTCTCCCCTGGAGTTTTTATTTGCATTAATACGCGTTGTTTGGTCGATAAAGGACCGATTTGATTATAAGGAACGGGGAGGTTTGGTGGGGCGTACGCAACGGCGCAGGTGCAACTCGATAGATTTTTACACCACTATCGAAATCTTCGTAGTCTCTGGTGCGGTCTTTGGACTTAAACTTCCTGTTTTTGCAGTCGCTGTATCCGCCACGCCGAGGAACTCGAAGCTTTCGTCTGAATGTCGGGGCTAAAATATATTAGCAACCCCAATGAGATAGGGCGATGAAAAATTGATAAGCGTTTCGTGCGTGAATCTGTGTGCTGGAGAATATACGTTATAGCATCGGGGTAACCGAACGCGGCGTCACCTCTCTCGCCAACCTTGCACAGTATACATACCTATATCGCGCTGACACCTATCAAATGAATTGGAACTGCGCGCGTTCAATATAATAACAATAACCACAACAGTAATAATAATAATAAAACCAGCGCGCTCCGCGCATCGAAGAGGGGGGTGGGGGGGGGGAGCGACCCCAGCGCTGTCAGCGAGTAAACCTTGGAACGAAAATTTCTGGCGAATCGATATTCCACTCAAATATTGACTACGCGATTGTAGTGTGCCGCGACTAGAGTGGGGCCGTTGCGATGCGCTTCTAGAAATATATTTTTTTAAAAAGTGATTTTGCGACCATTCGAACAGAGTGATTACTGACAATTGCTCGCTAATCAAGTCGTAAATACAACCGACGAAATGTTACTCGGTTCGCTGTTCTCTGCGGGCCTGATTCTCCTAGTAGTCGGGAATTCGCGAGCCAGTCTTCCGTTCAACCCGTCGCCGTCATCTTACGGCAATCATGGAGGTGATATTCTCATGTCCTCGATTTCTCTCCCTTGGTGGTCCTCCGAATGTTACTCTCTCTCTCTCTCTCTCTCGCACTTGCACTCTCTCTCTCCTTCTCTCGCTCGCTCATTCTTATTCCTTTCTGTCGCCTGCGTTCCTTTCTCGCTTTATTCCTAAATACACATATTAGTTAATTTACAACGATTGATGTCGTTATGATTTAAACAGGTATCCATTTCGCTACCTGTATTGTCTTACAGCGACGGGCCGCTGCTGTAGACGCCGTGAATTTAACGCAGCGGCGATAAATCTCCGAATCTTTTTTCCTCAAATTCGTCAAATAATTTTCGTCTCTTTCACTTATTCTTCTTCTTATAAACTCGTGATGGTTGCGGCGAATTTTCATCTGGATACTAATCCAGTATTACTTATTATACTCATTTTAAGTTTTGAATGATAAATTCGTTTCACAATGCTCCAAAACGACCATCGGTAGATTCCAGGTGTAACGTTCATTTTAGACTTCTAGTGTGTTTCTCGCGACAGTCTGACTTACTTCAATTATATTATCCATAACATTTATCGGTTTGAGGACTGTTCTTTTTTGTCTTATTTCTGATTTATTCAATTAGTTTTTCGTTTATTCACTTCAAAAAGATATTTCATTTTCAGCTTCTTTTCCCTTGTTCGATCCGTCAGAGACATACGTCATTTTACATTTAATTTACTACCAAAAAATTGTTGCTTAAATTTTGTTGAATTTTTTTGACAGTACCCCGACTGGATCTGGAAAATCTGGACAGCGGATACCATGGTCTGGTTAAAGAAAATGAAACTCTGGTCGAAGTAACCCCTCAAATTCGTGCAACAGGTGGGAAAGTCTGTTCATTTCGCATAGCGAACAAACATCATGGAGAAGCCCCATTCGAGATTGTCCTCAAGGACAACGGAGTTGCCGAACTCAGAACTCTAAGAGTTTTGAACTGTGAGAAGAGGCGCAATTACAAATTCGATATAGCTGCCATCGGATGCTCAGGAGCACAATCTGAAAAGTACGATATGTAAACGAAATGATATGAATTGGTTATCAAAAAGCAATTGCACCTTATTTGACGTGGGTCAATCCGTTTTGTGTCTTCTTGGTTCAAATTGGATACTTGTATTTGTTGAAACAATCTAAGTCAAACCTGACAATTTGTTTGTAGAAGTTCTGGGAAATGAAATGTAGCATGAGTCAAGCACTACTTGTTTCTTCAAATTGCTCATCACTAAAAATAAAATCTACTCGTCTTTTTTCAGCCAGTATTAGGTCACTATTCCCTAGACTTGCAATGTAGGATACTTTGTCAATGATACATGACATGAAATTGAATTAGGCAAAATTAACAACGGGCTTTATTCAACAAAATATGCAGTTTATTCATTATTACCTGAAAGATGTTTGGAAGCAGTGCTACCCACATTAATGTGTTATACATGAATAATTTGAAAAAGGAATCCCTTACAATTTTTTAGCGCCACAGTTCACATAACAGTCGTAGACGTTAACGAGTACGCGCCACAGTTTCTTCAACCCGCATATGTGAGCGCAGTTGATGAAGGTCGGCTCTATGAGGAAGTGGTGCGTGTCGAGGCTTCGGATCGCGATTGCACCCCGAAGTTTGGCGATGTGTGCAAGTACGAGATCCTAACCGCAGACCAACCATTTGTAATCGACAACGAGGGAGCGATCCGTAACACGGAACCATTGGATTATGAAAGATCTCACAATCATATCCTCAGCGTAGTTGCTTATGATTGCGGTATGAAGCAGTCCGCTCCGGCCATGGTTACCATCAAAGTAAACCGTGTCTGTTCCCCTGGCTGGAGAGGAATCCCTGAGAGAGTTGATTATGCCGCTGGAGCTGGACCTCAACCCCTTCTTCCATCAGCCAGGCTCGAGCTTTGCGACGCTCCCTGTGTACTGAGAAACTTGCGCGCAACTCTCACTCTGGCAACCGATCATATTGGAAAAGGCTGCGACAGAGATACGTACGGAGTTAGGAGCCAGCGGAAATTATGCGGCGCCGCCAGAGACAGCGTGGACCTTCTGCCCACTCCGGGACCTTCCACGCCTTGGACTTCGTCACTCTCCAGAGATGAGGGGAGGGAAGCCGACGAAATATTCGAGTTTGATGGTGCTAGCTCTGCTGCCATTGTTCCCAACGAAGTGCTCGATCACGCCTTGGCTCAGAAATTTAGTGTCGGTGTTTGGGTCAAGCACCGGCCACGTCCCAGACAGGATCCTCACGTTAAGGAACATATTTTATGTGCCGCTGACGATCACAGTAAGAATTTTATGCAATTATCACAAGGAATTAACAAACCTGATCTAGATCCAATTCAGAGCTTCTGTTTCACGTTTTCATCAAACAAATCAAGCTTCCATTTTTTAGCTTGGAATTCACTGTACATTGCTGATGATAATTATTTCATTACTTTTCCAGAAATGAACAGGCATCACTACGCACTGTTCGTGAGAAATTGTCGACTGATTTTACTGCTCAGGCGTGACTTTTCCGAGGGAGATCCGAACATCTTTAGACCGGCTGAATGGCGTTGGAAGCTGGATCAGGTCTGTGATGACAGATGGCATCATTACGCCGTCCAAGTCGATTTTCCCCGAGTAAGTCTATTCGTCGATGGCGTGGAGCGTCATTCGGATGAAAAGAATCCAGAAGTCATCGACGACTGGCCCCTGCATCCGGCCAAGGGTATAAACACCACTCTCGTAGTTGGAGCCTGCTGGCAAGGCTCTGACAATCGCACAAAGCACCATTTCCGCGGGTACTTGGCCGGGCTTTCCGTGCTAGTAGGTAAGAACGAACGACCCGAAGTATTGTCCTGCCTCCGTCGCTGCCAGGAAGGCCTGCATGTCCCTCCGATGGATCTTTTGCAACCCGGTACTCAACTCCTGGCCAATTCCGACCTAACAGACGTCAGTATTGACGGCGACAACCGCACAAACATCGAGACCCTCCTACGCCGCATAGGATACTCGAATTCCCGTCGCTTCCCGACCCCTGGTCGCCGAAATTTCCGCCTCGATACGACGATCCTCTGCGAGGGCAGCGAAGCTAAGCCCCTTGCCGTTCCTTCCGTCCAATCCTACGTGACCGTACTCCCGCCGCCGAGGCCCGGGATAACTGTAAATGGCACGGGATACGTCGCCAGAGAATATGCGGACTTCCGTCTGGGTGTCAGAGTTTTTCCCGACGCCAGGGTCACCGCTGGGTCAGCTGCGAGGCTCGACGCTTGCGCCGTCAGCGTTTACCCAAGCCTGAATCCGGACCACGAAAGCTTGGGCCTGCCAGGTGACGCATTACGTCGTCTTAACTCCATCACAGCCAGAGTGGATCGTGATGGTGTTGTTCTCTCAGGTGCGGACACGCCTTACGACTATCAGCAGCTGATCAGATTTATTACTTACACAAACCGGAAGCCCGCCTATTATCTCGACAGAGTTTTCAAACTGACGTGCTCGGAGCTGAGCGGACGGTTCGCCAGCAACGAGTACATCCAAACTCTGGCAGTGATTCACCCCAAAGAAAAAAGTACACCTATCCCGCCTCCGACCCCCGGGGATCCACCGATGGCCAGAATTCTTGAGCCGGCGCCTGGTCACGCACAGTTATCTCCACATCACGCTGATATTCCTGAAGAATATGCCACAACGACCCTCAGGGAAGGAGGGCGGACGATTTCTGGAGCTGGGGGGAGCCATGCGGTAACCATAGTTGCTGCTGCGTGCGTAGGCTTTCTTTTACTGATGGCTGTCGTCGGGGCTGCGCGTGTCAGAGGCGCGGCTAAGAGGCGACGATCGGCCGGCGACGAATTGGCTGCTGAAACTGAAATGGCTTGGGACGATTCCGCGCTGGCAATTACCGTCAATCCGATGGACAGATTGGCCGATCATCGCAACTCTTCACGTCATGCAGCTCAGAGAGACGAGGATGCCGAGGAATCTGGTAGCTCGGATTCAGACGACGCATCATACAGGGATGAGGACCTTGATAGCAGTGATTGCGAGAACGAATGCGAACCCAGCAACAGTCAACGTCACCGTCATAATTCTCCCCATGATCTAGAATGGGATCATCGTGACGTTTAATTCTTTGCTTTCCATTTCTGTGTCTCGCTGTTTTACCTTTGTTAAGAGGAGTACGTTGCTGATTGAGATTACGGTTGCTTCTTAACTTTGTTGCCGAATTTTTTGTGTCCTGGAGACGCAGAGAATTTACCATTGTATTGTTTTTGTTTTTTGTTTTGCTCTATTGATCGTCGATATGCTAACCCTTTTTCTTATTTATTTTTTCTTACACCGAATTGTTGCAAATACTTGCAGTAAACGTCAGTCTCTGATCAATTAGCTCGAAACTCTGATTCGTCTGATGATCACGGTGAATTTCGGCGTAGTGACGTCTTTATAATTTTTTTAGGGGTAAATTATTGCATGGGTAATCACGAAATTGCTGTACAAGCTATCGTCATAGAAGAGCAGAAAACAAAAATTGATGCCCATTAGAAGAGAATCCCCCGACACATGTATTAAAATCCGCGAGATTTTTACACACGCACAGTTCCTACAGGGTATGATCGTAATTGATGATCAAAAGCAAAGTTTGCATGATTGAATTGATTTATTGGATTGTTAAATGTCGGTTTGAGAGTCGACTGGCTGGTCGCTCTCTGAATTTTAAAAGAATCGTTGAAGACGCGTATTTTCACATACGCGACAGATGTCCGTCCCGCTAGGTAGCATTTACCGGCGTGTATTTGTCTCGAATTGTTTAGCCGATTTTTCATTCGTCGCAGGTACTCCTTTTACACTTTTAAGACAAACGCGAGAGCCCTTTTGGGAGAGCTGAATTTACTAACTATTAGTATACCTGCAACACAGCGCCATCGACGTAACGTCGCGCATTAATTAACACACGCAATCGATACCCAGCTTATTGGGTATAAACACGCATTTAAAAATAGACGATTTATATTATTAATTGATGGTAATTAGTAGTCGGGATAGGAAGCTTCTTAAATTTTAGATAGTTCTTTTTTTATTTATCTTTCTTTTTATACTCTTAACGTTGAAGCTTTTGTATAAGGTCTTACTAGTATCCTCATCGACGCATATTTTTTTTTCTAGTATTACCGCATGAATAGTGGCAGGAAAAATTTTTAAATGAAAAATCGTTCGTTGCTTCTTTCGTTTAACAGCACTTTCAGTCACTGTGGCGTCTTAACGCTTGCCTGTTTCTTGCATTCTAATTTTTATTTTTCTACTTTTGATTTCTAGGGTGTAAGAATTTGTCTTAATCCTGTTTCTTTTGGACTATCACCTTTCAATCTCTTAGTTTTTAGTTACAAGATACTAAACACGACTAAACGTGCTGATTTATAGACGCTGCTGTACCAAGAAGCGTGTCAAATATCCTATATAATGTATTCGGATCGAGCGGATACTTGGTATGGAAAATCTATTATCTATATTCATAGAAACTATTGAGACAATTTATTTTTCCAACGTGCATATCATATCATTTTTATACGAGAATGGTAACAAAAGCAGCAGCCTGTTGTAATATCAGCTGCTAGGAGAAAGGAGTCTTGGTTACGAGATCTCCCATGTAGCAACGATTTATTTATTCATTTCCATAATTTTTAAATACCATGACCAGTAAAAATCGAGCAAATATTTAAAAAAAAAAAAACGCAACGATATACTTATTCATGCGTTCTTTCAGTATTTTTTAATTATTATTAACTTCATTGAAAAAGACTTTTTCTTTTCATCAAGTTATGTGATTCGCGGCAGCTCGATCAACAAATTACTATTATTATTAACTGTCGACCAGTGTTTGTTTTTTCTCTTCTTTTTCTTATACACATTGCACAACGAATTGTGCAGCGCTACATCTAAGATCTCCGAAACAAAGCCAGAAAGCATTGAAAGAAAAACGCAAAAATTAACTGCGCCTTCAATATAATGAAACTATTGTCCGAAGCAATTGGATGTAAAGTGAATCAGAATTAAAGTTTATTCCGTCTCTGGCGTCTCGTACCCTCGTAAAATTCACGTTTGTCGATAGTTTTGCAGCTGACAAGAATTCGATACAATAAATTAATTAACTACTGACTTACTACTTGGTAGATAGGTGTCCCCTAAGCACCTATAAGGATGTACTTAATGAATAACTAACTATGATTAACAACAGAGAAACAAACCAATTAGACACTATAATATACACATACATACATATATAAATATATTATATATATTATACATTATAAATATATCTAAGCTATTTGCAGATAACAAAAATAACAACAAAAAAAAAAATAAAGTAAAAATAAAAAATATGAATTTGTAATGTATTATTGTATTTTGTAGGGAGCTAATAATATATTATATTATCATACATGTATACGTATACATATTATATATATACGTATATTTAAATGAATATTCACACATACATACATGAGACATCGCATGGAAGAAAAGACACGCCATGCAGGCATCTAACACACACAGACAAACACGTGCACACACGAATACGTAAACGTAAAAATATAATAATTAAATATTAAAACTAATAATACTATGAATAATCACCGAATAGGTAGGCCGTGTTTGAATATTATCATAGGCCGACTAAAATTCCCTCCCATTACTGATTGTGTGTTAACTAATAAGATAATTAACAATATTAATTGTAAGGAATTTATTATGATTATCATTATTATTATTATTATTATTATTATTATTATGGTTATGATAATATTGGTAATATACGCTGAAGTGTTTAATTATATCGTATGGCTAGCGCAAATTCTATAAAATAATAAACCGAAGGTAAGATACTAATCAGAATACACGCGGCTGCTCGATGTTTTGCTACTATACACTGATCATTCGTCATTTGGTCGGTGGCACAGAGAAAATTAAATTGAAATTACCTCGTTATACTGCAATTGATATTGTTTTCTAAAGGAAACAATATTAGCAATAGGAGATATTTACACATACCTAAATATGCGCATACACGCTGCACAGGCTAGGAAGAGTAAATTAAAATATGGTATACACCTAAACGACATATTATATATAAATGAAGAAATAAATAAATATAACGATGTCAACTGTATTTCTTTAAATAAAGATGTACATTCGGACTAATGTGGTTGCATTTCTCTTTTCGAAAAAATGGGATCTCCAGACAGAGTCACGGATACCGGGTTTTCACCATTAGGAAAAAATAAGTACAACGATTCTTCTGTATTCATTCAATAGTATATTTTAGTTTAATATATCGGCGGTATGACATTTCTTACATATACATATTTGTATATGTTAGAACTTATTGTATAATATTAATAACGTCCTTGCAGTTCCAAACTTTTTGATTCCTTGATTCGCTTACGATACAATATTACACCTATATACTATTGTAATAATAAGACAGCATTCGTGTGGATGTGTACATCCATACCTCTCTCTCTCACACACGCACGCTCGCTCAGTCACTCACTCACTCATTCTTTCTCTGTCTCTCTCTCTTCCCCCTCACATAGGCTCACTCTTTCTTTGGTAACGTTATTAATCATCATTGCTACCTATAATTATTCGTTACAATAATCAGTTTACCATATCTATACCAATTTGACAACCTTAAGTGTGTATCATTTCGTTCTGATAACATTAACGAATAATGACAATTGTAGTGCAGTGCGCGTTAGCTTTGGCAATACGAATAATTTATACGTTTTTTTTTTCAAATTAGGCATCCCCGTGATATTAATATCTTCGATTAAATTCGTAATATACCTTGGCTGGCAGTGTTCTTTATACTAACTAGATTTATTTTATAATATCAATTACTTAACCATCTTGTACATAATGAAACAGTTTACATGCATAATTTTCGTTACATTATATCATAAGAAGGTAATGTTCGAAAACTAATTGTAGAGGAGGGTGTCACGCGATCATGTCGCTGTACTATACTAACATTAGATTGTTTCTGAATGATCGAAGAAATTCTAAACAATGGGGCTATCATGGGACGCTAGATTTTTGCAAGCACAAATTTCAGTTTAGCTGAAATCTGTTGCAAGATCAACTGTTAATAAGATGAGTGCAATAGCATTAATTTCAAATCCGTAAACTGTAGTGGCAAAAAGCTTAATTTGTAGTTTCATCAAATGTTCTGTAATTAGATTTTAAACAATGTCAATTGAATTATGTCTGGCTTTATTTTTAGTTATCTATTTTTCTCATGTATCTATTATTTTCCACGTGGTGACGAGACGTATACTGTACGTCTACAATATACGCATGCCATACGTATTACATATAGAATACATACGTATATGTTCTCTGGGATTGAGATCAGAAGTGATATTTGATTACGTGAAGCTAAGTAACTGATTATAGTTAGTTAGTTCGAATTGGAATCACTTTGCGCAGGATTTAACTGCTCGTACTTATTGATTATGAATCAAATTCCTAATTATTATTAGTTCGTCCAAGCTGTGTTTCATTTATAAACATCAGTCGTAATATAGAACAACTATTTCAAATATATCCATTGCTATAGTGGTAAAAAAAAACTCATCAATTCTCAACCCATTTTCTCTCTTCAATTACCACAAAAATTCAACAGTAGAAATTTTGCTTCGTAACACCTAATGTCTTCCAATTATTGGTGTAACCTTACAGAGATAATATATCAATTTCCATTTTATAATCTATCATTAAGTTTATTAGAAATTAATCCAATTAACGTGTTATTCGAACGCCAAGATTTGCGCGTCCAACGGATAATACGATTATAATATAAAAACTTCGGTATAAGTAATAATCAATGCAGTTTTGGCGGATAAATGCCTAAAAAAATGCCTGATGTCAACGATCGATAGTCGGGCCAAAATTATTAACAAAGCGGTCATACTTTTATCTTCCTTTTTATCTCGAAGCCTCTATGCCGATGTTAATATTTTCTACAGAGGTCAAGATAACGATAGAGCCGAATCTTCGATACTTATATACCTGGCTCTTAGAAGAAGTTCCTCTAATTTGTTTTGCTTTTGCGATGATGCCGGTGATGATGATGTTGATGATGCCGTAGCTGTGACCGCGTCTCTTGAACAGCGGCGACTAGCGTGCGGACAGCTTCCTCGTGTCCTTCAAAGCTATCTGCTTTTTTCAGCTGACCAATCTCAGGCTTACTGTCGTTTCCTCCCCGCTTGCTCTTGGGTCTCGGAAACGTTTCCCAGGATCGCTGCTTCTGCACCAGAGTTGAAGGAGCGGGCGAAGGGCCGATTAATAAAACCAAAGTCTTCCTATCATCCGGCACGGTCTGACCTCTAGTACCTTCTCCTATGCTAGATCGTCTACTGTTTGCCGATCCCGTTGTGCTCAGGCTGTCGCAGCTCGCTCTGCGCCGTCTTCTCGCCTCGCTTCCACTTTTCTCCCCTGTCGTGTAGAACACGTCTTCGGAGTCGCTAGCTGGATATATTTTCACACCCTTGCTACTCGGTGTTACGATTTCTTCCGCAGGGACGGCATGGATCTGCGCCTGTACGCGTTTTTTCACCTCTCCGACGGTCGAGGCCTCCGATATTCTTTGGTATTCGCTTTCCTCTGCAGCAGCTGTCTGCAACTGTTGTTGCTGTTGGCTCTCTGCGCAGCTGACAACCTGGTCGACCATTTCCGCAGACGAATCCCCGCCTCCGCCTCCTTTCAAGGAACGATATAACGAGCGAACTTTACTTCCTGAGGAATGTCCCGGCGGTGTTTTTGGCTTTGAATTGTCTGGAGATTTTCGCGATCGACGGGTCTGACTTCGATCTCTTCCATCTTCTCGTCCGGGCGACTTTTTCCGGTCTTCCTTTGTCCTCGCTTTCTCTATAAGCTGACTCAGTACTCCGCGTTTTGAGTCCGATGATTTTGCATTTCCATAAACTACAATGTTTCCACTCGAATCCAGCACAGCTCCAACACCTCCAGACGGGGTTCGGCAGCGTGTTGGTATCTCTTTTGCTTCTGTGAAGATATTAGGATTTTCATCAAAAATTCATTCAAAGGAATTAGATAGTTAACAATATATGTAATCACCCTTCATGTAGAGTGCGTTGTCAGCGCTGGTAGAATTATTTCGCGGATGGCGACAGTCTTTGGTGTGCGTAGCCTGCTGAGACTGAGGTGGCTCTTGTAATTGGAGGCGGGCGAGATGATCCAGCAAAACTTGAAGGTGCTGATGACCAGCTGCTTCCGAGGCAGTGATACTTGCTTCTCCTGCACTCATACCAGCTGAGAATGACTTAACAAAGGGCTCCAATTGCTGAGCAAGTGTGGAGAGCTGTTTCACTTCACTTTTTAGTGTAAGAATGTCGTTCATCTGAATATAAAATAATAATTTACCATCGTGAACACATGATATTTTGCTGTAAAACTTTTTGCTGTTTCAAATAGAAATTACAAGACCATACCTGCGAATGGAAAATCTCTTTTTCTATGTGAATTCTGCAAAGCTGCTCTTCCCATAGAGCATCGAAAACATTTCTCAATCGCTCAAGCTCAAGCTGATGCGATTCCAGCTGCTGTTCCAGTAAGCGACAGTCTCTAGCTACATGGTCATAGCGTGTACCTAAGGGTGGAGTGTTCGCTCGTCTAAGAAGAGCCACGTCACGATGCAATTCGCTGAGACGTTCCTTTACTGCGACTAACTGCTGGCTAAGCTCTTTCAACTGGGAGTCAAAGCTGCGGCAATGATTGGAAAACGGCCCGGCGTCACCGCTTCCTTTCGTTTGAGGTCTTTGCAGACTCTTGTTGCCCTGGGAAAAATCAATATTCGATTGCGAAACTCTCAAAGGGAAGAAGAACCAAGAGGTACCTGTGCATGCTGAGACTCGGCAGGAGTGACAGAGTGAGTTTGATCGTATAGTGAATCCTTGGTATTCTGAACTGAGCCAACATAAGGATGAAGAACACGAGCGAACTCTGCACGATAATTTGTCTTCAAATGCCCAGCCAGTAGAGGGGGGCGAGTAGGATGGCCAAGCTGAGCGACTCGTCCAAGTCTTTCGAGCATCGAGTGAGCGAGTTCAAGAAATTGATACTTGGTAGCACTGCTGGTGAATGACGTGCAGAGCATGAGGTGTGTTTGAAGAACAGGAAGAGCACCACCCAAGGAAAGCAGCTGGGCCCTGACGGATCGCTCTTTTGTCTCAAACTGTCTCTGAATCTCGGAGAGAACAGACGAGTGGGTCTTCGCTACAGCCTCCTGCATCCCCTGGCAGTAAGAGTTCAAGGATCTTTTTTCAGTCTCCAAGCTGTGTCGTAGTTCATCCAATTGAGACTTCAAAGCTCTGAGTCCATCGCGTACGCCAGCCTGCAATTCGCAAATAGAGTTTGCTGCACGTTCCATTTTCTTTGAAGCCTGCTGCCACGCTCCGTCAATGTCGACGCAGTGGAGCCTCGCATCGGCCGGTGTGTCCCGGAAACATGTTGCGCATAACATGCACTTGGCGCTTTGACTATACATTATGTACTGCTCTCCATGCGTGGCACATTTCCTCTGAGTATCTTTGGCACATTTACTCATGTGGACGACATCATGGCTCGAAAACATCTTTGCTCGATGTGTGTGTTCCCTGCAGTGGTTGCACAACGCTTGACCTATTTGGTAAATTTATTTCATTAGAATATACATTTACCAGAAGCATTACTTTTTACTAATAACGCATTAAATTGCCAATAGACCAGTAGATTGAAATTATTTGTTACTAGAAATCGGTCATACAAACCGCAAGTTGTACAAAAGAACATTGTAGTTTTATCGCGTTTATCGCAATTGGCGCATGGTGGATTTTCTGAGTTTGCCAGCTCAACCAGCTGACGCATCAGGTAGTCTGGTGGAGGAAGCTGTGCCCCTTCTTTTAGCTGGGTTACTTGCCTGTAATAATTATGCAGAAAAACGGTATCAGGTGCGAATAAACAACAAAAAAATCCATGTTTATACTTCTCGCCATTCAGTTGTTTACATGCATAATCATATAAAAATTCGTCCACAAAATATTGAAAAATTGACTATGATGAATTTATCTAATTGTACTGTTGTATTCTGTGATAAAATAATGGGATATTCATAAATGTTTCTATTAGAAACAAATAATGATAATAGGAATAATAATAATAATAATAATATTGCCATTGTGCATAAGTTAATTGCTACAACGTTGGGGTAAGAATATTGACGTTTTGAAAACAATAAAGAGAGGTGAAAGGTCATCAATCGCCATGTAGATCTGTAAGGGTAAAGAGAAATGTGAGGTTCCGTTTTAAAGGAGTAGACAATTAACATCGAAAGCATCACGTAAATTTGGAATCCGCCAATTGTTCATAAAAATCTTCAAAGAGTTTGGCAGATGGAAATGGGGAGTATAGATTGGTAAGCTCGTAGCCATGTTGACGTAGGTATGTAGAACGCGTATGAGTGGGAGCGGTTGTAATTGATACAATATAAATCAATGCGTATACATATACATAGGTATAATACGTTAGATCTAATAGAAATGTGTACCCGCAAATGGGGCATGAGACTTTGCCGTCGGGATGTGGCCCCCTCAGACATTGGGCGCAGAAGCTGTGAAAGCATGACAGCAGACAGGGCTCGTTGTAATAATTGTGACAGACGCCGCAGACCAACGGCCCATCGGCGTCTCCATCGGCGGCAAGGCTCCCCGTGTTTGCCATCCCGTCTCGAATCCCCGAATTCCCGTCCTCTCGCCTCCCTCTCCAATTTCTTACTCACTTTAGGTAGAGATTTTTAATCTTAACATTGTATTAAAACAATCCAAGCGCGCGCTCGACGTCGACATCGTAAAATCTGTACGTCTCCCGGCAATTACGACCCGTGTTTCAAGTTTCCGACGAATTCGTAATCACTGCGGTATTTCTTGACTGACAAGCACGGATATTTACGGCCAATTTATCAGGGTCGACATAGCGGCGGCATCTCTCCAACCCTCAGCCCTGCTTTTTGGCTGCAAGAGCGCGCGCCCCACGCTAGGCAACCTAAATTACGCGCGCGCGCGCAACTTGCATACTCGCATAGAGATAATTGCATACTACCATGCAGACCATGCATACTACAGATTCGAACGAGGAAAGTTTCCGATTATAGGCGACCATTTCCGAGGTTTCACGAGTCCTGCGAGATATGGACGGTCGATAGTTCTTCATCGAGCTGTCATTATTTTGTTTTCGTAGTGAATTGCAGTTTAATTCTGTGAAAAGTAGAGCCTGGGCATCTGCAAAAATGCCGTTACGAGCTGAAGAAATTCTCAAGGGATTTCAAGTGTATCCTTTCAATGTAGTTTTTCGATCCGTATGGAATAATCGTGCGTAGCTTGAGGTAGGTTATGTTGCCCGTAATTGATCAGTTTTGTTTGCTCGTGTCGTTCACTCACAGTAGAATCTTGAAACCGTACTAAGTATCTAGATGAATATCAGAGAATATCTGTCATATTGTATTGATTAGTCCTTGACTGCTAATTGCTGTCGAAACAGTAATTGGATGAATTTGCGTGATGCTGACAGTGGAAAAATACTTTGGCAAGGGAACGAGGACCTGTGAGTAAAGATTTCACCTGGTTCTCCAAAGAATTGAGAACCTATCTTTAAGTACTACATTTCTTCATATCAGGTCTGTACCAGAAGTTGAACACGAAGCCCGAGTTCCTAAAAAAATCTTGCGATGCCGGGCGGTATCTCGAGAGATCAATTTCAGTTCCGCCGAACCAATGGAGCGCTTTAGATTGGAGCAAAAGGTTTTGTTCAAAGGACGCTGTCTTGAAGAATGGTTCTTTGAATTCGGTTTCGTCATTCCTAGCAGCACAAATACTTGGCAGACTCTGATCGAAGCAGCCCCAGAGAGCCAAATGATGCCAGCTAACATTTTAAAGTATAACTCCTTTGCTCTTAATTCTGATCTGAAAATTTGACTTAAAAAAAAATGTTTCAAGTTTTTGACTACTTTCTGTTGCTGTGTTTTCTTGTTTTAGTGGGAATTTAGTTATTGAAACAAAGTTCTTTGACGACGATCTCTTGTTGTCTACTAGCCGTGTTCGCCTGTTCTACATCTAGGAGAATGAGCATTTAAATCGACTTTGAGAATTTGAACCACCCTGGGACCAAGGAATACAGAAAGAAGCTCAAAAACAGCGAACGTAGAACTACTTAATAGAAAAACCTAGTAGCAGTCAGCATTAAATGTTCATCACGGTAGCAATCCTTGATAATACAAGAAGAATTAACATTGATCTCATGACTTTCTCTAAACGGAGCTTTCACCCAATACAAAAATTTTGTTGATACGAGCAACAAAAACAATGATGATAATAATGAGAAAATCATAATCATGACATTGACACCATAAGATTTTTTATCCAATTAAACTTCTTTCACAAAAACGCGACTGGAATGAAACTTTAAAATATTACAAACAATAGCGTATTATTGGCTGTAATAAAATTCAAACATGCTTCTGTATTTATTGATTTACAACTTATCATATTTAATTATTAATTAATTGTATATAAACGTATGTACTTCTAAGTCTTTACTATCAGCAGCACCAGCTATGAGTTATCCAAGCACAAAGCATTTTTTAAAATAACCAATAATACTGGAAACTCTGTTGGCATATTTTTGTAAATACATTGTGATACACTGCACTTAGTAATAAACGGTATTATAACAATAACATACAACAGTTTATTGCAAAGTAAACAAATATTTACCCCACAGTCAAAGAATTTTTCTGTGAGTACAGTAACATCTCGTCAGTTGAGTCCTGTATCAAAGCTTCAGACATTATCTCAAGTGCATTCAATAGCTTCTTTTATAATAATGCTAGCCTTCTCTTCAAAGTAAATTTTAAAATATTTAATCAATTGAGAACTTGCTTATAATGCAAGGTTCTTTAAAATGGTAATCACTGGTTGGCCACCGGTGAAATGAACAATTTTTCGTCACCCCTTTGGGTTGCAGTGAAGCTGTTCAATCTGTGGGATGGTATTAATTTATTTCTTGACATGCTTTAAACTGAAGTAAAAGCCAGATATACATTTCGGTCTGTTTGCCTTGTGTATTATTGATTCGTAGAGCTGAGGCAAAGCGATATGCGGGGCACGAGTAGGGCTTCGTTACCCCCCTTGGAGTTCCCGTTGAAAATACAATCCCCTGCTCAGTCTACCTTGCACAGGTGTAAGTAAGTAGTGGATAAAAAAAATATACATATACACAGGAAATAAAATAAAAGAGAAAAAGAAAGGTAGAGCCCCAGAGTTGTTTGAGCGGGGGGTTGAAACGTTGTTCTCAACCCAGGGTGATTCAATTACCGACAGCCTATTCTACTTGGGGCATCGCCTCAGCGAAGTAAAAGTCAGTTACAAATCAAATTAGCTTCAATAAATTCATTGATATTATACCATTGAAAAGACTTGGATAAAAATGGATTTGAAAGAAGAAGAATCTGTCGAAGATAACAACAGGCAGTTATTTTTGGTTGGGACTCCTCGAGATCCTCTCGTTTCAGCAGGTTCTATTATCACTGCTGATGGTACAAATGATGATATACATTCTGGTGATCTGCAATCGGCCACTCTAGCTGGACTGATGGGCACTCAATCCTCCTCCGTTTGCTTCCCTGCAAAATTCAGTAAGTGGACACACGTCTCTCTGGGAATGGTAGTTTTATTTAATTAAGTACCAGGCTCTTGGGGAAGCGTTCAATTAAATTATTGCTAAGTGCATTAAGCGGCAGAGTACCCTTTTCTTAAATAGAGTTAGCAGTAATCTATTTAACACTCATAAACAGATTTCCTAATGAAATAAGCATTCCTTATTCACGAAAATGAATTACGCAGCATAATGTTACGACTTATCACTCGATTGTACTCGTGTAATCTCACCTTTGACGTCTGTCGACATATGCTTTTCAGCATACGACTTTTCCTCACCAAGTCCTGGAGGCGATGACAGGCCAGCGGCTGGAATGGGAAAGCGAAAACAGCGAAGATATCGTACGACGTTTACTAATTTTCAGTTGGAAGAACTTGAAAGAGCTTTCCAGAAGACTCATTACCCGGATGTGTTCTTCAGAGAGGAGCTTGCTCTCAGAATCCAGCTGACGGAGGCCAGAGTTCAAGTAAGCGTACTTTGTACAGTTATGAAATCCTGTATAACTGTAACTGCGGATATAATCGGAGGCCGTCGAACCCTTGCAGGTCTGGTTTCAGAACAGACGAGCCAAGTGGAGGAAGCAGGAGAAGCAGTGTAAGGCTGCTACTCACATGGCCGCTCACATCACGTCTCCGGATTGTCAAGAACCGCAGCAACAGCAGCCGCAAGATCATCTGCTGCTAGAACCACCGATGGGTAGCCCGCCTCCGATTTATCTCGGCATGGAATGGGCTGGATTCTCTCCATATGGAAACACTGCGACTCCATCTCCGCTCATAGTGAATCACATGAACAAGCCATCGGAGAATGATGATAATCCTTTGCTCGATCCTGAGCTGTTACAATTGAAAACGCCGAGGTCGTAATGATGCGGGTGTAGTACGTTGTGCGGTGTGTTCAATCCTACAACGAACGCCTTACTATTGTACAATGAAAAGCAGATTTCTCGACTCCGATTACAAGAGCGAGATAATAATTAAACTGATCAGAACTTTTCACTAACCCAAGGTGTGGAATAATTAGATGATGACTGTAACGGTCACAATGATATTAATCACGATTGGCTGAGATAAAATTAGTACAATATGTAAAGATTTGAAAAATCTTACATTATTAAATTTGTATACGCGTTAAAATAGCGATTACTAATTTATTTAGCATTATAAGCATTGTGTGATTTGACTTCTTAAATGTACAGTGAGAAATTTCATTTCGTACGTGCAGCACAAAGTCGCCTTCAATTAATAATTAGAAAACAAATTAAAAAGGTTAAAATAAAGATCAACTGATAAATATAAGTATGAATATACATGAATAGGCGGACTTATGCTCTGCCTCACCGTCTATTACTGAATTTTGAGACCAGGCATGGATATGAATATTCTGTCTCTTGCAGAAGCACTTTGTACAGGAGCAACAAAAAAAGAATGAATCTGTTACCGAAATCATTAGACCGATGATAAAATAATAACGGCATCTTTATTGGTTGCGTATATATTACATTTTACCTAATCAATTAATTTACTTTTAATCGGTTGAGGAGTAGTTAAGTTTCTTACGTTACTCCCTGGCCCTGTTTCATTGTTACAAATCAGCTGCATTAACTGGGCTGAATCTCATTTTCCTTGGCAGATAACTGACGTGCGATTACAATGCAAGATGATTCTTGTGTAACAGAGAGAGAGTGATGATCACATAGTTACTTGCTCCTGCTGACAATGAATCGCTTTACGTTGCGCCGTAGTACGCAAGACATACGGGAGTATCTTATTACTTGAAATAAATTAGCAAGGTGGATTGGAGCTAGGTTACGCAACGTAAGAATATTCGTCCGAACTGTTCGCCGTACGCTCGATATATTGTTTGTCAATCAGAGCCTCGATGCATTTTTTGATCATTCCAATTGATGGAGCAAAAGTAATTTTAGACTGACCAAGAACCTGTAACAATAAAATATATGTAGATTATTTGCTGCTTTGACAAACTTTAATCTTCTGTTCAGTTGTTGGAATGATTGTCCATGTTATTAATAAGAGTTATTGTCATTGTTGTTCAGATAAAAACATTTCAATATTGTAACCCATTGTAGCGGTAACGAATTAGTACGAGTTAGATTTTTCTTGTAATTAGAATATTGTTCTCATAAAAATAATAATCATCCACCAAAGGCAAACCAACGTCAATGATTTGATATTTGTTTTACGAATTTTTTTTTACAACGACTCTATTCAACGCATCAAATCTTACCTCTTGCACAAGTTGATTATGTCGCAGGAGTTTCCGACTCTTCATTATACGTACGATGGCAGCCTGGAGGTAAAGCTTACGATCGTGATCGACGCTGCGGTGAGTGGTTTCTGCATCTTGGGGTCCCTCCCGTTGAAGAGCGGCTGTGACCCGGAACTTCGTCCGTTTATTCGAGTAGTCCAAGTTGAGCATGAGTGTCGTCTCCTCGCCAAGTTCGCCATCGGGTGATTTCTTCAAAAGTTTACAGTCTATCAAGCTGACTACGTGTTTCTCGAGCTGTTCCTGAGACACACCAAGGGACATGGCAGCCTCCTTGCAAGGCAACGTATCGCATTGTTCGAACAACAGGAGTAGCGCCATTTGATAAGTTTGTACGGTAACCAGATACGGCCTTTTCAAGTAATTCAGCTTCAGTTCACCCTGGCAAAGAGGGTGCAGCCAGGTGAGCTTACGCCCACTGAATTGAGCGTGGTAAAAGGTCTCGAAAGCCTGAATGGACTGCTCTAGCTGCTGCGGAACGTGAAAAGGACCGGGAGCGGGAGGAAGACCGAGCGGCCAGGCACCGGCCTGAAGAACATAGACTCCGAATCCGATTCCGAGTTGTTTTTGGCCCTGACCTTCGCGTTCCCTCAGATTGGATGAAAACTTGGTATTTAGATCAGCGGAGACAGACATGTCGGTAAACATACGGTGCAATTTATTTGTGAATTCATATCCACATGCTTGTTTTAACCGGTCTATCATAGCTTCCTCCGCATCCATTGACTGCGACTGTTGATGGATTAACCGCTTGGCGAGCATTCGAGCGTAAAACTTCTGGAACACGTCCTTGTCGTCTACGTACTTGAAAACTGTTATCGACCGGGCCAATTTCTCCTCCACGTCGCCTTCTGTCGTTCCTCGGGATGATTTTTTCAGCAGGGAGTCACAGTACTTGGCCAACTAAAAAAATGCCTATTAGTTTTACATCTGGATACACAAGACAAGTCCCTAAATCACGTTTGGAATGCGTTGGGAAAATTTACCAGTTCGGCAGCACGTGCTGGCTGACGAGAAGCAGGCTGATGGTTAACGACGGCCGAACAGGCCTTATCTAGGGCGCTAATGAAAGCTTGATCACCTTTAAATACAGCCTTAATGAGCTCATAGTATTTGGTGTGGACGTCCAGCATGCTTTCCACGAATTGCGTGTGAACCTAAATGAATGAAAATAGAAGATCTTAGTATCATAAATCGTGAATAATATTGACTGATGAAAACTTGCGCTGTTGACTTTTTACTCGGAATGTATGTCAACCTTTGATCGCTTTGGAAATGCTCACATTGTCACCTTGGAGAGTTCCGATAGCTCGCAAGCCTTGCTGAGTGATATGCGCTGTAAGTTTTCGAATAAGCGGCGCCAGGCCTGATGGCAATGGCCTCAGCAAAGGATAAAGAAAACTGAGATCCCTTCTACGCTCATTTTCAATCATCACATCGGCTTCGGTGTGTAACCATGACAAGTGCGCGGCAACCATTTTCTCCTGACAGCACTGTCGCACCTTTAGAAATCATTACCAATTGAATATTATTATTGAAAGTAATCTAATATTATTAAAGAGACGTGTTGTGAACATAAGTTTCAACTTATTTATTAATACGTGCTTCACCTTTGGAGCTGAACTACTATGAAGGAATTTTTGGCAGCGTAGTTCTTCCTGACTAAACCTCCAGCTCACTTGTTCCATGTAATAAGATACATCGGACTTTTGGAGCAGCTCGGATGCTTCTCTTGCGTAAAAATTTCCACTATCTTCGAGGAAAGGTTCTTCAAAAATTTGCTGATACAACTACAAGGATACGATACGTGAAGAAAAGAAGAATATTTACTGAATTTATAACTGGGACGAAAAACGGCGAATATTTACTTTGCAAAAATTTGGATCTCATTGAAAAATACTTTTGAATATAAATTAGTTTCACGAACATGTAGAAGGAATGTAAAATGCTTTTGCACGACTATTATTGTCGGTAATGATACAGGTATGAAACAACTTTAGCTTTGCAAAGACTAGAACAACACCGGCTATTATTTATTCTTTCCAACAATATGATATTGTTAGCAATCGCGAAAAAGCTGAAATAAATTCTAATAAAACAAGAGATGTTTATTGTACGTACATCTAACTGGCCTTTCTTTTTGTATTCTTCCACACGAACAAAACTTTGAATGACCCCACAGATAACGTCAGTGGTAGCATGTCGAGCTTTTCCCAATCGGTCACCATGAATTCCTGCTAGTAAGAGTGATACCAAAGATTCCTTCAAGGGAGTAATCATCTTACGTTTCCAAATATCCAGCCCAAGTTCTCCGATCTCCATTTGCTCTTGGTAATCTGCTGCGGCAGCGCACGATGCCCCGTATATTATTTCTGCCTCTGTTGTCTTTTGCTTTTTAATGTGTTGCTGATTGAGGTAGAGATAGAGTTGATGAAGGTAATCGATTCCCTGTGAATACTCTGTCCATGCACTGTGATATGCTTGCAGAAGACTTGCGTCCCCTTGTTTGGAGACCCCCAACAAAAGTTCTGACACATGATCGTCGAGAAAGTGCTTGGTTTCATCATATAGTCTATCGGCAAGTGGTTCAGGGTAAGCAACACACAGGGAATACACATCGCTGTTGAAAAGATTTGTTATGCAATATGCAAAGCCGAATTGATACGTGGTTCTAAATTTTAGATATAAATGTACGTACGTAAATCTGTCATTCCATGTCGATCTGGGGACATCGGCTAACGTGATGACTCCTTTGACAGTTTGTTGGAGAATATCCCAGGTTTGAGAGAAGTCTACCCGTTTTGGTTTCAGCGACATTCTTCTTTATTATTTCCGCTTACCTTTTCCAAGGTTCAATAATATCAGGATGTTTCTCAAGGAAATTCTTTTATGCTAAGTATCGGGATTACAAATGGCAGATGACAGCTTCAGCTGCGAGATATCTAAAAATGAGAATAATGCCGTGGTGGATCATATAAAACGAGGTATTCGAAGGTGAGAACGCAGTTTTACTATTAACTATTTTGTCAATATTCGAACGAAGTACCTGCTGTATAAATACACAATTATGTTTATGAATTCAAACTCTAAGCAGAGCAAAAATACAGGAAATGAAAATAAAACTGTATAGTGTCTCGATGCCGTTCATGTCTAAAAGTCCTATGTTTTCATTTCGTGAGCCAAGTTGCGAGGTCAAAACATAATAGCTATAAACTACACGCAAGTGCAGAGTCATCGCTGCTTTCCTCCATGTTTCAAGCATCAGTGACATATCTCATTTTATACTTCAAACCATAACAATGAATTACTTTAAACAATCCTGATCTACATCTGTCTTAGCTTGATATATATGCTAGCTCACCAACAAGTACTGTCACATTAAAACAAATGTATAAATACACAAAATACACAATACTAAATACACAAGCTTTCTATATGTATAACCGTTTTTATGACTGAAAATTTTTTCTTCAAAGTGATTAAGCATATGTGTACATTTGACAAATAGAGCGTCGCATTTTGCGACATATTGTTATATGAGAATTTTGAAAAATTTCTGCTGTGATAAAGATTTCTCTTAGATGAGAGAATAATTTATACTTACAGCTGTTATTGAATCAGAATCAATGGAGATGAAAGGAATTCAAGGTTACATACGTCTCAAATAATTTCATGCGTTAGTTTTTCCCATTGTAGACAAACAGAAAATTGAAGAAGAAATGAGAATTTTCATCTATTCTCAATTGGCAAACGGATTTTCCGAATTTAAAGGTCCTTGGCCGTTGGAAGTTTCCAATATATCCGTATGAGTAATGGATTATCAAGGTAACCAAAAAACATAGTTGTTTGATATAAATAGAAGGGTTTGATCGAAAGGAAAGCTTGAAGTTCGGGTACGCGAATAGAACAGAATTTCAAGCAACGCGATATAGCAGCGATTATAATTTTGAAAATATAGTGAAATTTCATATGAGTGGACAAGTCATCCCCTTGTTGCAAAATAAATGACATTTGAAATGCGTGATTCTGGAATCTGGGGAGCCAGTTCGTCGAATCTTATAACTTGCGCGTCTTACATACGTATTAATACAGCGGAACGGTGTTGGGTTAATTCCTTAACTAATCGAACCACTCATTCATTTCCAATCAACATGTACAGCCAAATAATCTACCTTAAACTTTTCAATAACATTACACGGCCATTATTTTTTTCTTCCCAGTTAATCCAAAACTAGGGGCGCGGGGTGTCTAGAAAGTTTTTCCACAAAGTACGGGATGCCCTGAAATGTAGTGAGGCATTCGTTCCTCAAATCACCACCAGAGTCAAGTACCGCGGCTACAAATTACGATGTAAAATGGGTCTCACCAGATCAGTTAGTTTGTGATTGCGAGTTGCTGAGGCGGCACGATTGCTGAACGAAACAGCGTCCTGAGCATTCCCAACAACCAGGCCAAAGATATTCCTTAGAAATGGTAAGAATTCCGATAAAACCAATAAGTCATAAGTCATTTGATTAAACAGATCATTCTTTTTAATCACTGCAAGATTCTATCGTATGCAGTGTTTAGTTTTATTTTTAGGTTAGGTTTATGTCAAACCGTGCATCAGATGACACTGCATATTTGTGTGACAGAAACTATAACCATTCTGTAATGAATTAACGTACCTTACATTCCCATTAATGTTGAGAAATTTCTGAGCTTACAGGGTATCTGAAATTTTATAACTTCATATCAATTGTTTTAGAGTATCTTGGCATACAACGGAGGTGCTATCATAGCGATGAAAGGCAAAAACTGCGTCGCCATCGCTGCGGATCGTAGATTTGGGGTACAAGCTCAAACGATATCATGCGACTTTGATAAGATATTTGAAATGGGTCCACATTTATACTTGGGACTGCCTGGTCTAGCCACAGATACCATTACTGTCATGGAGAGACTTAGATTCAGATTGAACTTGTACGAGCTCAAGGAGGACAGGAAGATTCATCCCAAAACTTTTAGCTCCATGATCTCTAATTTACTGTATGAAAAGCGATTTGGTCCATACTTTGTCGAACCGATTGTAGCTGGCCTAGACCCTGTCACCTTTGAGCCATTTGTCTGCAACATGGACTTGATTGGCTGCCCGAACGAGCCAGAGGACTTTGTAGTTGGTGGAACGTGTACAGAGCAGTTGTATGGAATGTGCGAGGTCCTTTATGAGCCTAATTTGGAACCTGATGATCTTTTTGAAACTGTTAGCCAGGCTTTGGTCAACGCTTGTGATCGTGACGCTATTTCTGGATGGGGTGCAATCGTCTATATTATGTAAGTAATGTATTGCACAGAATGTGATAAAAAAACATTTTCAAGTTGAAGCTATGTCGACATGTATATATATATATGTGTATATATATATATATATATACACACACACACATATGTATATCTACAAATAAGAGCTGCTAGTTGAAATTTTACTAAACATTCTGATGAAGTGGTGAGAAAAATCTGGCATTCTAGCAATACTGAAGCCATTTACTAATGCTACACTTTTCTTTTCAGCGAGAAGGACAAGGTTACCATACGACACCTGAAGACGCGTATGGATTGAAGTGATTCAGGCAAAATTCGTAAATCAACATTCTTTATTAAACTGTATGGTTAAGCAAAATGAAAAGAAAAAAAAATAATAAACAAAATGATTTATTACACTTTTTTGAGAAACAATTGGTTCATGTATTCTGTAATCATCTTGCCTTATATCAATCAAATGAATTGTGTTATGTCTGATTTCAGCAATTCACTAATGACCGCAAGTTTTTTGTCAGGGAAAACAATATTTGGGTATTGAGCGTGTTTAGTGAACTCATTTCGTTGGAACCATCCCTTTTTATTTTTCCTGTACAATACATTTACAGGATATTTTTGCTCGACATTACTATTATTTTGTAACTGGTCCTAATTGCTCGGGCCTAATTGGTTGCTCATTCGGGAATCTTAGCGGAAACACTCTTCTCTGTTGTTTTTGAACCGGTCTTTCTTTTGCTTTTTCAAGTTTTTCCATTACATATTTTGCTGCATCAAATTGCTCAGCCTCAGCAATTTGAGCCAGAAGTTCAGCCTGGAAGGCCTTTTCCTTCCGCATTTCTCGCTTCTGTCTCACTTTAGCCCATTCAAATTTCATCTTCTTCCGTAGCTTCCTCAACTTGTGTTTTTTCATTTTTTTTCTTCTAATTACTATCAATCTTGCCGCCTGTTTTTCTAATACATGTTCTTTTGTAGGTGGAAGCTGGACAGATGATGTTGGAAACTCTTCAACATTGTCCACGCTAACACTTTTAGGCGGTTCTATTATTTTCAGGTTTGTGAGTAAAGGGCATTTTATTATTTTAGAAATGTTTATGCCATTAGTCATAACATTGGAATCCAAATCTAGACTGCGTGGAGTAAAATTGATGTTAGAGCTGAGGCACAAGACTTTGTTGTTGTGTCTGGTGCTCAATGAAACGACTAAACTATTAAAAACATCCGAAGACGGTTTAGCCGTATAACTTTGCGACGAAATGGTCCCTAGAAATTATGGAGAAGGTTGGATTAGGTTAAATAATGTCAACTTGAGCAATGTTCACAAGTCGTGCGGGACCTGATCTATGACTTACTTTTCGTACTTATTTGCAACTGACGCAGAAGTCTATGTAGACCAAAGGCCATTTTCCACTGTTCTATGTAACAATATTTCGATTAATATTTTCTTTCAAACCTCACTTTTTGATAACACCATGGCCACAAAGAAAGGTACGTAACGGTAGCAGGCGACAAATTATATCACTGATTATAGATCGCTGAGGATAGCCAACGTAATGGGCCGTATCGAAACGAGAACGTCAGTACCGGTACAGAAAACTTCTACCATTACCGGCTGAATTAATTTTTGCCAAGCAAGTCTACAACCATAGCTTTGATTATAGTCTATGGAGTGTACCGCTGTATTGCAAATGGCTGCCATTGTCAACAGAAAGCGAAGGGGTGTGTTTAAGTTAGATATTTTCTTCAATAATGTTCTGTTACCGTATGCTGCCAAAGTTATAATACCATAAATATTTTTTAGCAAACACCCAGTAATGATAAACCTATTTCGTAACTGAGACAAGTGCCTCGGAAATCGGAAAAAATGTTGAGATTCTTATCGCGGCGCAGGGGACGCAGCACGACTGCCCAGGGCGGTTCGTCGCACATCAAGAATCAGAGATTATTGGGGAACAAAAACGTTGTACAATGCAGGGTAATCCTGTTGGATGGAACAGACTTGCCTATTGAACTGTCGGTAAGGCAACAAAGACCTTCTGCATTACTCCAATTCTTCCATCGACATGCTGTGAAATCTTAGTGTTTGTCATTCATATTATGGTTTTTAAAATTCTGCCAAACAACAATCATATTTTTTGGCTATGCTAACAGCTAGAAATCCTAGACTAGAATATCTTCTTACTTCCAGATTTGGGTTGATCGATAAAATTACATTACGTCTGTTTTGCTTTCTTTTTGTTTTTCAACTATCTATAGAAAAAGGCATTGGCCAGTGATCTATACGAGCAAGTCTTCTACAGTTTGGATTTGATAGAGAAAGATTACTTTGGGCTGCAGTACACTGACAGCAATAATGTTCAGCACTGGCTCGATCCTACCAAACCTATCAAGAAGCAGGTTAAAAGTTAGTAGATCTCTACGCAATGTGTATGTGTTGCATTTTAAGTATCTACTTAAAATTTTTGAACCTGTTGAATTCATTCTCTTTATTCATCCCCAGTCGGACCACCATATACTTTAAGATTAAAGGTAAAGTTCTATTCGTCGGAGCCTAATACTCTGAGGGAAGAATTGACACGATATCAGTTCTTCCTTCAACTGAAACATGACCTTCTTGATGGGAGACTGCATTGCCCATATCCAGTTGCCGTACAAATGGCAGCTCTTACTTTGCAGTGTGAGTAATGATTATTCATTGGCTTTCAATTATATCGCTTTCATTTAAATCACATTGTTTGATCTTATTTATCTCCCATTAGCGGAATTGGGCGACTACGATCCTTCCGTACACACTGCAGCAACGGTATCTGAATTTCGTTTTGTCGATGATCAGACAGAGCAGATGGAGCTTGAAATATTGGAGGAATACAAAAAGTGCTCTGGCCTGAGCCCGGCGCAGGCAGAATCCGCGTATCTTGGGAAAGCCAAATGGCTTGACATGTATGGTGTGGATATGCATACCGTGCTTGGTAAAGACGCGTGCGAATATTCGCTTGGCTTGACGCCAACGGGAATTTTGGTATTCGAAGGTTCACAGAAGATAGGGCTATTTTTCTGGCCGAAAATAGGAAGGCTGGATTTCAAAAAAAAGAAGCTGACGTTGGTTGTAGTGGAAGAGGATGACCAAGGCCAGGGCGAGCAGGAGCATACCTTTGTCTTTAGACTAGCCAACGAAAAAGCTTGTAAACATCTGTGGAAATGTGCCGTTGAGCATCACGCGTTCTTCCGCTTACGCGCTCCAGTCAAGGGTGCTGGAGCACGTCAGAACTTTTTCCGAATGGGATCACGTTTCCGCTACAGTGGAAAAACCGAGTTCCAAACAACCCAGCTTAATCGAGCAAGACGCACTGTTCAATTCGAACGACGACCAAGCCAGCGATACGCCAGACGCCAGAGCCATGTACTTCGCGAACGACAACACCAAGTCGAGCCGCCTCAAGATCAGCCGCTAGTTCAAGCTCAGCATCCTCAAGTTCAGCCTCCTGTTGGTAAGAATCTAAATATTACTCTCAATCTGTTTAACTTTGTTCTGAAACGAAGTGTCTTCGATAGCCGTTCACTTTCAAGAAAATTATTACTATGTGATGCTGAGCTTTTCTCACGTCCTTTACATTAGTATAGACTTTGCAACTTTATTCCAGCTGTAGAAACCGAGGCTATCAGACGCGAGCCCAGCAGATGCAGTTCAAATTCGACCAGTTCCAGCATCCAGGGTGCTTCGTCACCACTGGTAGATTCGTTGCTCAAATCGTTAGCAAAGGATCAACATCCTCTGGAATCAAGAAATCAAACCACAGCTACTGATACAGACAAGGAAGCTGAGCCGGTTAAGCCATGCTTAACTCCCGAGAGTATGACTAGTCAGCATGCACTGTTGGTACCCAATAATCAGGTCGGTGGTGGTTCCACGCTGCCTCCTCGCACTCCTATACCTCCTGAATCACTCAAATGTAACATACTGAAGGCAAAATCACTGGAACAGGGAAAAAATTCGAATCTTATATCTGTCAGCGCTACTGAGACGCCTTCGCTACCTCCAGACAAGAATCTGCACACCGATGCCGCGACTATAGTGTCTGTGGTAAGTTGGCCTGTACTTATTGTCTTCTGTCGTCATCAAAGTAATTTTACAAAATTTTGCCTCGATCAATCTCTGGTATGTGTCCTGTCTGGCTAAGTGTTGGCTACATTGATACATAGTGCTTTTATATTAATTAATGACAAACGTTGCAGCAACAAAAAGATGCTGGAAAAAAATATTCTTGCTCAATTTTTTGTCAACCCACCTCCCTCGAATTCCCAATGTGAAATTTGGTCAATTGTGGTGATTATCTTTGTTGTAACTCTTGTTTAAGCGCCGTTCTCATTTTTCGTTTGTGGCTAGCTTTCTATCTTTACACATTTTGTTGCTTTTGCTTGGCTAATCACATAGGGTGGAGACAAATTGACACTTTCTGTGAGTGGAGCAGCTGCAGCTACACTTCCAGCCGATGATACGGTTACTGTGACACACTTCTCGCTGGACAGTTGGGGTCAGATTGAGCAGAAAACGACACCGTTGACCCCCAAGGTTTCTAATCACTCCCAGAACCCGTTTAATCCTTTCACCAGCAACGAGAACAATGATCTTGCCCAAGTTTCGGAGGAAAAAGAAAAGCCGGCAGCTAGGACTGCAGGCGAAGAGGAAGAAAATAAAAACACAAATCCCTTTATCGACTGTAATCCATTTCTTGGCTTACTGAATCCATTTAAAGAGGAACAGTCTGTTGCTTTGGAACGGAAAGATAACGGAGAGAGAGAAGTTGAGCGAGGTGGAGCACGGATTGTGAAAACTGAAGAAATTCAAACTACGACAACCACCGTTGCTCATAAGGTATGGTTTTTGCTGTGTTGATCTTTGCTTGATTTATTGAACAGCAGTGTTTCCCCTGATTTGTTCTCAGTTTTACCCTGGTCCTCCATTGTTTGGTATGTGCTGTGTAAGATTATGCGTTTTTAGTGATTGTACGTAGAATTAAAAAACTAGGGGACAAGGGAGACCGCATTTTTTTTTTGAATTTGAAAGATCGTTTTTGATTGTTTATTTCAGGACGATGGGCAGGAAGCATCTGATATTAGTCCGTGGCTCGTGGCTGACCCAACTCAGGAAACTCCGTCGGTTCAAAGCCCACCACGGCATACTGTAATCACTAGAAAGACAGTCATCACTACGCAGCTATGAATTCTGCCACAATTTCGGTTCAGTGTTTTTAATTATTTTAACCACAACAGTATCGTTCCTTCCAGGTTTATAAATATATACAATCCATATTATTCATATATTATATAGATACATATATATACGCAAATATATATACATACCTATGTGCCTTATCCAGTTAGTGGAAAGAAGATCAAGAAGGAAAATGTCGAATTCGACACAATTCATGACTTGAACGAGCGGTGATTCTTTTTCATCAATGACCACATCGTTCACTTTCTGTTTGCCAAGATTTGCCTGCAGTTCTATTATAGTCCAAATTTTTTTTTGTTCGTTATTTATTTGTAAATAAGATACAAATTTTTATGTTACTGAATTCATACGATCCACATCACGCATGTATTCGTTCATCCAAAAACTGGATGGTTTTTTCTTGTCCTGTTATTCGAAGTTTCACGTCAATTACAAAATATAGCACGAATACAATTCTGCAGATAATCGATCAAGTACTTGGTTCAAATTTTTTGAACGTTTAACTTTCTATTGGATTACCTTAATTATACTCGGTTTTGACGGGTCAAGTAAGGCAGCTATAAAGTTTTTACGCTTAATTTATGTTGGTGTATCCTGAGTAGAAATATTGTAACGATTGATAGGAGGGAGTGGGGTTAAAAAGGAATCTCTTAAACTGATGAAATATTCGACGGTCGTATTATCGGGACCATAACGTTTATACTATTTATAACAATTCTGTTAGAATAATATTAGTGTATACAATCATACAAACGTGTATACTTAATTTTATAACCTGGCACGTTATACTCGCCAAATTACTAACGAAGTGTATAATATCTATACGAAGAAATGTATCTCGACTCCGTTATTATATGCAACTACTGTTATATGTATAATATATGTGCACTTATTTACGTACGTATGTATATACATACATCATTCACCAGACTGATGGAGTGAGCGTGCACCTGATTCACCTGCCTCGGGACTTTTTTCGTCATCTTTTCATTGCGAAATGATCATTGCATAATTTCTTCTGACTCTAAAGCAAGCTTTTATAGTTCAAATTGAACTCGGTATTTTTTTTAATTCCGCTCGCTCTCCTTCCTACGTTTTCATACGCATAGATACATACATAAATGTATCGTGTATATTAACGCAACCATAAAGATAATTATACAAGATGTATTAGCGTTGCGCATTCCATAAGGTATAAAATAATATTACGTGGCCTTAGATATGTTGTAATACAATTATTGTCGGAAAAATGTGCCTCGTTAGGATATTCATATCACTTATACACATACATATGAAAAGTGTACCTAGAACCCTTTCTACACATAGAAAATAAATAAATAGCACACACATATATATATTATACATATATGATAATTTGAATGTAGATATACAATATTTAGTCGCATACATTTAATATGTCTAGAATTTTATAATGTCACGCGTGAATATCCCTGATCTATTCCGTCCCGAAAATAAACCATATACAGAAAGAAAAAAAAGTGTATCACGCAACAATGCAATTTTTATCGCTCTTTCGCCAATAATTTAAGAAATGTGTGCCTCCTTAACGTATGAAATATATGTTTCGTTCGTTATTATTTATTATCGGAGAAAATGTTCGCGCAGTGCAAGGATGTATGTAACGACTTTCTGAAAGACAAGCCGTTCCCGCCGAAAGATATATACCTAAAAGGCTATGTATAAAATCAGAGAGAAAAGAAGGAAGCTTTATTCGGTTGAAGTAGGATGGATACAAAAGGGTAAGATAATCTTACAAAAGGGAAGCTTGCGTGCGTGCGTGCGTGTGTGTGTGTGTTTGTATGTGTATGCGTAGGTATTTGACGGATGACGAAAAGCGGTTACTGCAACACGTAAGAGTGGGTGAAAACTATGTGCACGTGGATGTTGATTTGCGTACCTATATGCATTTTGTTCTCCATCCCTGGTGCCGATTTTTGTTTTTTTTTTTTTGATTTATGCATGCATACCTAGGTTTGTGTATTGTTTTGTTTCACCTACATTACGTAAGGAATTCACAAATGGGTGTTAATTACTGTTAAAGTATGCAGGATAAGATTCAAATGCAAAAATGTTTACGCGCTGACACGAAGAGGTGCGAACTTTTTGAAAATTGTCTTCAGGTTCCATCACACTGAGTATAGAATTAGGCGCATGATGCATAGATGACGAAAATTTGTAACTTCAGGGGGAAAATATGAAAATAAATTGCGAAACGTGATTGTGAGAAAAGAAATTTTATCTGAGGTGACGTAATCAAAATTAGTGATACGGTTTCAAGTATACTAATCATGCTTGTGATATTCTGCACCCGTGAAATTGTTCAAAATTTATCTGTGCATTAATTGTGCATAAACATTTGACAAAGACAAGAAAAACTGTTACGAGATCGGATGGGGAGTTTCCCGGACGTGCGTCTTTTAGTTTAATCCGCCATTATAAAAGTTCTCAAGTTACTTCCGGTTAGTCGGCGGTCTACGAAGAGTCGGACCTTAGAGTTTGCATGTGATGGAATTTACGGAGAAATATCGACGAACCCGTAAAATGATTATTAGCACTAATTAGGTATCTTAGGTAGGTTAATCGAGTTGAAGAAAGTCTCGCCGTTCTTTTCTTCGTTGTCTTTGCTTTCTTTCCGATTTATTCACCGATACGACGAAAGATGCCGTGAAATCTCTTCAACTGTTGCTTATTTCTTACCGAGAATTACAGTTGTATGAAATAATTACTCTCACGACTAGTTTCTGTCTTCGGAATTGACGATCTCGATTTGCATACATGATAGATCCCATGCAATTCAGCGATCAGCTGCAGTGAAACGGGTATCGCAAAGCTCTCTAAAATGTTTGCTATAGGCAGAAACGACTTTCAATCGATGAAGCGAGGGGTTTTCAAGTAAATCTATCGTTCCGCGTGAGCATACAACACACCTGATATGTGCAGGCTGAGCCATATAATGGCCTATAAGTGCCTAGCGTCAAGTAATATCGTTCATCGGCTTCGTATTGGGGCGAATACATCTCACTGTAATTTTTTTGATCATATATTTGTTTTGCTTCAGTTTCTTTAAAAATTTCCATGCAATTGCATTAATTGTATATAATATCTTAAAAGATCACTGGGACGATTCGGGAGAAATGTCGCTGCTTCTGCCGTCGGCGGCAAAGAGCTTGCACGAAAGGGGAGAAACGCATATCTTCGTTCTGGGGGTCAATTTAGGATAATCAATATACTAGATAGGTAGTAGACATCGTTTGTGTCGTTATACCTTATATATAGGTATATAACACAGTGCTTCTGACGTCGTTGATATCCTGAAGACATAACACCGGTCAACGCGAATTTTGAGTCTGGGTTCTAGAAGTCAAATTTTGATTTCTTCCACGTAATTAATAACAGAAAAAATCGTTTTATCAAATAAATTTTGTTTTTTATTTCACCGTGCTGCTACCCGCTGTTTATATTATCAACCAAAAACATCAACAGTTTTATTTATCAACGTAAAAAAGACAAAAACAAATTTTATAAGTAATAAATGAAGATTTTGTTTATTAGTCAATGTATAGAATCAAAAATTATTCATTTAAATACAAACCGAAAAATATATTTTATTTTTTGTCGACCAGTGTTATGCACTCCGTATCACACATGGGGATCACAGATGGTCACATTATATCTACATTTACAACTTGTAACGACAGGGTGAAAGAAAACATTGTCACGTATTTGCTTCCGCGTCCTTGTCAAATCAGGTGATCGCTAAACAGTCATATTTTCCTGTGGCATAATTGTCACATGTATAACAATAGGTGCATTATGATCCTATAATCGATGTGTTGGCAAAAACGTCAACTCGCCACAAAACACACCCATCTATAATGCGTATAATGAACAGAAATAATCGTTCGTTACTCGGTTAATAATCTAGAACCTAGAATAGGTCCAGTGTATATAGGCGACTTCCGGTGGTGGGGGAAACCCCGCCGCTACCGCTAGCGTTTTACCCACGTACCACGCCCCTTCGCCTGTATTATACGCAGTGTGCATGCGTATGCGCGTATACGTGTGTCCTTGTATGGATATCCCCCCCGCATCGCAGCAGCATTCGGCTTCTAATCACATATTCTTTAAGGGGTTTAACGACGTCCGCCTTCTCTTCATTGGCGACGATTAATTATCATACATGTACCGGTTAGAGATATATAAGATGCCGTTTTTCTGTTACATATATGTATTTCAAAAAGCTGATTCCGCCACGGGCTTGGTTTTTCTCTTCGGTATTAAATGCAGGACATTATATATTCATAATGCATCCGTTCAGCTTATTCACACGATGTTTATGCACGCAGGACAGCAGCATGATAAGCATGTACGCATAGCTATACTTTACATAATACGTCTTGAATCGTTACACATTGTTTCACGTCATTTATATAAAAACGTAGGTGTAATCGACAGTGGCGAAAAAAAAACATTACAACTATGAGGAATTGAGATAATCATACTCGCTGAAAGAATTTTTGTACTTTCTGCTCCCTGCAGCTTATTATCTTATATATACATATATATACATATACAATACACATTAAACAATATAGTTAATGTATAAGTTACTTTACTACGGGTGACTTTTCTTCATACTGTCATCACCGACTGTATGAATTGTATTCGAGGTTGCGACCACGGCGGCGGCGGGAGCGTTTCTATTCCGTAAAAAGTGATCCTCTATATCTTGGAGAGTTTTGTCCTTTGTCTCGGGTAAGAAGAAGTACAAGAAGACCGTACCAGCCGCGGTCAGAGACCCGTAAAGTAGAAAAGTCCCCGGATTACTCAGGGTCGCGGTCATCGCAGGTCCGGTCTTGACGACGATGAAAAAGCAAACGAACGCGAAGCCCGAACTGAGACCGGATCCGAGGCCGCGTGCCGCGACGGGGAATATCTCGCCGCATAAAAGCCAGGGCAGTGGCACCAGACCGACGCTGACCAGGAAGACGAAAACGACGAGCATCGAGCCCGGAAGCCACGGCGTTCCCAGGCCGAAGAGCAGCCCTCCGCCGAGCACGAAGAGACTCGACGCCGTTCCGGCGCCGGAAACGAGGGCGAGGCCTCGCCGACCGCATCGGCGGGTCAACCAGCAGGCAAAGAAGCTGGCGACGACGCGAACGACGTCGAGAACCAGGGTGGCGTAATGCGCGTTGCGATTATCCGCGGGCTCGGAAACGTCGGCGATCAATTGTACGCAGTAGAAGGCAACCGCGTTTACGCCCGAGAATTGTTGAACGAAGAAAAATACGTTGAGGATCGCTAGGGGCGCGAGAAACGTCCGGGAGTTCCAGACTGCACCGCCGGTCGTCGAGTTTTCGGGGGTTTCCGACGAGCGATATTCCAACGCTCGAAATTCCGCTGCCGCGTTCTTACCCCGGAGGTAAAGCCAGGCGTTCGTCGCATCGGAAATCCGCTTCTTCTTCACGAGCCAGGATGGGCTCTCCGGGGCGAAGAGGCAGGCGAGGAGAGACAGGACAGGGAACCCGGCGCAAAGGTGGGCGGCGACCCGCCACGAGAACCAGGTCCCGAGGACGTGGGAGATCAATATCCCCACGGCAATGGCCAGGCTTATACCGGCCAGCAGGATCCCGCGCATGCGCGGCTCGCTCGTCTCGGCCACGTAAACCGGACCCAGCGGACCCTGGAGGCCGACGCAGAGGCCCGACAATAAACGACCGACTATCAGGACCGTGAAATTAGGGGCAAAACCGACCGTCGCCCAGGCGATCAGGTACGCGGGACTCACCAGGATCTGAGACACGCGTCTACCCAGTCGCTCCATCAGGATACCCGAGAGCCAGCAACCCGGGGCCATCAGAAGGGCCGCGGAAGCCGCGATCCAAGATTCATCATCGAGGCTGCTCGTCGTTATTCGATGATCCCTGTCGTAATCGTTCAGCTTGTTTTCCAGCCAGAACACGCTGCTCGCGTTTAGATCTCGGCCGAAGCCCCCCGCTGCTGCTGCTGAGTCAGGCTTCAGCTGCGGCAGAAGCACCGCGCTGTAACCGAAGGTCGCGCCGACCGATATCGTAGACATTATCGGACCGATCGCCGTCAGTGTTTGTCTCAATAGATGTGACCTTCCCGAGACTTCCTTTGCCGATGAGTTAGCATCCGATTGCTTTGCCTCGTCCGTCTTGCGGTCATTTCTGTTCTCATCCTCCATTGCAACGCTTCGGGTTGCAGACAATCACCTGCAAATGGGTATAATTAAACATGTCGTGGGTATATACTCGGTTGGATCTTATACTATATGTATAATATGACTTCGAGAGGAGGTTCAGATGGATATAGGATTGATATGCGATGCATGTCGAAGATGTGCACGAGGATGTGAAATGTTGGAAAGGAGGGATATCTTAATAAGGCCATTTTTTGAACCATGTCAGGTTCACTTTCAACTATGTATATTGGTATTTTATTCATTTCGATAAGAGTCACATTTCGTGACGAGATTCCTTTGTTGTCCGAGCTATTATTGTAGGTGCGAAGAACATCCTTAGTTCTCGCAGACACATGAAATTATCACGTGTATGGTCTGCACTGCGATGTCAGCGTTGCTCGTTTCACGCTGTTAACAATGAACTCCCATGACCACCGTTCTTTTCTAAAAACTACTCATATGAAAGGTGTATGAAATGTGTCAAAGTTGTTATTTTACTTTTTTGCTTTCACATTAGAATCGAGCTTCCTATTAATTCGTCCATTACAATTATCCAAAAATTTTCAAGCAATAATTTTTCTTGCGAGCAATTAGCTGATAAGTAAGTGGTTCGAACTTGACTAAAATAAGGAATTCCAGACACTTAGAAAATGTGATAAACGTATTAGACGTAAATTTAAATTTAATTTATTTATTTTTTAAAAATTAGCTCGTAAATCCTCCGATTTTCAAAGTTGTCTATCTAATCTATAGTAGAACTTCGTCGATACCTGGATAGCTTTGGTGTCAAATGTTTTTTTAACTTTATACCGTTTTTCTGTTTTTAGAGAAGAATGGAAGTTATTGTAATCACCCCGAAAATGCAACTTTTTATCAAATGTCCACATCTTAAAGTCTAGAGCATCACCTCCAATCATTTTCTGATGGATGTTCGCGCGCGCGCGCGCGTGTGTGTGTGTGTGTGTGTGTGTGTGTGTAGGTACGTATACGATGATCAAGTGTTTTGTCCGACGATATCTCGAGAACAAGTTACCGGACTTTAATTTGAAACAGGTTGAATTTTGTCTTTGATCTGTTTGGTACTTTTCTAATTATTTAAATACGAGTATTCTAAAAAACAAATACAAATGATATCTTGAGAATGGATGAACATTGAACCATTGATGGAGTGAAAATTGGAACCGTTAGGTTTTTCTGGTCGCTGATCACGACGTATTTGATATTGGTATTCCAAAATTCGTATAAGACAATAACATTATTATTATTGTTTTTGTTATTGTTGTTGTTGTTGTTGTTGTCATGATTATTATTTCAGCCCGAAACGAGTTTGAATCCGAAAAGTTTCTATAGGTTGGATAATCATGGTCAGCTCGAAACCGCCTATTTATCTGTAAGTATATCAGACAAATCAATTATGAATTGCGGCATCTTTAAAAATAATACCGGAAACACTCAACGCCAGGTGTAATCGTTTGACAATTGACCGTCAAGTAAAGAATCACTTATCCACAAGCTGGTCTAATGAAAACGGACGTAAGACGATTCTCAGAAAATAATCCGTATGCGACATTTTTCACGGGGTTGAAGTAACGCTAACGTCACGGACCTCAGGAATTAAAAAAATCATTATTTTGCAATTTTAAAGTGATTCTCAAGAAGTTGGCTTTTGAAAAATATACGTGTATTTGGTTCGGTATGGTATACTAAATCTCAGACAATTCTAATGTTGCGTATAATAGTATCGATTTTTTATTTTTTTTTAACACGTTCACGAAACGAATAATAGAATCAAAAACCGACTTTACCGACACCCCTCCTGCGTATAATACTATATATAATAAGTCCAGCCTCAACGCCTCCACCGACAAAGACTGATTTTACGATAATGAATCTTCTCTGCTTCAGGAGAATGTCATGGTATATCTACATACTTATGATGAGAAGTGTAAACGCTTTGCAAACGTTGCGTTCTTACGTCATGTATATGTATATCTACAACAGTAAACAGTGACTTACGCTTATGCAATGTACAACCTGCACATTTGTCAAACACGTCAAAAGTTAGTAGAACAGCGCTGTTGGTAAACGATCACTCACGATATTACATTTATAGGTATATATGTATATAGACAGCTCTTATGATTGAGCTTGCAGAGCGAACGACGACTGACGAAAACGAATGATCGTTGCGCGGTTTTCAACTTGGACTAACAGCAGTCGTCATCGAACGTGGAGCGAGATTCGGTGCAGGTATCCTATCGCAGATATACTTTCTCCATTAGCCACTTTCGTGCAGCTTTCACCAAGCGGCGTACCGTCGTCACCGCACACGAAACCATTTTCGGTGTATTTGTGATATAAATATGTATACACACACATGCCTACGTGTACACGCCGTACGGCGGTGCCGCAGCACTGTAGCTAGTAACCAGCGCGCCCAGTGCTTACATGCATCTATATTTTTACCCCGCACGAAAAACTCTTCGTCGCAAGGTGACACCTACAATTAGTCATATGTGCCCGCATTGAGGGAGAATCGACTGCGTTAGTGTCGCGACGTACCTACTTATGCATCATGGGCCTCGAGGGCAAATGTTTTATGCAAATATCCTCAGACCCTATCGCGACTATAAACGATCTTTCCTATTATTTGTTTGTCGTGGGAAGAGCATTCGTTGACTTTATAGGTATACGTAAAGCTCGACGTTGCCGTGCACGTTTTCGCAAAACGAGAGAAAGCGTGCATAGATCGTTGCGCGTGAGGTCTTCCGATCAACTTTTGTTTTCCATAAATTGAAGCCAATCGTCGTTCATACGCAACCTGTAACGTCTACTGTGTAAGACGAGAGAGCGCCGCATCGGGCTAAGCGAGCGAGGACGGATATCGCACGGCTAAATAGGCGCGGCTGCGCTCAGACAGCTCACCAGTAGCGAATCGCGGCAGGCGTGGCTAGTCGCCATTTTGTACCGCCCACTGCGCTGTCATACGCTGGACACGCCCAGCGGTTAGCTACTGCTTCTCATTTTCCCTCGACGGCTTCGTCTTCGTCTTCGTCTTCTTCTTCGATTTGATACCATTGACTCTGACGCACGATTATCCGCGCAGATGCAGCTCACGTACCGCTGGAAATGCGCGTTCTCATTTCCATCGGTCAAGGTTCCAAAAAGTTTTACCCTGCGCCGAATGTTCATCGGCTCAACGTCTCGCTCGCCGACTCGCTCCGTGAATCCGGCAATACCGTTTCGAACGCGATCGGTGCAAGCGCTGCGCTACCGCCGGCGTATGATCGTCGAGACAAAGGAATTGCGGCGAACGATGAACTGCCGAGCGGCACACCTACGCAGCTACGCTGTGCACGCTGCGGTACGAAAGCAGCCACACTCGTACATACGTCCGTGCAGCTGACGGCTACTGAAAATTACAAATATGCGTACCGTCAGCTCCGCTCTTGTACTAGCTGCTTTATTTGTATTCACTGCGTACGGCGGCTTGGTTATAATTATAGGTAGGTACTTACACCTTTGCAGCGTCCATCTCGTGGCGTAGCTTTGCGTAGGTACCTACTTCACCTAGGCTCGATCGGCGTTGTGCGATTCTATTTGGCAGCACGAGTTTGTAAAAGTTCTTTATGATGATCGTTCAAACAATTTTACGTGTAGGTATGTATCTACTTACCTTATTATTTTTTCTTCATACTACTCGTGTAATCATCGAGCTTATACTTCTGTGTGTTTCAACGGACTCTCGCTCGGTCATGTAGCGGCTCGTAATGCCATTTTGAAGAGGAAGAGATTCGGAATACCTGGAACTTCCAACTGCAGCTCGGAGAGGGGGGATTACCTGTAGCTACAGGGCATTATTGTAGGGATTTTTGAGGGTATTAGCCTGCAATATTCTATACCATAATCTAGAGCGGCACGAATATATTGAGTCAGTGATTCGCCTTGTTGTTATCTCGGGGTCGTGTCAATTATGTAGTGCGATGAATGTCACGATCGGTATTACAAGGCTTGTACACTCATACTTTGGTGAATTTGACACGATATTGATATAGATTAGGTACTCATTACTTGCTTACCATATTATCCATGTATATGCCTGCGTGCAGCACCGTAAATTTAACCATATTCTTTTGTACCTGACGAAGCATGTGTACCTATTACAGATATAATATTAATGCCTATACAGTAACAAAAGAGTTTATTACGTTTCGTTCTTCTTATTCAAGGCCTATAACCCGATCTATTTTTTCTTATGTAAACCAACACGGTTTCTAATTATAGGAATTGGGAAGGTGGATTATGAGATCGGTTAGTTATAGGTAAATAACCTCAGCAAAACTTGTACAATGTTACATGAGACACGTATTAATCATATTTTTATTATGTATATAATGGTTCGTCAAACGGATACATATTACAATTCATATGTAGGTATATAAGAATTACTATACAATAATAACTCTAAAATTCTAATGAAGGTACGTGCGTATAATATTATATTTTTGTTTAACGAAAAACGATTCTGACGATGAATTAACGCATGACTTGGTTGGAGGAGGAGGAGGAAAAGGAGCAGGAGGATGAGGAGGAGGAGGAGAAGGGGCAGGGGTGGTGTTGACTATCAAACAAAAGAAGCAACCGATAAATAGTAATAATAATAGTATAATAATAACAAACTATCAACTATATGAAGGTACTTAATACTCTTAACCGCGTAAATACCCTTATACAATGTAACATAAATAGACAACAATATCAACGTCCCAATATTAATATGTATATTAGGATGGTCCTGAAAAAGTTCATTTTTGAATTTCTATCAGTCCATCCCCCAAATCGATTCCAAGTAATTAAAGAAAAAATATTTCTCCAATTCTTTCAGATTTTTATCTAGACTCTAACCCGTGCCCGCAAGAGGGTGGATTTCCCTATTTAACCCGTTCAAGGGCACATTAAATCTACATTAAATGAACGGATTTCGATGAAATTAGGTACAGGAGGGTTTCTTGGGTTGCTGATTACGAATCTGAACTAAAAATTACAAAATTGGAAATGGTGGATCCAACATGTTAATATCAAGTGACTTGTGAGATTTTGATCCGTCACATTGGGTCCGCCATTTTGAGTTTCGTAATTTTGAGTCGAGATTCGTAATCAGCGATCCAAGGAATCTCCGCACGCCAAATTTAAACGGTATCCATTCGTTAGATTTAGTGTGCCCCTGAAAGGGTTAAAGGGTAAAAAAATAAAATAAATCCACCCTTTTGCTGGCACGAGTTAGAGTTGAGATGAGAATTTGAAAAAATGAGCGAATTATTTTAAACTTATTTGCAGCCGGTATGGGGGGTCAGCCGGTCGAAATTTAAAAATTACCTTTTTAAGGACCACCCTAATGTATATTAATATTTATATCATATATATATATATATATATATATATATATACACATATACATATACATATATACATATACATATATACACATGTATATACGTATATATCAATATTTAAAATTGCTCAACTTAAACAGTGGAAAGGGAGAGAGTAATAAAAAAGAAAACAATGAATAAAAATTGGTAAATAAACAAAACAAAGACATTCGGTAATATTTTGAATATTACTGCAGTAGGTATAGCCAAGTTTATAAAATACCTGTATAATAATAATAATAATAATAATAACAATAATAATAACAACAACAACAATAATAATAATAACAACTATTATTGTTATCATTATATATATATGTGTGTGTGTGTGCGTGTGTGTATACATATATATTCATATATATAAACACACACAATATGTTTGGTAGGTACGGAGAATCATTACATTATATATAATACCTTTTTACCTCACCCATTAACGGGAGGGTATAATAATTTATCATTACATGTATATGTACACACGTACGTACGTCTTACTAAAAATTCTAGATAGGTTTCCTTAATACATAGTGATAAAAATTTTAAAACGGAACTTGGGTCGCGGGTTGTGTAGATATTATAACGTGTATATCATAAGTATATAATACGTTTCCGGAAAGTGGAACTTCAAATTTACTCTGTAACAAAATATTCTCGTTGCCCTGCACCTTATTATAATATGTTATTATACTGCAACTTTTGTATCGATATATCGGTATTATTTTAATCATAATTTGCGCTATTGTACCGCTGTAACTACTATCATGTATCGCACATACATGCTTTTCTAAATTTTTTAAAGTCGCGGGTTATTTTTTATTTTTTTTTGCTTACCCATTCTTGTGTATTATACGAAAGTGAAAAAATTTCTTTCACCACAGTCTAATGATGGATTCGTAATTCAATCTAATCATACAGACGCATCAAAGCGTGTACGTAGATTAGGGCGGTTCTTACTCAACAATTCCCTAATTTTGTCACATTTTTGTTTCCACGCTAACCCCATGCAGCCTTGTACGAGGGTGGATTTTCCCATTCGAAATAACGCCTTTCGGCTATAGTCTCAGTGAATATTTTATTGTAAGAGTAATAATTTGCAGAAAAATTTATAACTGCAAGCGTTTCGTAGGCTTTGATGCTTATACTATTTGATAAAAAGTTTGCATCGTCATACTTGGCAATGTAAACGAATTGCACACCATCTAAGTATCACTTTTATTTTAAATTTATACCCGTACAATAAAATATATACTAAGAATATAGCCGAAACACGTGTATTTCAAATGGGGAAATCCAGCCTCTTACATACAGGGGTTAGAGTGGAGATAAAAATCTGAAACAATTCGGAAATTGGTTTTGAATTATTTGGAGTCGATTTGGGGGCTGAATGATAAAATTAATTCCAGCCCTAAGTAAGGACTACCCTAATGTAGATGTACGTACAATGTACGTACCTATAAGTTTATATATTGTTTCGAGAATATTGGGAAATATGAGAACAGGATCCCAAAACTTAGAGCCAATCAAATTTGACATGTTATAAAGTACATTAGATTTGTTTTTCTGTTTTTTCTTTCGGATTTAATTTTCCTTCACGATTCTTTTCATATTAGGGTTTCTATTCGATGATTATGCATCCAAACGTGCGGTGAAAGTAAAATCCATATTATTTTCCTATTTACTAACTTTCTTTATGTTGTTGAAGTTTATCTCACGCGTTTTGCCATTCGCAAAATAATTCTTTATGTTTCAAGTATACCATACATATCAATAAATGCACGAGGATCAAAGATCCGGTTGAGTTTGTATAACATATGATGAATATTACGAAACCAGGTTTGAAACAAAGGATAAACCAAGTCTGCAACATATGGGCTTGGAAAAAAAAAATAAATAAATCATTGACGCATGGATTAAAATTTTCCAGTGTACACTAGACATTATACTTATATAGGCGCTTTCGCATATCATTATACCAATATAGGATTTATAAATAGGAATATATGTTGGTATTCATTTATGTATATATCATATTACATAATAATAACATTGGATATTAGTTTGTTTTTGTATTTTTGTTTTTGAAATTTTTGTTTCTAAGTTTTTTTTCTCTTCCTTTTCTCTTCAATTATCATTACTAATTATAGTTAGATTGCACTACGACATTGCACACGTTCTCTTGACATTCTTTGGCATCTCTATATTATACATATAGACGAATAGTTATACACGTAAACACGTCTCTGTTATATAGGTATAGGTATATAGTATAATATGTGTTACAGGTAGGCATACACTATACTTGTATATGTGTATTTCTTCTCGTTCTATATACGAATTATAAGTATTATAGTCTACGTCGCCTTGCTTCGTATACCACTGCTTCGGTACAGTGATAAAATTAAATTGCAGTTTCATGTTTATAGAGCCACGGTAATTATACATAAATAATATAAGGATACTCGTAACAACTGGTGTCATACATAAGTTGCGCATACATATTTCCTTGTCCAAAGCATATAAGGATCATGCGAATATACTGGAAAGCAAATGCAAATGCAAATGCAAATGCAAAAAAAAACTAAACGCACGAGGAAAAGTACAGGGGATATGTCGGACTGTGACTGTCTATCGTTTGTAAGGACGATGCCGGATAAATTCCTGCGATAATTAAGGAGGCTGTTGTTGAGCGGTAAAAAAGCCCGTAGACGTCCTCTGATTCCTGTTATACTGCGAGGCGACAAAGGCTTGAGGATTTGGAATGTGCCTGACAGCTAGGTTCGGTTTGATTTTCATCCCGTTACCGAACCCGGATATTCTCTGATGAGGCTGAGGTATGCGCAGAGCAACCTTGTTGCCGCTGCTCTGCACGTTCGTCGAGTTGTTCGCGGCGGTTACTCTCTGCACCTGATGATCGAGGGTAGGATTGCAGGGAGCGGCGCTGGCCTGAGTAGGGCTGGTCCTCAGGAGAGATACCGCGGCGTCGGAAAGCGTCCGCAAATTCAGATCCTGATTCTTCTTGACGTCCCGCTCCGGCGACTTGTCGGCGCCAACGACTCCGCGGGCCGTCGTCGTCGGCGTCGGCTTGCTCGCCGTCGGCGGAGCTGCAGGCGAGGTCGAGTAGGTCGTGCTCGTTATGACCGGGTTGCTGCAGCTCGGGGTCGGCGAAAGATCCAGAGCGTTGTTCGCCCCGCTGCTCAGATCAAGGGGCTTTTCGATCTTGGAACCGGCGCCGCGGCTCCTAGCTGACGATGAGATCAGCCCGACGTGGTGAGGGTTCACCTTCGTCTGTACCGGGTGCGCGCTTTTCGGCGGCACCGAGAAGCCCTGCTTCAGGGTCAGCGGCGCCAGGGGCGGCGGCCCCTTCTTGGGTCCGTTGCTCGAGCCCGCCTGCAGGCCCCCCGGCTTCGACTTCGACATTATGCTCTTCAGCGCATCGCGCATTTGCTTCTCAGCGAGCAGGCTTCGCACCCGGTTCGCTTTGCTCTCCCGTAGCTGTCTCTCCAAGGACTCACGATGATAGTCTATCCCTCCGCCGGCGCCGCCGCCGCCGCCGCTGCTTTGAGAGTTGCGGATCTTGTCCTGAAGCGTCTTGCTCGCTTCGCTTATCGCCACCAGTCCGAGTCTTCGCAGCACTTCTTCGTCCTTCGGTTTCTCCTCGGGTTTCTCGCACACTCCAACCACGCTCGTTGCTGACTCGACCCCCTCGCGCTGGTCACGATCCTCGACCTTGAAGATGCTTTTCTTCTTCGCAGTCTCCTGCACGTCCTTCTTCTTATGCTGTTTCGACTCCTGCACCTCTTGAACTTCATCCTCGACGGTAATAACTTGAACTCCGGAGCACTTCTTCTGATCCTCGATCGGCGACGCTGCGGCAATTGGCTTCACACCGCTGCTCTTATTCATGATCTGCGCAACCCGGACAACCTCATCCGGTATTCCGTCTATTATTTGCTCGATCGTTTCCTCCTGCAGATGAGCCGGAAGAGGATCTCCGCCGGACGCTGCGTTCGCAACCGAGTCCTTCGCAATCCTGGGCTGTTCAGCCACGACCGTCTCTTCGTTGTTAGTCGTCGCGGTTCCGAGGAGTATCGGCGATCCGTCGATCGAGGCCGACGGCGGCGGTGTCAGGGGCAGAGAGGGCGGCGGCGTCTGGGGGCGTTCGGTCCCGGTTTTGATTTTCTCTCTGCGTACGGCTCTCATCTGCAGCAGCTTCTCCTTGGCGCTTCCGGAGCTGGATGTGACCCTAGGCGGGCACGGAGTCAGTCGGACTTTCAGTTTGAGCAGGTCTTCCCTCGGCGTCGTCGTTATTTCGGCTATCAATCTTTTGTTCCGTCGTTTCCGCCGCTTGTGGTGCTCCAGCCTCGGCAACTTTCTTCCGCTCTTGTTGCTCTCCGTTCCCCCAGAATTTACCGTACCCGCGGCGCTGCAGCTTCCCTGGAGTCCCGGGGCTCGCATCACCGGCGTAACTTTGCAACGCGGCTTTTTTATCTTTACACCGTTCGTCTCGCCACTCGGCACCGGAGACCCGTTCGCGTCCACCGATTGGGCGACCGTTTCCTGCACGCCGCAGCTGCTTATCAATTGCTGCTGCTGCTGCTGCGGCGGCGCGGGCAGCTCGACCGAAATCGGATTTAAGGACTTTGCCACGACTGCGGGAGCCGTTTCTTCCGTATTTTCCACAAGGATTTCAGACTCCGTTCGTTCTTCGCTGACTTTTCTCACCACACCGCTTACCGGTTTTAATATTTCGAGACTTTTTATCGTCGGTTTGCACCTTGGCTTCGACGTATTCGATAACTGTGCGGGTTGTGGCTGCACCGACGTTCTCATTTCCGGATTAGACGATTGCTTTGGACTTGGCGGTGGGGTTGGCGGTCTTTGGACGTTTTCCATCACGTTTGAATTGTTTCCAATTGTACTGTTATTGTTGTTGGCAGTGTTGTTATAGGAACTTAGTGATATCGGTAACCCTGACTGCTGCTGGAGTATCGTTTCTTCCGATCGCTGTACTACCCGGTAGTACAACTTCATTGGGGTTTCCTAAAATCGAGGGGGTTAGTGCAGGGCGACAATTATAGAGCATCAGGTTTCTCATAAATTTGTGTGCATGAGTTGTCGCGTCGCAGCGCAGATTTCCCCCCCAGTGTTCACAGTTTGTTTTTATCTGCAGGGTGGCCAGAAAAGCCTACGGGCACACTGAGAGAAATTTTTAGTTCCGATTACCGCTCAGTTCTCAACTATTTTCATTTTTTATCATAATCGAAAAATATAGTTCTAGGTACAAAATGAAAATAAGTTTTCTAGCTGTTACCGGAAAGTCTAGTATCCCTTACTATTCTTTCTCATTACGATCGCTGTTCCCATATTTTCTTGTAACTGTTGCGAAAATTTAATGCTTGTGCAACGATAAATTGACGCTAAAGCCTTATTTAAATATGAAAAGTACACCGAACAGTAAACCGAACAAACTGATTTTGCGTTACAATTATCAAAAAAGGATCGACGATAGCGCAAAATGGTTACGTGTACCTCGTTTTTCGTAATCCCGACAACATTTAAACAGTTTTTTTTAACGATACCTGTTTTACCCAATTTTTCCACCTACTGTAACAACTGAAATTTTTCTCAGTGCATGGTCGGGGATATTTTTCCTAGAGACAAGTGCGCATAAAAATACTGAACTGACGTAACCGATCTTGCACCGAGAAATGAGTTTATTTAGGACTGTTAACAAACGTACATTTGTACATGGCAAAATAGATGTTTTGTTATTATTATCATATTTTGTCAAGTCAAATAATGATCGGTAGAATTTTTATAATAGTTAACAATAGTCATACTTGGCTCAACTAAAATTTTATAATAATAACGAAACATTTATTTAGCCATATCCAAATATACGTTTGTTAGTAGCTTGAACAAACTCTTTTCTCAGCGTGACTATTCTCACGGCAAAGTTAAAGTCGTCGAAGAAATCTCATTTCTCATGGCCACATTTTTTTCTCTACATAATTCACGTTTAATTAAAGTATCGATTTTTATAACGATATATACCTACAGTTGTGTTGAAAACGAAATGTCGAATTCTTCGAATTCAGTGGAAATATGGAAACGCTAGGCGTTTTGTAGGTTGGTATAGGTATATGTGAATAAGTGTTAGTCCTGATAAAGAATATATCGCTCACCTTGTCCCACTTGAAGATGCACGCGAGGTCGAGTAGAGTCCAGGAAAGTTCGAGGGGTCGCATATCCGGCTTACCGGTATAATTCTTGTCGGGAAGCGAGGGTTGGACTTTAGGATATTCGTACAACATCTCGATCCTCTTGAGGGGTAATTTAGCCTCGGCATCGCCCCACCCACGTTTTAGGGCCAAAAGTCTGACCAAATGTCTGACGGTGACGCCGGCGGGACATTTGAGGTACCTGATTTGTCCCCTGCCATTCGAATTCTCCTCATCGGCGTATTCATGCACCAGCTCGCCGACGTCGTTGCCGTTTTCCGTCGTTGGCCGCGGGCGTCGCCGTCGCCGGCGCGGTTCCTCCGCAGCCGCGACGACGTCGTCCGTGTTCACAATCTCGCAGAGGCTTAGACTCACCGCGTCGTCGAGGGTCAACGTTAGGCCGCCGAGGGGCGGGGCGGGCGGCGGACACTGGGGATTCACCAAGCGGAAGTGACGTCTTCTCTCCAATTCCGAGCGGTAGAGTCCCGGCACGGCCAAGTAGACGAGATGCTGCAGGGCCAGGTCCGGCAACAGAGGCGGAAGCGTCAGCGCGCCGCAGACCGGACAGGCCCGAGCACCGCTACCAAGACGGCGAACGATGCAACCCCTGCAAACTGATCAAACGGAGGCAAACCAACCCCAGCGTCAGCCATTTTTAACACCCGACCCGCGTCCGCGCCCACACCCACACCCACCCCAGCCATACCCAAACCCCCGGCCATCGAAAATGAATTAGCTACACCGAAACCCCCCTCGTGCACGGCAAATGCTGATGCGGTATTATACTATACGTACAATACCTAACCCGGCCTATACACCATACGCTAGTGCAGTCGTAACGTTTGTCAATATCCAACATTATTACATCCATTTCGGTTAGCAAAGTTGAAACTTTCTGTTTTCTTTTCTACTTTTAGGGCAATTCCGGGCGAGATGGTCACAGGTAAGAGATGGCCGACGGTATACTTTCTAACGTACCTCGCTGTACTGGACAGCACCGTAGGCCATCTCTTTGTATCTACGCCTGGCATCTCACCCGAAATCACCCTACGTATCATGTTGAGACAATTATACAGTCCCTGTAAGAGGAAAATTTATAAGTGTACGTTTATGGGCTCGATTCTCGTACAGCAATCCTTGTCACTCGTACTTGCCAGACTATGCGTCTATACTATTGCGTGCGTGGGATTGATTTTCATACTAACAGGAATGCAGACATTCGACCAGCGTAGTCGCATCTATCAGATACCCGCGACACAGCGGGCACACGATGTGGTCGTGTAAATCTTTGACCAATGGTTTCCTCGTCCCGTCGGCCACGGCCATCTCGTTTACTCCTGTAATCAGAGATGATAAAATATAAAGGAAACAAGTCAGATAGCTAAAAGCCGTTGGATCGTGGAATTCCGAACGGTTTTTCACAATACATATATGTGGCGTGAGTATTTTCACAATTCCCAGTTCTTTTCATACCCTGCAGCATCCAGGCTGCAGCTCCTCTTTCTTGTACTAGCAATTTTCAATCCCGACGTGTAACGTACCCTATATACCAGCGTTAGCAGTTCGTTCGGGAGTCGACGCATCTTGGCGGCCTACAATTAGCACCTATAACAAGCATCGCTGGTAGACTCTCGAGTCGCTGTCCCTGGACACGTGTGCCTAGTATCTCTCGCATATGTAGGTGTGCCTACGTGAAACAGTACACGACGATGATCTGGATTCGGATCCGCTCCGAATGACCCCGGGGTGATCTGCGCAAGTGCATGATGCTGCTGGCGGCATTTGTATACCTATCTATACCGTGCAGTATTATACAATAACAGTCGAAAATTACGTTCACCAATACTTTGATATTGCCTTTACTCATATATATATATATATACACGTCCGTGCACATGACGTTGCAGGTTGCAGGGGTTGCATGGATTTTGCGAGGGTGGATACGCAAGATTCTGTCCATGACTGGAATACATATGTGTATATACATGCACGCGTGTGCATATCGTAGGTGTATATAGGTATACGAGAGCGTTGCCTCGTGCAGTTAGCGACTAGGGATAACCGATATAGAGGGCTGGCTGACACATCATCCCCGCACGTTGCCGTTTCACCCTGTACGCGTAGGTCTATACTCGGGTAATGCCCCGCAACAACCCACGTATTATATACCTCTCGATCCGCACATGCGTGCACTATCGCAATGTCCATACGGAGAATGTGCGTATGTATACCCTGTTCGAACGCGACGGCATAACTTGCGACTCGAATCGCATCGATTTACGTGGGTTTCCTGCGTTTCTCGTTATCAATAATTTTCACGATGCCGTTGGCACGGACTGCTGCTATTTTGAAGTTCGCATCATTCGAACCTCGGTATCGCGTTTACAGAAGCGTGTAACGAGAATAAAAAAAAATGAACTCGCAAACTGCGGACTACGTAAGCGGTAATCAGATATTCCCGCGTCATTTTTCACCATTTCTTCACACCGTGCCCCGCACCCTTCCTACCCGCCTCCACCTTACTGTTACGTACACCGACCGCATGCAGTTGACGGAATGTACGTATGTGTGCAGTATTGCTGCTGCATATGGTGTTACAGCCCTGGCTGACACGTGGTCAAATGGCACGTGACTATCCGATCCCTGATACGACCTGTAGCAATTTGTAGACCTTCTTATGCCCGCAGAAAATGCACGGTGTTTGTATCATTTTTATACTCGAACAACGCGGAATCCGTTGGGACGTGTGTAATTATGCATTGGTGTATGGTAATTGTCAATCGTTGTATCTATGTGTAGTTTTATGGAAATTACGCAAATTCTCGTGACTCGATATCTCGAAGGGTGGTCTGCAGCCTGTTTGCGTCTTTAGGCTCGATCGCGCTTAAAGGGGATGCTTCTTTTTGCGTATTATAAATTTGATTGCGATAAGGGAGCATGAGATGTTTGGTTTAAAGAAATTTTTTAAATCATTACGCTTTGGCAGAAGACGTCCGTTCGCGTAATTAAGTGCAGCGAGATACTGCGTTGTATCGTAAACAAGATGGAAGCAAATAATAAAATTTGCATAGAAATTAGGTGACATGTGAACACGTGACTCGCAACGAGTAATTGTGACAATACTCGTTGTAGCCCACTTACGGAGCAGTCGTCGAAAATTAGCAACTATTCGACGAACGGATAAAGCGAACAAATGAACGACAATGTCCGGAAATAAAAGCAGAAAATCAAAAATGCAAATTGACTACGAGTAAGAGAAAAACAGCTGATTTCGGAGATAAAACGTTAATTATCTAGACCACCTGCGGTTAGATTCGATAAAAATTCTCAGCAGCAGTATCGTATACAAGAAAAAGCAAAACAAAAGGAAATAATAGAACGATTCAATGTTGAATTTGTGCGAACTTTTTGCACGCGTATATACGTATCGAATACATTGGCAAATGTGCGCTACATATACTAGGTATCCCCATCCTTAATGGATCAACTATTTCGTATTAGATGTATACGTAATAAATAACAAATTATATCAACCGTCATACCAATTAACGGCATGGGTAAACAAGCAACAACGAGACAATTTGAAGAAGGAAGGAAAAGTAAATAGAGAGAAAAAAAAAAAAAAACAGAAAAATATCGATGGGAAAAAAAAGAAGTTTTAAAAAAAAAAAATTAGCATAAACAAAAAACCGATCGTAGGAAGGCTGTTGTTACTACAAGCTTACCAGCGCAGAAAAATCAGTAAGCCCGAGCCGTAAGCTCCTCGGGGTAGATGTGGCAACGACGTAGAGCGCTCGCGTTCGCTTGGAACTTCACTCGTTGGCTCGCTCGCTCACTGGTCTCGGAATACTTGTTATGCTAGGAACGGTAGGTGCGGCAACGCCGCCGACTGCCTCAAGGCCCGATCCAAAGAACCCTCGACGTACCGCCGCACCATCGTGGCTTCTGCAGCACTGGCTCACGTCTCAGCACACGGGATTTAAAGAGCGAATAAGCGCCAAAACCGAGCGACGCCTCTCAAACGGTAGGACGACGGTTGTATACTCGAAATAATTCATCGAGCGCGCACCAGCCTCGCCGTCGTCACCGGTGGATGATGATGATTTTCATCGGTCGCGTATTAAAACCCGAATATACACACCGCGCTGCCGCTGGGTCTCCACCACTGATATAAACTTTTTGATATAGTTCGATACCCGCACTTACTGTACCAAACCGTATCGTATCGACCCCGCCTAAACCCCGCCTCGCTACCGCGGAAATGCACGAACCCCGACGGACGTTGCCGAGGGATATATCTGCCCGCGCTCGCTTAACTTACTGCATACCTACCTTGCCTCGCCTCGTCTCGTCTCGCCTTTGCTTGCGACGATAATGCGTGTTCGTTCACATGTGTGCCTCGGCCACTCGCTTTTCTTCGTGAGAATCTGCGCTCAGCGTCTACCTAGTTGGCTGCCCGAGCTACGCGATACCAACATTTAAACGGAAACTGCGAGACCCGATTAAACTAACGCGGAGGTACGTAATGCGGTGCGTCTTGTCCGGCAGGAAGGAAGAAACATCGCAGCCTGGAACAGAGCGCCGGCTGATCCTGCGCGGAGGAGATCTCGCAGCATGTAGCGATCCCGCGATTTTCGCTACGGATCGGATCGACTTTTCTTCCTCGGAAATCATCTTCAAGGATAACAGATTCGATCGTACAAGCCTCAGCTCGGTTATCCGACTAGCCGATCAATTTACAGCCTCGTGAGCAGGGGTTTTAATCCAACGCCATTTTATCACGTGCACAAGCCATGCACGCGGTTTCAGCGTTGCATGTATAGGTACTGTAACGCGAAACGCGAATGTCGACTCTTTCGAAACGAATTAGGGCAATTTCATCAAACGATGATGGTTGGCACGAGCCGATACACTTATATGGGATAGAGTGTGAACCGCAGATTACATATATTTATACCCGCCAGGCACCGATGCGGATCAGGGGACTATGAAGAGGGAGACTGTCAATGTCATATTCTCGGTGTTCATGTCGCCACCGCGAGTTTTCGACTCTCGATGCACTCGAATCTCCAGGAAAACCGAGAATGCTACTTCCATTCTGGGACTGTAATGCACAACCTGCAAGGAATGATACCAGGAATCCTGGAATGTGTAATACGTTTCGACACATTGGTATCAACGCAACCAGTCGTGATCCCTGTGAGGTCTTGCTCGTCAATGACGCCCGCCTATCGAAACTCATTCTATAATTATAGAATATGGATTATAAAATGTCGCCCTATGTTGGGTTAGTATACTGATCGACACTTCACCTCGTGCAGATGTAGTCGGTACGGTCTACCGACATAATGGTCCTGCGAACGACCGGCCGAACAGTTTTTCTCAAAAGCAAATCTACGAGCATTCGAGGGAATGTCGACCGAACAAAAGGGTGCAATAAGTTTTCGGCAAACTATAAAATTGCGCAAACTAACGGTGTTTTCTGGACGAGGTTTTTCCCGCTGAACTCGCCCGTCGCGCTATGATTCCCTCTATAAAACCCAATGGCACTTAATAAAATTTGGAGCGCTGGTTCTCGGAATCATTTATTAATTGTGGCTTTCACAACGTAGATAGAAGAACACTGTCGTCAGACCTTCCATTTGGAATGATTATCAAAAAACGAGAAACTGGAACGGACCGCCGCGCGTAGACTCCGCGTGGCATAGAGATCACCTTACTCCTCTTTCCATTTATATACGATAACGATGCCTTAATAATCGCATGGTCATACTTTGCGGGTATATATGGTATATTTCTACCGACCATACATCATTGTATCACCGAAAATTATTCTACCCTGTCGTTCTTTACCTGCAGTAAATGTCCAGATCATATCCATATCCCATGACCTATATATGCTCCCAAGCAAAAGGTTTGACACATATCGGAATATTCTTTTCTTCCTGTTATGACATGCCTTATGCCCTGACGTCGATGCCGCAAGCAGTTAGAGAAAAAGCCACGTCCTGAAATACGTTAAATTACAGTTCCATTATTTATGAAGCTGAAGCTAGCAACCAGAGTCGGCAGCCATACGTGTTAAACTTTTGGAGATAGAAAAATGCAGTTCAGTTTCATCCTCATTGTTCTGCAAAAGTATTGGGGGTTCGAGGTATTTCGCAAAATTTTAATTTTCGGACTTCATTAGGTACCTACCTTATTCGAACGAACATTAGGACGCTTGGCTGCTATAAGTTTCAGCCTGTCCCATTATTCAGGTACCTTGAGACATCCAAATCCTGATGTCTACCTGTACCCGAACCTGCGGAATGACGATGGGGCGCGCCCCCGCCCCTTGTACCTATACCACCTTAATCGCGGACCTAGGTAACTCGTTTCTCCCTTCCTCTTCCATCCGCACCCTTACGTCCAACAGATACGCACCACACGGGATTTTTCATGCGGTGCATTACACGTAGAAGGTGCGGGAAAAGAAGAAGGGCTTCCCATGTACCGAGGGCGAAGCGATCCTTCTTTGTGATTGGTCGCAGGCTAGCCCATCGAGCGGGGAGGGAGGAAAGGAAGGTGTGGGGGAGGGGAGAAGGTCTCGACGAAGGAGGGAAGGAAAAAGAAGCGGAGATGGTGAAGGGGAAAGAGTGCGTGGCGTCGCTTCAGGAGGGGAACGAGGCGAGTCTGGGGGGAGAGGAGAGAAGGGAAGAGAATGAAACGAAACGGAACAGGCGAGGAGGCCGCGAGCGGCGAGGGTCTGAACTGAAACGGGAAGGCAAGGTTACACGATCAGGAAACGTTTGAGGGGTGACGCGAAATGTTTTACCCTTCCAACCGACGGGCTGAAACTTTTCCACGAGCTGCATCGTGTGTCAATTACTTGCCTGCACTTGGTGATTTCAGCCCGCAGCCCCCTCCACCACATTTCTCACTTTATTCTCGTTCCCTCTCTCTCTCTCTCTCTCTCTCTCTATCTTGTTCTCTGTCGATGCTCGTCGTGTCGTTGCCGACGTCGCGTACCGTCACTACGCTTTGGGTGGACTCGCAGCCGCCGCGTGCGGATGTATATACCTATATATATATATATACATATACACATATATACCTGTGAATATATGTATACATGTATACCTATATACCAACATTTCTCTCTTTCTCGTTTTCTCTATGCCTTCTCCTGCTCCTGTTCCTGCTCCTGCTCCTGCGGCTGTTGCTGCAGCCACACACGATAAGTACGTTCGTTCTGTGCCTGTATGTGCGTGTATACGATGAATAATGTACCGTGTGTGTCGGGTGTACGGTATACTTAAGATACCTACACTAGATATACTACTCTCCGTATACGTATACACATATACGTAGGCACAAGTGCGTGTGTATAATATTTTAGGCATAGTTGGTGGGAGGAAGGGGGCGAGAAGGTCCCTTGGCGAACGAACGTTGTGGAGCAGGGCGGAGGCTCGGTCCCTTTACCAATATTATTCCCCTCCGCCCTTCTCCGTTTCATATACGAGTACATGGTGTACGTGTACGACCACATCGGCGCCTTGGCTCTCCCTCTTCCCCACCCATTTTTCCCCTCTCTGCTACTCGCCCAACATATAACACGATACACAGAGAGAGATGAAGAGAGGGAAAGAGAGATAAAGTGAGAAAAGAGGCATTACGTATCGGTATGGATGGCAACAGTACGTGAAATGAGATGAGGGTACGTAGCCAGAGGCTTGAATACGTTGCTCTCGCGAAATATGCGTGTACAAAGGTATGCGTACGCATATGTCCATGTACGCCCGTGTACATATATGTGACCACCGCATACGACTACCGAATTTTGATGTATCATTGCAAATTAGAGTGATGAATTTGCCTGTGCACTGGGTATGCGTACAAACACGCATGCCGATAGGGATACAGATATAAGTTTACTTCAAAGTGACGTGTGAAAGAGTGCATCGCGTACGTTTTCCTCGAAGCGCCAAAGCGATAGGTAGGTACGTACATACGCACAAGTTACTTCTAGTGTTTCGACGATCACTGCATATCCGTACGTGCATTATAATGACGTGTGAGAAGTATTCGTAAGGGTAACAAGATCGAAAAACAACTCTTAACGTGCGTTGTTGTAGATGGTGGATTATACAATTTATACAATAATAAAATGCGTACCGTCTACGTACCTATAATGCATGTGTACAAAATCTTTGTAATCTTTAATACTCATACGTTTTGGGGTGACAATATTCAAGCTTTGATTCTAAAAAGAAGATGAGGGAAGGAGCAATGAGATGATATATATCTCTCGTTCGAACAAAGCATTCACCCGTATCTCGCAATTCTCATCTTCTCTTCCTCTTTTCGTACTCCTCTCCTCGGAAGATAGAATAGTATAACAATGGGAGAACAGAGGAGAACCGCAAGACGCGGGTGACTTCGGACTCTCCGTTTTATGCGCACGGCAGAGCGTGGTACAGCGCTCCATATATATATACCTAGCATATATATACCTAGTACGGTATACATAGAAGAACGAGAGAACGAGCGGAGTCGCTGGTAGATATCTCGAGTCCCCCGGATCTCTATCCACTCTCTTCGCCAGTCTATCTCTCCTCCTCTCTCCCCCTCGCTCCTCTCTCTCTCCGTCTCTCGCGGTGTTCTTCTTTCATTTTTTTTTTTTTGTTCGTTCTCCCTCGTTCTCTCCCTTCTCTCGCCGCGCCCTTCGTTACTTCTTTTAATTCCCGGCTCCCTTCATTCGCCGTACCCCCAGGAAGAAGCGCTGCCGATGGGCAGGGGACGGGAATAAAGGGGGCCGCGCATCCCACGCGTGTGCGTGTCTCTACCATCATCACCCCCCGCCCCCGTCCGTCCATTACGTCTACCCGCACACGCTCGCGATGAGCCGCGTTAGCTTGAGAGAGCATGAGAGAGCGAGAAAGCGAGAGAGAGAAAGAGAAAGAGAGTAATGGTTGGTCGGAGAGTGAGAGTATAGTGATCGCAAACGTGAACGGTGCTGCCGAAGCCCGGGAGGTAGGACAGAGTCCGTCAGGGGAGGTACGGAAAACACGACTGGGGGGGTCGTCGAGAGAGCCGAGAAGGGTGGTAAATAATAGACGTAAGGGGAGCGAAGGGCACGGCGCGCGGCGATGCGCCGAGGAGGCGAGGGACCGAGGGGAAACCACCACCACCACCAGAAGAGAGAGACTCTCCCTCGTTTGGTTTAGTTTGGCGCGAGACGTCCTGGTGATCGGTTGTGCGTTAACCTTTCCGCGCCACGTTTACATCGTGAGTCTCCCTCCTCTCCCACTCTCTTCCGCCAACCCTCGCTCTCCCCCCCCCCCCCTCGCCCCCCTCCCCGCAGCGCCCCTCATCAAGGCTATTCCGACGGCTGAAGTTCGGGTTTTTAACGCTTCGTGCAGCATGGCGCTGACTGTACCGCTGTTCAAGATTCTCCGTGGATCGCCGCAACTGCCTATGGATATACGTGGACACGACTACCAACACTGATATCGCCGTTGCTCCTGCTAGTCGGCTGCCCTGTCGCTCGGCGGTGACTGGATTATTCTCTGTGGATCTTTATATGCATTGTTTTCTCATGCCGTGCTGTACGTAACCGCGATACAAATAATTATCAGTTTTTAGTATCCTCGACGATTTCAATGACTTCGTCGTCCCGACTCTTTGTAACGATTTAAAAGTTACCATTCGACACATGTTCAACTCTGTGTGTGATGGCGTTGCTTCTTACGAACCTGCGTCTCATACGTACAAACATACATCCATACACCTACACTCGGTATACAGAGATATGCCGCATTTAGGTATACACATAATCTCCCTCTGCAAATCGTTGCCTGCTCTCCACCCTGTCGAGTTCAGGCAATTTTCATGCACTTTCCTCACAGCTCTTGCGTACTTGTACGAATCTGTTTGTTTCGTTGACATTATAGCTGCATGTGTGCATGAGCGTGTGTGTGCTTGTGTGGGACACATCGCATATTCGTAAGTTCAGACCTCCTACTAGAGTTAGCGAGTGAGTGTTGAAGAGAGAGAGAGAGAGAGAGAGAGAGAGAGAGAGAGAGAGAGAGAGAAAGAGAGAGAACAAGTAGGCTGCTGCATATCGCGAGTACACAAAGAGAGGAGGGGAACGAAACTCTCCCAATAACACGGAGAGTTTTTAAACCATATACTGTACATTCATTTTCCGCCATGGTATGTATGTATATATGCATGTACAGTCGGTATAGTTATGTTTACGTTGCGCCAGGGATCTACCGATATTTAATAGGTACGTACATACCTATGCGGAATAGACCTTAAACGACTATTGATGCTTCTCATTCTCGTTTCTTTCTCTCCACGACTGACTGCATGCGGGATATGGAAAAATTAATGGTTGTACTGAGAATGATTTCGTTTTCCGGCCGAAAAACATGTTCCGTTGTAGATTGTTGCTTGGTTTAACAAAAATTGATTATACCAACGTATGCATATACACGGGCATGCAAGTCGGGAAAAACGCTATACTCGCGTACAACGTGAAATTGAAAATCGGAAAACTGCATGACTGTATTCTCGACTATACCTACGTACTCGACGATGGAAGGGAAGGTAGTGAAAGGGAATGGAGGGAAGGACGGGACGGCAGGGTAGGACAGGGGGGGCTTCTCGCTACCTGAGAGTCCTTTATGAAAGTGGGGTAACCTAAACCTAAACCTAAACACATGCTATGTTGGGTACCGCCTGAGCTCCGGTGCATAGCAGCAATGTTTTGTACGTAATATGATTGTAGCAGGAGAGAAAAAAAAATTCACTCATCACGTACCGCGATGAAAAATATCGTAAAATATTCCGATCGTATACACGAGACCTTCAGTCCTTACCGACGGCCGGTGACACCGCTAAGCTTAATTGACGCATGAAATGAAACTAAGGGAACGAAAACGAAAGTCCCAAATTTCGGACGATCCTTGGTAGGCACATAAAAATCGATTATATATATATCTATATATGTATATACGAGCTACACGAAGCATCATTTTCCATTGACTTGCGATTATTGCAAACAAAATGCAATGAAACTCGTATCCTCCGAAAATGTGAAAACTTTTGAACAATGCGGCATGTTTGTTTCTCTTTATGTTTCAGTAGCCTGGGATTATGTTCAAGCAGTAAAACAATAGAAGGCGAAAGGGAGAAGGGAGAGAGAGAAGAAAAAGAAGTAAAACTGAGTTGTAAATATGGCGGGTATGGGAAGGAGAACGTATCTTCGAGATGTGAACCCCTATTTGATATGTCCTCTCTGCAGAGGATACCTCGTAGATGCCACTACTGTCGTTGAATGCCTTCATTCGTGTGAGTATAATACATCCCTGATACAACTTATTATTCACATTTGTTTAGACACTTTAACGATATAGCATTCGCCAACGACACGTGTTGCGTTTCCGAAGTTAGTTTCGTTTCTCTCTTCTTTTTATATTCTTGTAACACACATTTTATGTCGAAAACAGCTTAATCAATAAGCCCATGTATAGGTACATGATATACGCAATATATGTTGCGTCAAAGCATTATTAGGAGTGAAACTTAATTTCGAAAGAAACAAGACTTAAGAGAGACAGGAAAAAGAGCGTTAAAGAATGAAAACGTATTATTTGATTCCACTTCCTGGGTATGGGATAATCAATCTCTGTGTTACTGATTATAAAATTATATACATACCTCACCTTCAAACACTCAAAATCAGACGTCACTGGTGTTACGGTGAATTTCTTTCCTGGTGAAAACAATTTCTAAAATATTCTACGAATTTTTAGAGAAATTGAAACAATTCGTATTATTTCGTATAAAATTCTAAATATACATATCTTTTCATAAGGGATTGTTAATCTTTTTTCAAAATTATAAGTTACTGCAGTTTTTTTATTGAAAAAATACAAACTTTCATAAGAATCTACAAGGTTTTATGAAAACCCGCATATTTACAATTTTTTACGGAAACAATTTTTTTTTTACGAAATTGTACGAAATGTTCCAATTTTTTTAAAAATTTGTAGAAAATCGTAGAAATCGTTTTCACTAGGGTTGTAATTATGGCAGTACAATATTATATAAGTATGTATCTATGTATGTATATATATTGTAACAACGGGGGAAATTAAGAAAGGTCTAAGAGAATCAAAGAGTTCTCTGTGCGATTTAAGCGAACGCCGAGCCAAAGAAGTCTCACAAACAAGGAATATTTTAGAAAGAAAATAGATGTATTTGGTCACGAAGTTCTCTTTTTAAAGTCCAGAGACTGACTGGTTTTACACTAATATTTGTTGACCAGCAACCCTATTCATTTTATGACATATGAAAACTACAGTCAAAGATGACTACTAGATCACTAAAAAGACGATAACACGGGTGATTGATGATTTCACCCTTTATAACATTACTCCCCCTCGAGGAAAGAGTCGTCCCGACTCGTATAAAACGAAACAATTGTAAAAGTGTTCTAGTAGCAGGTGCTCGTAGATGGGCTATGGCCCTAGTTTTTTTTTAAAAACATCTGGAATTCGCTAACGGTCTCAAGGGAAACCATAGAAACCCTTGAGCAGATGCCCGAGCACTAAATTCAAAACCCCAAAAATCATTATGTTCAGTGTTTTTCACAAAGGTGAGTGTAAAGGGTAAGTTGGTGAGTTCTTCATGAGATTCCTTGGCCGAAAACACATTGGAACATTGGAACACCTCGAAGAAGGAACTCGAGAACAGATCGCGCCAGGATGCTTCGGAAGGGCAGGAGACAGAAGGGATCCCAGAGGAAGAGATTTTCTGGCGTTCAAAGTTCTTGCGGGGATCAAGACAAGGACAGGTGAACCGGCCCCGGGGTTTTCTCCGGACACAGCACACCCTAGAGTTGGGAGGACAAATTGAGAGGAAGCGGATGATTCCCAATTCGCTAAGCAAATTTGGGGGGAAAATACGCGATTGATTGGATTTATAATTCATTCAATAGAAAGAAAAGGAACGATCTTATATGAATATCCGGAGAACCCAGGCTAAGACCGGACAAATAGCACAGCTGGAGGTATCATCGGGAACAGGTAAAGGCGGCAGATTCGTCGGGGAAAATCTATAAAAACTCAAAGAAACTGACATATTGGTTAGAAAAATAAGAAAGGATCGATCAATCGCTCACGACTTCATCCAAGCGCAGAACCGAAGCACTCTTCAAGCCAAAGAAATCGATGTATCAAAATTTCCCGTATCGAACAACATCGAACTAACCTTAACCTGTCAATGAACTTTCTAACCTTCAGAGAGCTACAAAAACGTCGCCCTTGACTGATAAGGAGCTAAGCGATCCAGATGAACGACTTTGGATTTGGTACGAGGGGAACGTCTAATTCTGAAAACAACATCGTTAATCCGATCAACAATAAAATAAGGACCTTCCCAATTACTCTGGAGTTCGGGACAACGCCCTTGTTGTCGACGAGGTTGAAATAACCAAACGGAATCTCCCTTTTCAAATTTTAAATTTCTAGATCTGATGTCATAACGATCCTTAGTCTTATCGGAGGCCATACGAATTCTTTCCCTAGCAAATTCATGAACCTCGTCCAATTTTTGACGGAAAACCGAATTAAAAATCACCTGGGACGAAGCCACGGAAGGATTGACGCCCTTTTCTAAATCTAACGGAAGTCGAAGATCCCGACCTGTCAACATCATAGCTGGAGAAAAACCGGTAGTGTTGTGAATTGCAGAGCGATACGATAAAAGAAATAAGGGAATCCACTCATCCCAATCTTTCTGATCCTGATCAACGAAAGAAGAAAGATAACGAAGAAGCGTCCTATTCAATCTTTCTATCATTCCATTAGACTGCGGATGCAAAGCGGTGGTACGAGTTTTTCTAATCCCTAAAATTTGAAGGAACTCCTTCATCAAATTCGACTCAAAATTTCAACCCTGATCTGTGTGTAATTCTAGAGGAGCTCCGTAACGACAGACGAATTCACGAACGAAAGCTCGAGCAACGGTGCTAGCTTCTTGATTCGGAATTGGGACTACTTCTAACCACTTTGTAAAATAATCTGCTATCACCAGGGCATACCGATATCCTGACCTAGAAGGAGGAAGAGGGCCTAGGATATCCATTGCGACTCTTTCAAATGGAGCTCTATATTTGAAGAGAACTCTTCCCTTTTCCACGAGGTCCTTTCTTGGCTAAAAAAACCGTTCAATTTCTGCACCAATTTTCAACGTCAGCTCGGCAGTGAGCCCAAAAATACCTTTCTCTGATCCTACCTAAAGTCTTATTAGAAGCGAAATGGCCACCGACAGGTGAATCATGAAAGCTTGACAAAATCTCGGCTATCTTTTCTCTAGGAACCAGAAGCTGCAAACGTACCGACCTGGAGTCAGGTGATTCCCATTTCCTATAAAGCAAGTGATCGAGGAGAAACAAGGAGTCCCACTGCGTCCAGTAAATTTTCAAAAACTGACTCATAGAAGATACTTCTTCCCACTGAGGCCAGACTCCTCAGGATTTCCAATTCCGAACTAGGAGGAGATCTGAATCTTTCTCCTGGGCGATGATCCAGTCTTCTTTATTTTCAACGAGAGAAATTTGACGAACGTTAAGCGAGGGATCTTTCTGTTTATTTAAACGAGAGCACTGTTTGCAATCGTCCCCGCACGGACGACGAGAAAGTGCATCAGCATTACCATGCAGAACTCCGGGACGGTGTTTAATTTCGAAGTCATATTGACCTAACCTCTCCAACCATCGAGCTACTTGGCCTTCAGGTGATTTGAACGAAAGAAGCCAAGTTAAGGAAGCATTGTCTGTCCGAATCAAAAATTTCCTTCCATAAAGATAATGATGGAAATGGCAAATAGATTTTACCATCGCTAATAATTCCCTACGGGTAACACAATAATTGCGTTCCGGTTTAGACAAGACCAGACTGAAATAACTAATAACGCGCTCTTGGTTATCCTGAATTTGAGACAAAACCCCACCTATACCACAGAGAGAAGCGTCAGAATCTACGATGAATTGAGAATCGGTGATGGGATAAGCTAATATCGGCGACGAAGTTAATATTTTTTTAAGGAGAACAAAGGCTCCTTCGCATTCGGAAGTCCAATCAAAAACAACTTTAATTCCTGTAAGAGCATGGAGGGGTCTCGCTATAGAAGCAAAGCCCTTAACGAAACGTCTGTAATAAGTACAAAGTCCTAAGAAACTTTGAATCTTTTCTTTTGAATCGGGACGAGGCCAGTTCGAGACCTTTTCTATTTTAGAAGGATCTGTCTTAACACCTTCCGCTGAAACGACGTGTCCGAGAAAAGTTACTTCCTTTTTGAAAAAATGACATTTTTTGGGACTCATTTTTAGACCAGCTTGGAATAAACGACTAAAAACCTGCTTAAGATTTTCCAATTCTTCATCAAAAGTCTTACCGAACACGATAATGTCATCGAGATAAACTAAACAAATCTTGCCAATCAGACTTTGAAGGGCGAGTTCCATCGCTCTTTCGAAGGTAGCTGGAGCATTACAAAGGCCAAAAGGCATAACTTCAAATTGCCAAAGTCCACCTAACCCTGTGACAAAAGCTGTTTTCGCTTTGTCTAACGGATTCATTTCGACTTGCCAATAACCGCTCTGTAAATCTATCGTAGAGAACCAACTGGCACCAGATATTAAATCAAGGGTATCTCCTATCTGAGGAAGCGAATATGCATCTTTCTTGGTGACCTCGTTCAACTTCCTATAATCTATACAAAACCTCTTGGAACCATCTTTTTTATTGACTAAGACAATGGGAGAAGCCCACGGACTCGAAGACGGCTCAATAACATCTGCTGTTCTCATATCTTCTACTAATTTTTCAACTTCCCTGCGACCGTTTAAAAGAAGCCGTCTAGCTGCCTGTTTAATCGGAGCGTTATTCCCTACATCTATCGAAAGCTTAGCGATGATACATCTCGCGATGTCGGCAGAGTCTTTAGCGAAAGTCTCTTTAAAATCGTTAAAAAGGCAAACGAGACTGTTAGTCTGAGCGATATCTAAATCTTTAGAAGACCTAGTAAAGAGTTCCGTGAGATAAGAAGGAACAACTAAAGAGTTCGAAACATGTTCTAAAACGCGCAAATACGAGAGGGTTTCTTTCTGTTGAGAAGAGTTAATATACCTAGACGTTTCGAGGTTGATTTTACGGTAACCAGAACATAGAGTCGAATCCCCGGTAGAAATGACGCAGTTGTGAGCGGAAAGAAAATCTACGCCTAAAATGCCTTTATCTTCTATATCAGCTACTAGAACTTCATGTGGGGATTGAAGACAATCCGCTCCGCTACTGTTACCTGCACGGCCATCTTACCTACGACAGGGGTAGTTGCTCCGGTAGCGGAGCGAATAGACACAGAAGGATTAATTGAAGCAAGAGACGAAATCATATCAGGACGAACAACGGAAATTTCGGCTCCGGTATCTATCACCCACAAACAACCTGGTCCGTTAACGGAACCTTTAGCATATATGCCGGTACGACGCAGGCCTCTTACCACGAACTGTGAAGCAATAGGGCTAAGGAACTTGGCAGAAACCGATGATATCCGCCCTTTCGAAACATCGGTAGCTAGTTTCCTGAATTCGGAGGAACAGAAGGTTGCGCTGCCCAAACCGGATTAGAGGGTGCTCTCTTGAAGGCATTATTGCGCCACGAATCTTCCGCAGTCTTCAACTGACGGTCGAGTTTGAAACAATTCTTCGCGACATGTCCCCTTACGCCGCAAAACTGGCACTCTAAGACAGGCCGATTGGAGTTTGATCTATTGTGGTAACGAGAGAAATCACTATTTTTCCTTCCTGGAAGAGAATCTGAGCTAGGCTGATTGACTGAAGGACGGGACGAAGAATTTTCTGAAGGTTCAGCTTGGTTTAATCGATGAAGTTGACGCGAACCTAAATCTTCCTCGTTTATGGCTTCTAATTCTAAGGCCTTAATAATTGCTTCATGTAAAGAAGTTGGAGCTGCGAGCCTCAGATGATACCGAAGCTCCGGATTCCGAATCGCATTAATGAATTTCGCCCGAGCTATCTGATCTCTAGCTTTTTCTGCACAATCAGTAAGGGAGTGTCGAGCGAGACGTTCGATGTCATTTCCGAGAGAGGCTAAATCTTCCTTGGGTCCTTGACGTCTATTTTCAAACTGAGTGAGATAAAGTTTGGAAAGATGTTCTTCGCCAAACCGAAGTTTAAGAGCCGCACAAATGCTGTCGAAATTTTCAGAATCCGAATCTGAAAGCGATCCAAGAACCACCAAGGCCGGACCGGACAAAGAGGCTGTCAAATTAGCTGCTTTCTGGGACGGATTCCAACCATTAACCTTACTTATCATGTTGAACTCAGACGAACCGTCATACGAACCGGGCTTCAAATTCGATTGTTTCGAGGGCAACTCTACAATACTCGCGGCAGGTACAGAGACCTGATTGAGTCCGAACGAGCTCTGAGTCTGCGGAGAGAGAACATTGACAGTACCGCGCGATTTTAAAAAGGCCAAGAACTCTGACTGAATATCCACGCTAGGATGAGACGACGCGACAGGAGGCTCAACTACTTCTGAAATATCACGTGACGGAACATTGTGGCATTGCGGAAAAGAGCTAACCTGAGCTTGTCGCGAGACATGAGTAGGTGGAAAATTATTAGCAACAGGGAAAATTTCGCCTTCCCCATAAATGGCGTCAGACCTTAATTGATCCGGAATTGAATGAATGAAGGTCCTCCTTGCTGGGACTGGGACTGAAGGAAGAGAAGTCCTACTACCTGGGGACGGGATTGGGCGAATTGGGAGTTCCTGCGGCTGCTCCTGTAGCCTCTGCACACCTTGCAGGGTCCCAATCAGCGCCTGGGACACGATTTCCTGTTGTTGACGTTGTTGAGAGAGGAGTTCGTGCAGAAGATTCTGCTGTTCTTGTCGCTGCTGTTGCTGCTGTTGTTGTTGCTGCTGTATCTGTCGCATCAGCAAATCTTGATTTCCTTGGATGAGCTCTGCCAAGAGAGCTAGTTGGGCCTGGGGCTGAACCTCAGCTTCCCAACGAGGAGAAACGGGAGGAAACGCCGGTTCAGGAGAGCGCTGGCACGACGAAACGCATCCGGCAGCTCGTCGCTCCGCGCGTGATGCTCTCGTCAGAGGAGATCTTTGCATTTTTTTGTATACTTCTTTTCACTCAAAATCCACTCAAATGGCACAGAAGAGATCCCGCTTCTGACACCAATGTAACAACGGGGGAAATTAAGAAAGGTCTAAGAGAATCAAAGAGTTCTCTGTGCGATTTAAGCGAACGCCGAGCCAAAGAAGTCTCACGAACAAGGAATATTTTAGAAAGAAAATAGATGTATTTGGTCACGAAGATCGCTTTTTAAAGTCTAGAGACTGACGGTTTTTACAATAATATTTGTTGACCAGCAACCCTATTCATTCTATGACATATGAAAGCTACAGTCAAAGATGACTACTAGATCACTAAAAAGACGATAACACGGGTGATTGATGATTTCTCCCTTTATAACAATATATATATACATATACATTATGCGGGTTAGTCGTACACATGACGACACCTTTTCACCGACGGTACATAGTTACATACCTATAGCTGCCGACTACCACGGAGGTCCTAAACGGCAAAACTAATAAACTGTCCTCTCTTGGAAGTCCATTGCCGGAATGCGTTGGCCTCTAAACAAACCTGGTTGCGGGCGTTTTATTTTTCCTCCTATATTTGTTGCCTTTTTGAATCCCCGATGAACAGTGTGTTCCATCGTTTTCTTTCAATTCATCTCTTTTCTCTCGTTACTGACCATTCATTTTTATGTTTTAGAAGTGAACAGTGCGCGTGTTTGAAAGACAATCTTGCATGAATGCTTTGTTTTTTTTATATATAGTTTCCAATATTTTAATACGAAATTTACTATTTTCAGTCTGTAGAAGCTGCATACTAAAGCATTTGAGTGCAGAAGCTCATTGTCCAACGTGCAATCATGTCCTCAATAATGCCAAACCCGATATCAAGTAAGCATAAAAGAGACTGACAATGAGAATTATATTTGTATAAAAAATAAACATAACTACTTATGGTGGACACTATTAAATTGGTATCTTTTATTTACAGGGCTGACAAGGCATTACAGGACATCGTCTATAAATTGGTACCCGGACTTTATCACAAAGAAATGCGGAGAAGACGGGAATTCTATAAGAAACACCCTGAGCACGGTAATCTTTATTATTGTGCAATTATCTTTAGTCAAAGTTGCGATGAATTATTTTTATCGTGTGAAACAGTGTTTTTTTTCTTATTATTTCACTTTGTTTACTTCATTTGGCCGTCTTGATGTGTTTTATTGAAGTTTTCTTTATTTTGCCGCGAATTTTGAACAGCCGATTCGGCCACGCCAGAACAAAGAGGCGAGGACGTTAGTGGGAGATTGATTTTTGCCCCCGAAGATGCAGTAAGCTTGAGTCTGGAGTACTTGCCACCCGGTGCCGACCCCTTGACCTTGGGGCCGACGACCAACGATGTGGATTCCATACATCGCAATATAAATAATAACAACAACAACAACGATAACGCCAATAGAAGATATCTCCAGTGTCCAGCGCTGGTAACAATCGCGCATTTGAAGAAATTCTTGGCTCTCAAGTACAGTGTTGACTTAACTCGATACACCATAGAAGTTTGCCATCGAACTGCTCCTCTGCCTGAACACTGGACCCTCATGGACGTCGCCTATATGTATGCGTGGAAAAGGGTGAGTCATACAAGGGCCAATTACATTTTCAATCGTCATTTGGTGTATTCAGTTTATTGCTGGATTGAATTTTCATTAACGCAATAAGACTTTCTTATAATTGTATGGTTTTGATATCGTATAATCGGATTATAGTTTCCTAGACTAGAGTACAGGAGTCCAATCTCTAAGGCGGAGAGGCAGAAAAGGCGTCCGCAAAACCCCGATATTTAATAGTGCACGGTTTTATCACCAGCGTTGCTCCGGACGTTCTGATCCTATAAATATAGTAATACAGTGATATAGTGACCAAAATTATAATAATTATAATAAACATAAATATGTGCGGCAACATCGGTCCAGAGTAACGACAGCGCCGCTGTAGCGGAACCCTTATTTCTCATGATTTCGCGGACACATCTTCAATACAGAGATTGGACTCCTGTACTTTAGTCTCCATGCTTCCATTAATTACATGTAATCGATTCTCATTTTCAGAATGCACCGATGAGATTTTTCTATCGCATCGCGCAAGAAGAACCCCGGCTGGAGGCTCCGCCTCACGATCGACCATCGACTCCAGGCCTTGGGGCAAGTTTACCTCCTGGTGATTCAGCTCCAATTGATACCAATGATATCAAACATGAGAAAGATTCTAAACAAATAGTTGTCGATACGAAAGAAGCACCGCAAGTAAAAAGTCCCATAAAGATATTGAAAAATTCTGAAGGTCGGTACGAGGTTCTGAAAAGTCCTACAACCCGGAATCCTCTCATTCCCACGAGTGGCAATAGTTTGGAACAAAAAAATCTTAGTCCCGAATTCAGTGTTGTTAGTATCGGCGATGGGCAGAGTTCGAATGGAGTTAAAATTACACTCAAGCAGTGCTTGCCGAATACTCTGTCCTTGAAGAAACCAAAAGTAATCAGTAATGTTATGCTGCGTCGCTGTCCAATAAAAAACGATATTCAAAAGCCTTTAAATATGGAGCAGGTCCAGCGGCAAAGGTCTACGAACCAGGCAAAAACACCGATCACTGGGGATAAAACTGTGACGGGAAAAGAAAAAACAAGTGTAAAAGATGCCGAGATAGAATCGCAACAGGATAAGCAAAAGCGTAAAGTAACTTTTGGTGAAACACCTGCCGTGTCTGCGTTACCTAAAGTCAAACTGAATGGCGACTGTGGAACTGTGACTAACAAGAAACCAGCAGAGCTTACAGAAAAGAAACAGTTCCTTCAGAGCTTTCAACTCGCAGCTAGAGATTCTAAGAATGAAACACCGTTGCTAAAGGACTCGGTAAAAAATGTCGCTCCTAAAGTTGATGTTTATACTTTTCCAAACGAACCTTCTCCACTGCCGGCTGGTGCTGTTAAGAGAAAATGCCCCCCTGGTCTGCCGATATTCGAAGCTAAACGACGAAAACTTCCGTTCCAAAATCAGCCAAAAAAACTTACCGTCAAACCATTGAACAGGCTGAAAACTAGCCAACAATCGCAAATACCGAATTCTACCAGTTCGGGTGTAAATTGCTGTGGGAATCCTGCGGGGACGACGACACCGGCTACGTTGGTAGCTGTGAGCACTGCTTGCGTCAAGTCTGCTAGTCCCAATGTTTACAATAATACTCGAAATTTATTGGATGGCTGCGGATTGAATATTCCGGCGAGCCTTAGTATAACACTGACAGCACCAAAGTCGCCAAGTAGTAGTAACAGCGCTGGAATCGACCCCGGAAACTTGAAGGACAATCAGATGAGCCTGTTGAATAAGGTTAACCCAAGCATTACGTTAAACGATCGATCAGTAGACCCGAGGGTCCTGAAAGCCCTGAAAACGGGCCAGATTCGAATGCCAGCGCCGAGTAAAACAAAGCCGAGAAATCAATCTGATAGGGAAATAAAGATCAGTCCTAAACGAAAAAAGGATCAGGACCAGCTAGGAGAAGATGCTCTAGACCTTAGCGGTGGCAAGAAAATTGACATTCATCCGCTCAGGATCCCCCAGCCAGTCTCAAAGCCCAAAGGTAAATCCGCCACAGCCGCTACCAGGGAGAATAACACCGCTCTAGGACAGGTCGTCACCCTTGTTGGTGGACAACGGTATTACAGAGCTCCGCCTGGGTCGCTCACACCGGCCGTGCATCGAGTAACTGATATTCCTCCACCCGCGAGTACCCGAACTCCTGTTTACGCTCCGTCTTGTCTTCCTAGCCCCACCAGTAGCAGCAGATCAAGTCTGTCGTCTGTTTTTCCCAGTCTACAGAGCCTGTTTGCTCTTAGCCAAGCGCAAAATAGACAACAGTTACAAATCGAGGCTAGACTTAGGCTGCCCCAAACAGATGGAAATTCCCCTAACAGTCCGAGCAAAAGCCATCTCGCTGCTCAGTGTGCACCCATAAAACCGGCAAGATCTTCTGTCACGTCATTGGCAGTTCCCATTATTAAACAACCGAACAACGCGCCTTTGCCTTGCGAGGGAACGCTGCGTTGACGGTGTTTTCGGTTTTTGTTTTTCTTTCTCTCAGTATCACGAACAATGTTAGTAAAGTGTGAAATTAGTGTAAACTTAATTCTATATGTCTCTCGCGATATATTGGCTACCAAAGACTTGGACATTTTTGTATTGGCTTACTAAACTTCTTTATACCAGACTGAAGCATGCGGCAAAGCGGGTAAATATAACGACGCTGCTGTTTATTTGATAAGAATAATGATCTGACGTTTGCGTTGAAGGCATTAAAAAACAGTTCGAGGATAGGGACGGACTAATATGAATATGAATAGTGAATATTGTTTGGTTTATTATTAATTTATTGAACTGAAAAAGTGAAAAAAGTATTTGTAGGATTATGTGAATAGGCTGTTTGAACGAAAAATATTATTTCCGCTGTCTCAATTGTTATTAACGACACTCTTCTCAACTATCAAAGTTCTATCCTTTTGCGAAGTTTTTACGAGTTTTTTGGTGTTTAGCTAACTAAACAAATTTAAAACTGACATATGCGGAAAAATTTTTCTAGTTATGATAAATATATATCAGTATTGTGTCTTGAATCGAAATAGAGTAATTTGTGGCTATTGTTGTTGATATCTTAGTTCTCATTCTATTTCGTTGATTGGTTATTGCATTGAATGATAATATTATCAGTAATAATGATGATTGTAATATTGTTACTTCACGTATATTTATGTGTTTGTATTATATTTTATATAATATTACACTCATGTCTATTAATAATTTTTTTTGTATCGATTATGTATATACTATACATACTATACATACATACTATATAACACAAAGGAGCATTATCTGATGTGATTTGCAAATTAGTTTATAAGGCATGACATTATACATACTATTTTAATACAATCATCGATAACTATGAAAGAGTTATTCATTGAAATTCAACAGTGTCATAAAACTGACACTGCATAGTAATGGGATCAATGTTACGTATACTGCTGCGCTCGATACGTGTATAATATATTGTGTACAAGAGCTTGAATATTCGTGCATAGCGTGAAAGTTTACGCAAAATGCACAATCATCAAATGTTAAATATACTTGAAAATATATCGTATCTTGGCGACAAGGGTGACACGACTGAAAAAACACTTATGTTAAGTACGAGTAGAAGAAGAAAAACAAAACTTTCAAAAGTTTGACGGGGCAATCTATTGGTCTTTGAAGGAAACTATTATTATCGAAAAGTCCATTCATACCGAGTAGGATGACTCGAATCAAAATTGGAATTCGTTTGGTTGCATCTTTAGTGGTAGAAACTAAGAGTGCTTTGAATTATGTCACTATTGTTAATTTGTAAATTTTTTTTTGATTAGGTTATGACATAGTTGTGTTTGAGTTCCATCGTTTTTCTAGCCCAAAAAATCCATATCTTTTGAATTTGAACAATTTTATTTCATGTTGTGTCCCTAATCCCGACTAACTTCAGCATTGGTGTTAAGCCTACTTATTGTTGAATTCTGTCATAGTTCTTGAAGTTTTCTCTCCTACATTTTGTGCTTATGACCACGGGATCATAGTAATACACTTTTAAATTTTTTTTTTTTTTTGTTACTCACTCACCGTTTCACCTTTAACTATTTATTTTGGCACAAGAACAATTGTGTATTGATGAGGAATGAGATAAAGGACATCCAGATGATTACAATAGAGTGAAACATCTTTTATTTTCCAACACCGCAACAGTGATTTTTTTGGTGTGCGCTGCTTTGCATTCGAGTTTCTCAATGTTGACAATTACTTTTTTTTTACCTTTCACCTTAATCCTGGCGTAATCCTGCTGTCACATGACGTTTTGAAATACAGTATTCCCGATCCATCCTTAACGACTTCAACACCTTCATATCGCCCATTTTAACTACATCACCATTCGTCGTGTTGCTGAAGTTGTTTCCAAGCTGTTCTACAAGTTGCTTAAAATTGATGAAATCAGTGTGACACATTGCGTTAACTTTATAAGGAGCTTCTCTTACTTTAGCTGAGAGAATTATTCTTGTATACTGAGATGGATGTAATTCAATTCCATCTGCTCATGTCAATTCGTATTAATTTTAATTAATTCATATACCATTGACGCGCCAATTCGACAAGTTATTGCCTCCTCGGTCTCCAGGTTCACGATCTTCGTCGAAACAACAGGTAGTGACCAGATTGAAAATGACACTACAATGTGTGTTAAGTTTCGGGCTCATTAAAATGAACAGTAATGACTTATTTGAAAATTAAAATGCAGGGAACCGTAATTATTGAAATTAGTCAGGCTTAAATAAAGACACAACTCGAAATAGTATTTCGTATATTGTAGTAACCTCTGTATGCAAACGATGTACATACATACTTATAATGACACAACTAAAGATAATACGCTGCAAGGACCACAATGACGCATTTTTGACCGATAAAGGTGGCATAATTACAAAAATGACATATTATATTAATAATTAATTATTGATTTATATTTCATCGAAATAAAGCGACACTTTTTGAGTTACGATACAGGGTAAAAAAATATTTGACTTACCTTATTCGTATGAAGTGTCACAATTTGAGATATTGTGTAACTATTCAAGTCTTATAACTGGTGTAAAGTTGGCTGCGAAACGTTTGAAACGACATACTTGATGCCCATCCGGTTCAAAATCGGCGCGCTACGATGACAACACTTCTGTCCTCTGGGTTGCGAGTTTTACGACTACACAAGTGTCACTTCGCGTGGTTAAAGATTCGAACCTCAGCAATGGAAATTGTATAGTATTAACATATATTTTTATTAACTCAAAAACGCCAATTTTAGAGTTGTTTGACCTTTGTGACCAAGGCGCGATATTTGTATCATACGTAATATAAATTACATTAGGCATTGATAATAAAAATCCATGCTCTGCAACCCCTGAATACAATTACTCGAATGAGAATTCAGTTAACAGTGGTATATTATGAAGACGATGTTACACATACCCTATACGTTGAAGTCTGTACTTTCTCTTTTTTATTTTATTTTTTTTCGTGAAGTATTGATAATTAATATTGATTTTGCTGAAGCGTTGCTGGAAGAATTTAAAGAAACCGTAATAGCGATCCGAAAGTTTCTGTATCGGCGGGAGCATGTAAATACATGCAATACCATAAAACACACAGAACCCCATTGGGTTCACTGCCGTTACCCGTCTTTATGATCAACGGCAAATATGGCAAGATTGAACAAGCAAATTTTTGGATGACAGGAGTTTATAATCCACAAGAAGTCTGTCTCGATTTGTAGGTGATTTCATTGGTCAGATCCAACTGACCTACTGAACTGGCCAATGAAATCAGCGGTCTTAGTTCAACGTTGAAAGACCAGACCGTTGTATGTGACGTCATAAACGTCATGAAATGCATATTTACAAGCCCACTGATATATATATACACTGGATTGGATTACGCGTGGTGCCGTCACGCCAATTGAACGGTAGCCATTTTGTACAGATTCTTGTCACTTCAGATTTATATATATATACGTGATATATGTATGTGTATATAATCGATTGCGATGGAAAATTACAGTAACAATTATTGAGGTAACAATGAGTACCTGCGTTTTTTGCAAAACAAAGCAATCAAAATATTGTGGGCGATCATTTCACAAGTGAGTATACAACGCTGAAGCGTTCTGCAAATGATAACTTGCAGAGGTTATGTCAGCATACGAAGTATTTACTAATTATATTTAACGAGTATTATAACGTACGAATCGTGTCAGTAAAAATTCACAATATTTGAATTATGAACCGATCTCATTATAATTGAAATTGAAAACTCGGGTATTATTGACTCAGGGATTGAATTATAATTCGATATGTAGATTTCCCGTGAAAGATGTGTTGCGCCTTCAGCAGTGGTTAAAAGAAATGAAGAGGAAGGACTGGAAGCCAAACCGAAATAGCACATTGTGTTCGGCTCATTTTACAAATGACTGCTTTGATAGGACAGGATTCCTAATTACATTGAAAAAGAACAGTGTACCAACTATATTTGACAACCCAAAATCAGAGTGTTCATCTTGTCACCGATTAAGGGAATATGGACGTGGCTATTCATTCTTCAAGTAAGTACCGTTACTCAATGCAACATAACGTGTGAATTAATAAATTTAAACTTTGCTTGTTATGTAGGTTCCCATTGGATGAACCTGATATTATGAAGCAGTGGATCGCAAATATAAACATTGGTCCGTGGTCTCCATCAAGTGATAGCTTTCTGTGTTCCGACCACTTTGAACTCTCTTGCTTTCAGAAGAAAAGTAAAAATTATATAACTTTACGAAAAGGCAGTATCCCAACGTTATTTGGTAAGATCTGAAACTATTAATCCCTTTTAGGTCAGAGAAAACTCAGTGTGCATAAAGACACGTTGATGTGATGCACTATTGCGTCAATGTCGTCGAAGCGGTTAATTACCTACAGATTATAAAGTGCTCTGTTACAGAAAAATCGTGTGTGACACATTTCTGTCTATTTCCATTGTCGTTATTTATTAGTAACTTATCTGTAGGTGAAAACTTGCAGCAGACCGAATTTCAGGATGAATCCGATCGGCCCACCACAGTGAATGTAACCAAATTACATGAGCACCTACACATTTGTACCTGATTTGCATGCTCAGATATGTACATCTTTTTTATTTTCTTTTGATTGTGCTTGTAACTTTTTCTTCATGTGAATGGATTGTGGATTGATACTACTAATTATATTGTTGTGGTTTATCGCACGCAACTCTATAAAAATTCCTTAACGTTTGCAAGGAATGTTTTATTCTCCATATTTTTGAATAAAGTTTTTACTCACCCAATTCGATATAATTTAATTCAAAACTTTTTTTACATGTCTTAAGCTCCACTTTGATGATCAATGGATGGTAAATGGATTCCCTAACGGTTGAATTAGTGTTATACAAATGTTTGAATAATCCGTATGGAATTCAGCCCACCATAGGATAAAGGATAATGGACGAAAACTTCTCAGAATTGAGGACTTCTTTTGAACATAAAGAAAAATCACGCTTAAATACAAGTTTTTCGTCATATTATTTAATGATCTTTTACACCATATAATTTTAAATAATAATATACTTTCGAAAAAATGATTTGTTCTTCATTTAATGTATCAAACATTATTTTACTCGTCAAAAACTTTTTTGTGTGACGAATATATCGTTAGATCTAAATAGCATATATTACGCAGTTCAAATCTAGCGCGCATTTTGTGACAACTTTCTGTACAAGATGGCGGAAATTAAATTGTTCAATTGGACGCACGAGCTTACACGTAGAGTATACGGTAATATCCAATCCAGTGTATATATATATCAGTGCATTATCCCCGCGGTATTTACTGGATTGCGTTGCGCGTGGAAGGAAAGATGCAGAGTGCGCCGCTTGACAATGAATTCCTAGACCCACTGCGTCGTGACCACGGTCTTACATAGGTACAGGTCTTGCAAAGAAACCAATTTTCTACAGAGCGGCGTAGTTCTCTTGTTGTCCGTGTTTTAAGTGTTTGAAATAGCCATGTCACGGCGCTGCTATCTAGGGATGTATGTGGGGTGGGGATGAAAATGTGCCACCGAAATTATATTTGAAATGAAGCATATAACCTAAAATCAGCGCGTGCGTCATACTGTGTCTTTTTGTTACTTATTATTTTTCACTTAAAGTTCAATATTTAATTTCTTTACTGTTAAATATTTAGGCCATGTTCGCAAATTGACTGACAGTACTGAAAATTCCCTAGGACAGAGTCAGAGCTATTCACGAACTTGGAAGCGCAAAAGAGATAAAGGATTACTGACAGTACTGTCAGTCAATTTTCAAACACAGCGTTCGCTTCTGGATGCGTTCCAAAATTAGCTCCCATTACCATTAGCAATCTTTTATCTCGTTTGCACTTTCTAGTTAATGACTAACTCTGTTTCCGTCTTAGGGAACTCCGAGCACCGGTTAATACGTGATTTCGGAACGCACTTTTTGTTGCAGCGCGATCAGCGTCTTCACGCCCGACTCGTCCTCAATTCATCTACACGATCGAAGTCGGCAGTCTAGATTTCATCAAGAGCACGTGGTTGAAACCAAGTAGAGCCAGCGGCAGGCCTCGTTATCGGCCTTTTAACCTTTGCATCAGCTAGTTTGTTCGTTACGTGAAATCATTCCCGAATTTATCGAGCATTTATTTGAGGATCGTTATTTTGGTTTGGTTGTTGAAACTGATAATACGCCGTGAAATCTATATCGACAATGGCGCAAAGTAAGCTCAACGAACTGGCTGGCAAGTTTGGAAAAGCTCCGAATGGTTTATCGCCGGGATTGAAATTGCTCGCCGTTGCCGGCGCTGCCATGTATGGAGTCACACAGTCTATGTATACTGGTAAATAAATTCGTCTCACACCAGCTAATTTGTGTTCTAGTTATAAAATTACATGAACAATTGCGTTGTGATGGAGAAAATTTTCTGTACAAACACTGCTTGTACATACGGTTTTAATCTATAAACTCCTCGTATTAACATCGATTCATTTTACCAATAGTTGATGGTGGGCATCGGGCAATCATATTTTCACGCCTCGGAGGTATCCAAAAGGACATCATGACTGAAGGACTTCACTTTCGAATTCCGTGGTTTCAGTATCCCATTATATATGACATCAGAAGCAAACCTAGGAAAATTTCATCGCCAACTGGATCAAAGGATCTTCAAATGGTCAACATTTCCCTTAGAGTCTTATCTCGCCCTGATGCATTTAATTTACCTGTCATGTATAGGCAACTAGGTCTTGACTATGATGAAAAGGTGATTAAAACTGTTATTTCGTCTACTTTTCAGTTAAAAATATCAGTGAGTTGAAACCGAGAGGACATTTCACGAATTATTTTTTTTGTAATTAGCACTAACTTTGAACTACTTTTGTAAAAACAAAACTTACTTATAGGTACAATACTTTGCACTTGTAGGTTCTGCCAAGCATTTGTAATGAAGTACTAAAGTCTGTGGTGGCCAAGTTCAATGCATCTCAATTGATAACGCAGCGACAACAAGTATCTATGATGATTCGCAGAGAGCTAACTGAGCGTGCAAAAGATTTCAATATCGTTTTGGATGATGTGTCAATAACAGAGTTGAGTTTTGGTAAGGAATACACAGCTGCCGTTGAGGCAAAACAGGTAGCTCAACAGGAAGCGCAACGAGCAGCATTTGTCGTTGAACGAGCCAAACAGGAGAAGCAGCAGAAAATTGTCCAAGCAGAGGGAGAAGCGGAAGCTGCAAAAATGATATCCTTTAACTATTTCAACCGTAAAACTAGTGTTACATTCAAAAAGGAAAAACCTGCGGCATTTCGTTAGCCTTGTTGCTAATCGTGTGGGCTGATTAGTCATATCTGATTCTTTCGGTCTTGTATAAATTATCCTTGACTGAAATATACCTTGGTTTAGCTGTTGGACGAAACCCTGGATACTTGAAGCTAAGAAAAATTCGGGCAGCACAGAGCATATCTCGAACGGTAATTCAATTTAGGGACCTAATAGTTGTTTGCTATTTATAACTTGATTATATGTTTCAAACCATGAATATGATTAAATTACCAGTGACAGGTATCGGACCCATATTATTATAGATTATAGCTTTCTTCACTGTCATCAAACCCTTTTTCTGTATCATTGTTTCAAAGCTCAATGTTAACAAGTGTTGATAAATTAACAATATGATTTTTTGTTTTAGATCGCAAATTCACAAAATCGTGTGTACTTGAGTGGCAACGGCCTTATGCTCAATATTCAGGATCCAACATTCGATGATCTGTCTGAGAAATTGAAAAGTAAGCAGTAATGACTAATTGAAAAGGACTTCAATCTGCACTTCTCTATTTCGTCATCTGTGCTCCGTTCTAATAATTTCCAGCGTCAACTAATTTACAATGCAAATACGAAGGACACAAAGTTGATTGTTAATCATGTAGCTAACAGATATTATAAAATACGCAAATTTGTAGATATGAGCTTTGCAGCGCTTGCTTCTTGCCCTGGCCTCCTGCCCATTATTTTCAAGTTTCCCACATTTGCCATTAACCTAATAAGACCAGGCACGCTCGCAAAATCCGAGATCATCTGATTTCAGGTAATGGAATATCGCCTGCTAGGTGGAAAAACTGGAATGAATCTGCGCAGCATGCGGTCAAATCTTTGAACATGAATTCATCTCAGCCAGCTTTGAGAAATGTTGAAAAGCCGTCGATTGTCTCAACTACTCCTTACGTCGAAGATCCTATTTCCCTTATTCTGGACTCTGCAGATGCGGGGGCTAAGCTTATCGTTCCCTAAGCGGCAATTTAATTAGAAGAATTTCGGATCTCTGTCAGAAGTTTGTTCAAAGTAATCTCACAAGCGAGCCTGCCTTGTCATATCTAATTATCCCAAATTCCTTATTGATCCTTTATAACCAGGCATCCATCCTCTACTTCACACCGGCATAATACATGGTACTAATCAAATTTTATTACAGGCTAAGGACTACCATCCGACGAACGATACATAGATTCATACCGAAGGTGGCAAGGATTGTCCTGGGTAAAACTTGTGTACATCAATACTGTCACGCCTGTATAGTGAAGATAATTCTAATAAATAACACAGTTTTAGTTTGTAAAATGTGATCAGAGCTTTTTAGTGACTGAAAATCTGCGTTTGCGGTACTGTGGTTTTATTGTAACTTTTTTGCCAGTAGAAGTTTTGATTTCCGAAATCAAGCAGGTTAGAATTCTTTTCAATCTCTTTCCTGATGTATGTTATACCGAAATAGCGTTCCAATATTTACTCATACCCTGTTGAAACTAATGATGTGTTTTTCTAACACATTGAGAGGCGTTATTCGTGCTTGATTCTGACTTTTGGAAAGAATTTTTGAAGAGACCATATTTGCCAAAGTCGGGCAACACTCTGGCTAAGGTTGACCGTTTGTCTGTACTTAAAAATTTTGTTTTGGAATCAACTTGTCGGAGAATTCTTTGAGAAATTGGCCTCTTAGGAATACGCAAACGAAATCGTAGATTCAACAATTGGATGAATTCGTAGAATATAAAAGTTTTAGTTGTTTGGATGTAACTTTTGATCCGGTGTTCACAGCGACTTTAGACTATGTGCAATCGGTTACTCTCGCAAAATTACGTTAATATGGCGTCTAAATAAATTTATTCCAGCAGTTTTGCAAAGTTCGCGAGGAATGGACTGCAAAAATACAAAAGGGTTGACCTTTCTTTTTTACGAGCCTAAGACTTTTCGTCTGAGAATCAATTTCAATGACTCTTTCTAAACTAATCGTAAATATTAATTAATTCCGAAATGACATGAATACAGCGTCTGATTAAATGCAATTCATGATTATGATGAACGTATCATTTTCCAAAATCTGTGGAACCGACAAAATACAAACGGATTTGATTTTTAGCGATTTGCAGACCTGAAAATCGATTTGTCTTCCAACGGTTTCGTAGAAGCGTTGCCTCAACGATTGGACCCTCAGAATTTCGAAATACGTGTACAATATTGTGAGATCAATATATGTTGAAATCCAAGGTCTTTTCCTTGCTGTCATTTGTGAATTTGTGACAGCAGAGACTGGATACGAGTCGCAGCCAAATAATTACCCCACAGATTCCGGTTATAGACCGAACTCATACACACGCATGACAAGGAAATTGATCAGTAAATGAGCCTTTGTATAACTATGGGTAATTTGCACATATATTTTAATCTTTTAACAGCATTACACCTCAATTTCTTACAAACATCAAAATAATCTATGTTGTTAACTTAATGATCTGTCTGTTTCAATATCACTTCCACAATTACTAGGATTTGTGCATTTGCACCCAGTTCGTGAAACAAATCAACAATGAATGCGACAGTTTACTGATGCAATTGCATATGTAGAGACGATGACAATATGCTGCTAGGTGTGTGTAGGGAATGGATAACGAAAGGTTATTTATGGGGAGAAATGTTCAATTCCACTCAGGAGTCTGTAGAAAGAACAAATTATATATTCATGGTAATAATACATTAACAATACGACGATCAATTAGAGACGCAGGATTATTAAATCTGGTAATTCAACATGTTTTTCTCGTTCTCTTACGTCTACAGTTCGACTCACACACATAACTTTTCTTTACTCTCTCCTTACTCTCTTCCGCTTTTCATCTTACTACCTTTATTGTCAACTCTACTACTCTCGTGCTCTCTTGCTGTACACTCCACATGCCTTTCGCTCACATTCCTATTAGCCTCTCTCTACATTTTGCTGTAATCTGCCTCTCACCACATCTAACAATTCCATGCAAGAAAAATTCCCGTAATCCGTTATGGTGGTATCAATGAAATACTTTGTTTCAATATTTATCTCTTTCAGTAGCAATTGTGTATTTATCATTGAGAATTCGATTTAAATACGTAGTATAAGGAATACTCATTATTCATTTTTATCGGCAACATCGTCGGCTGCTGTAGTGATGATGCTTTCTTCATCCTGTTGTGGCTGACGCCGCCCCAAGCGACACTGAATTTTTCGGAAGAATTGTGGTACAACAATATTGTTGTAGCAGGACATACCAATTAGTAAAACTGCAAAACCTATGAGCTAGAAGACAAAGAGAAGGACCATATAATTGTGGAATAAATGAATACTGCAATGGTGAGATTATTCTGAAATCGAAAGTTGCATAATCACCTGAAGATAATGAAAAGTTTGCCATTGAAATGCCAAAGAGAATGCCCATATTACCAATGTCCTTACACTGTCCAATACCATCCTTGTAGTGGCGCTCATTTCCTTTGTAACACTGACGCCAGCAAAGTTGAAGAATGCTATGCTCACGGTCATACCTTTCAAGTTTAACATGCAGGTAGATTAGTAGTAAATTTGTATCTTGAATAAATTTAGGAATTAAGCTGGACTCAGAAAGAAAGATACAATAATTGTAATCATCCAACATACGTACCAATAATTGCCATAAGTAAATGTATGCTGTTGCCAATTTGAACAAAAGCATCTACAGTAGCTTCTAATGTTCCTCGAGAGTTGTTCGCAAAAGGTGGCAATGCATATATGTAATTGAGCGGAATCATAGCAAGGCATATTCCAATGAATCCAAAAACACCTGTAGCCACAGAAACAGAATATGAAGTTTTTGGATGCAAATCTGGTTGTAAATTTGAAATTCCATGATAAAGTTGTCAGAATGAATTACATACTGCAGTGTTCTGAATTAGTTTTTTTTTAATTCTTATTTTCGATGATGAATTATTTTTCAAACGCTTATATCTTTGCTTCCACTGCATAGATTGAAAAAATCAGGTGGTGAAATTGTTCGCAAGAAATCAACTTGCTAGATAACATAGTTTGGAGGTATGGCTTTGTCTTCATATTTAATTTTCGATTTTAAATTTAAAAATTGAATTTTTGGAATGTATGCCTCTTTGGAAAATTACGAAATAATTCACAAAAATTCTAACTTCCAAAGCGAAATTTTTAAGCCTGGTCCGATTGTGGAACTCTGATTCCTTCATATTCATTTTTAAATTTTTCAATTTTGAATGACGCACTTTTTCTTACAATTCACAAGGCTCCGATACATAATTGATTATGCAATGGTTTTTAACGTCACTTACACTACATACAATAACCTGTAAACTGTAGACACTGTATAGGGGTCTTTCATACCAAGTAGCTAGACTTTGTCACACGTCACTCAGAGATATATCGAGCTTTTAGGATGTTCTAAAACATTTCTTCGAATTTACGGATACCGATTTTCATTTTTGTTTTTATGCAACTTTGCTATATTTATGTAATTATCAAAAAATCGACAAATAAAAAAAAATTCAAATTTTAACCGAATATATTCTTTCATTCAAATAAAAATGTCAACAAGTTTTTAAAACTCGGTGGGGATAGCAAAAATTCCAGGTAAAATTCGAAAATTCTCTGAGATCCAAGGAGTTTCCATTGTGAAAAAAAATACCACAGTAATTCAAGGGTTTTTCAGGCTGGTGGACACCCTGAGAATACTCCAGTTAACAGCGTATTGAACATAATCAAAATTAGAGATGTGATTTCCTACTCTACCTTCCCAACCAACTGCCTGGAGCGCAGGTATGTCCAATCCAGAGACGTATTTTTCTTCCACCACCATTTGAACTGCCGTAATCACCTTCAACATTGCAGTAGATAAAACAGTTATACTTGCAATCATGATCACTAAATTCTACGGAAATTTTGGTATTAAACTTGTTTTGTTGTTCTATGAACGTTGAGTTTAACACCTGTAGCCAGTGTATTTGTCCGGTACAGTTTTAATATTGTTTCATCCGGGTCTATCTGCTTGCGAGATTATTAATTTAATGTGCAAAGAGCGAATATGAATAAGTAATAAACTATGAATAAGTATTGTTTATGTGGGTCGATAACAGAAATCACTATTTTACCTGTGCACATATGATAAGTAAATCACCAGTGATAATGGAATTAGTGCTGACACTGCTGTCATTTTGCATGATAAAATCGCTCATCCCAACCAAGCTCAAGCCATTTATAATTAGGGAAATTCCAAACCACTCTCTTGATCCCAACTTCCGATCCAAGAATCCTACTGAGAGTATTCCAGTGAAGACAATAACTGCACCTCGCAGCATTTGAAAGCTACTAGCATATGTCATGTTTAGCCCAACGTACATCAAAGATGTTGCAAACATATCACACATTGCCGGTGCAAGCAATACAAGAGGGCTAAAATTTCGGGAACCCTTCGTCAAAGAATTGGAGTCGACACTGCCATTCTGTAATAGCAAATAAGGTAAGTGATTATTTTCAATGTTGCGCAAATCAGGTTTATCATTCACAAATTATATACTCGACTTTGAGAAATGCATAGATGAGGTTCGTATAACAGTTTGTCTTATCTTGTGTCATGTTTCACAATGATTCATCTTGTGGTGATAAAGTGCAAGGCGGGAGTCAAGTCTGGGACTGGTTGACCTTTGTAACATTATTCACAAAGTATAATAGCCACATGCTGGCATAGATATGAATTAATTGTTGTATATCGGATAATATTTGTCGATTGAGGCATAGTGAGTGGCTATAATTACTCGACCAGTAGTGATAATTTCGACTTTTTCTTACCATCTGCCGGGTGTAGTAGCAAAAAGCAATTTTAAATAACAGCATGCAAGACATTTCGCCCAGAAACATAAATGACGATTGCATGAAGGGATGATTGAAATGTCGAGGTTCTTCATCTTGACCTTCAACTATTTGCAAGTCCGCGTATCTGAAGAATAATAAAACAATTCAAGCAATGTTCCAAAACAGAACAACGAGTAGTAAATATAACAGAACCAAAATCTTTCGACTCACTTGACGGAAAGCGTGTTGAGGGAACCAGTAATAACCATAAGAATGGCCAGTACTCTTTGGTAGTGGGTCCAAGCCATGGTCGTTCGTTGTTTAGAAACTCTTAATTACCTAGAATCAATAAATATTTTGCTAAAGTTACACCTCATAATTATTGAGCAGCCAGATTGTAAGTAGCAGGTACAAAGGCATAAAATGAGTAACGATGGATAAATATTCTGTGATTGTTGTAACAAAAATGAGTGAATACTAGCGAAATGACAGAACGGTATTTGAGTACTCGTATACTTACCATGGATTTTAGTAACTCCAAAGTTTCATAGGAGGCATTTACGCATTCCCGATATGTCTAGAACCGAATCGTCGATTGTGACAGATAGAATAATTCGGTTTTGAGCAGGGACGACAAGTATATAAGTATGTACGAAACGAGCACGAATGACAATATACAGAGTATACAACAATATACAGAATATACAACAATATACAATATTGAATACGTTCAGTAGAATACCACAGCGCTACCAACCGCTACGAATTTGCGATATTATAAGACATCGGACGTACGGTCTGTGAAATTTCGATGTTCGAGACGATGCGAGAGCGGTGACGTTTCAAGGCTCGAACACTCGAACCCCGGTGGAAGTTCGATAATTCGCAGATGGTTGTTCGATGCAGTTCGATGTTCATTTAGTTCATTACCATTCGTTACTACGACAGTAAAGTCGGGGGTGCTTGTGGTACGATGCGCTAAATAAACTGTCAAAAGCTGTGCGATACTGTGGCAATGATTCGTCTGAAAAATCGAGCTACCTATACGTATTACAATATTTGAATTAAAGGTGTTGCCGCCGATACAGAGTGGGACATCCGTATCGGAGTAAAATACCCCGAACCATTTATTATTATGTGATCAAACATCTATTGTCATACGCGAAGATGTGGAACTTGAGTTGTGAGATTTTCGCTTCTATGTGCATTGTGGCTGTGATCTTGTCGCAGTTTGTTACAGGTAAAACACTATATTCCAATGTTGTCAACAGTTCCATGCAGTAGGTAGTGTTACACTTGCTTGTATGCATTGCTATCGTCGCAACTGTAACGCACAAATTGACATTAACTAAAGATAGCTGCGACCGACCCCACCGACGTGATAATTTACATCCGTTGAAGCGACTATATATCTTTCGTTTGACAACGCCGACAGTAACGCGTGTAGTAACATCCAACACGACCGAGAATAGAATCGCGAATTCAAGCTTTTCAAATTTTACTTCGAAAAGTTAATTTCCTCTTGCATTAATGTTTTTTCGAACTTCGGACATTATTACTTGTTATATCTATAAATATTCCGTCATTTCTTGTGTTTTTTATCATCTCTCTCTGGTTCACTCTCTATACTTTGTAGAGCAAGAAAGTATGATAATTAGCGTTAATATAATAATGCACGTGAAATTTATCTACACATCTTTCTTAAAGATTAGTTAATGTTCTTTTTTGTTTCGTTTTATTTCTTTCTTACCAACATCGCAAAATCAGATTGGGGAATAATCAAATATGCTTGGTCACCATTCCATTGTTCATTAGGTTTATCATCGCTGTAACGACAGATATATAATCCTGTTGCCCTGCCAACAATACATGCAATATATGTAGATATACATATGTATGTCAAGTACTATATATCATCCTAAGTAAATAATTCAATGATAACGGTCAGGCCAGAGGCAAGAAGTAAGGAAAGCAACAAAAATCATTTACTTTATTCCATTGAATTCATACCACACTAGTTACTACTAATTTGAATCACTATTTCATTCCCGGATTATATTCAGTCGCATTATCTTGGTCCATCTGGATAATGAAACTAATTTATCTCAATTAAGTTATTTAGCCAATCAAAAGCTGTGCCGTATACAAAGGGATAGGTCACACCGGTGATGTCAATCTATGCACATCAACATTTAGTTGATGTAACCGAGCAGAACACAACGCGTTCGAAGTAACCTCATGAATCTTGACCCCTCAATAAACAGAAAATGAATACTTATTACCTACTTTATTTTAAATCCTCTATAATTTTATAGTTATTACGTTTTTTATTCTAACAGCTTGTAACATAGAATTAAAACAAAAATGCTCAAAAGTATGCTTACCTTCATTTGAAACACGATAAAATAAACAAAGAAATATTGTTAAGTTTGAATTTTAAATTTTCAGAGGCCAAAAAAACGTGTTTAATAGTTTCGTTATTGCCAGCTGATGGATGCACCAAAAATGAGACTTGCAAGCAAACAAATAATCAAACGGGCGAATGTGAATGTCTCCCGAATTACCAAAGACTAAATGACAAATGCGTCTCGATTCCAACAACAACAGAGTCTCTGATTGACCCTAATACTATGAAACAGGATACTGGAGAGAGTTCAGGAGGTGAGTTTTTATTCTTTCTCGGACTTGTTATAAAGTACAACCGTTAATATAGTTGTTTTAATAGCATTCTCTAATCGAACGCTGTAATATTTTCAGGAGGGGTAACAGCAGGTCTTCTTGTACCATTATTCCTGATCTTGTTAACAGCGTTGGTCTTTTTAAGTGCAAGAAGATACAAATGGGTCCAGCGGTTGAGACAGTACCGGCAAAACCGTTACGGCAATGTGTTAGTTACTAGGGATGAAGATGACGATGATCCTCCCATTGTTTAGAATAAATTTTAAGCTCATTAGAGTAATGCGAGAGAATGATTTACTTCAAACTTTGCACCACCGAGAAATTTTCACCTTGGCCATAGAAACATGAATAATAATAATAATGATAATAATGACACCGAAGACGTTGATGATGATAATGGTGATGGTGGGGGTGATAACACTAACGATGACACCAACAGAGCAGTAACTATCGCATCGTTAATTTAATTTTGATATTTTTACTATACTGAGAAGGAGATTTTGTTCTCTTTTGAGTTGCTCAGAATGACAAAAAGAGTAAATAAACGTATTATCTAAATGTTTCACTGTAACTTTCAAAATCGATGTATTTATCAAACATTTCTTCAAACAAGTAATAGAAGAAAATGATGGTAACTTCATTACCAATTACCAATGCAAATTCATTTATTATCATTATATTTATCTGTTGCTTTGAGTTTCACGGTATTGCAATACAGTTGAGCTGAGACGAGGTGAGTTTCATTCTCCTGATTTCTTTTCACATTTTAGAATTCTTTTTCGCTTTCCTTGACATTAGGTACGGTGGTCAGTAACCATATTACAATATTGTAAAGTTATTACAGTAACAACCATACTTTAAAGTGAATGGTAACCTATAGTAAAATTATCCACGAATTGCTTATGAATTTCAAACTAACAGACACTGAATAGTATAGGTAATATCAACGAAATTGTATATTTTTTATTTCATGTATGAGTCGACTATTCGTGCCATTTGTACATCAGAAAGATGTACACGTAATAGAGCACTGCAAACATTCTTTGTTCTTTTACACAATTTAAGTGATAGAAAAATAGTATCCGACTACAAGCATAATATTGGAAAGACTGATTGGATTGTTGTAAACTTCAAATTGATCAAGCCTTGAGTAAAATAAAGCAAATTCAAAGTAACTAAATCACTAGAACTGGGGCTTAAGCTTCTTGTCTGAGATAGAAAGGCATAACGTATGATTTTGTAAGAGATCGTAAGAGATGAGACTTTCTGTGACTATTTCATGCTTCACATTAACTAGTATTCTTTACTTTGTTACAATGAATTCCAAAGTTCCTGATACACAATTGCGATATATATGTAGATCAAGTAATCTTAAAAGTAAAACAGCATGACTGGTTTGTTTTTCTTATACTATCTTTGGACAATCTGTGGACTTATCAACGATCAATGAATTAGTAAGATAAGATTTTTATGAAAAGTTGTAACAGGATTTTTGGACGATCTCAGAATAATATAAATGGAATGTGTTGATTTTTTTTTTTTTTTTTTAATATTAAAAAAACTTGTATGATAATGTAATGAAGAACTGTAAATATTTCTCGCTAATCAAACGCACTCTTGCCAATTAGCTCAAGCATAATATATTGGCAATTACCGATCGGTAATAAGCATTTAATATATTCACTGGTTATGGTTTCAAGATATATAGTAAATTATACAACTTTCACTTTATCAAAGTCTCAAGGAATCCCCCGGATCTCACGTAAAAAAAAGGCGGTCCAAGGACTTTCCTATACAATCATAAACCGATGATGTAATCTTATCGATTTATGTAAGACATTTTTATTTTTAGCTACCTATTTCTCGATTCACTTTTGCATGATCATATGCATATGTAGAGACACTGACTGTGGCAAATTTGAGAATTCTGTAAGAGTACGCACAAATTAAGGATTGGCACTTGATTACCAATGGTTTTCAAACGAGAATCAATTGAGTACTTTTTCCCTCTTGTTTATCAATCTTCAATCGATTACGCAGTCTGAAATACACCGTCACATGTCAGAGAAACTCTTGCCATTTACGAAATTACGTTGATTGATTCAAACTGGTTTTAATACACGCCCAGAGCTGTCTGAAAGTCGTGGTCACAGTTTTTAAACACCTGCAAATATAGTTTTCCAATATAGCGCAGTGTTAAATGTTTTCATTTACAGAAGCTGAATTTGTGGTTTAATTAATTGCTGCACGAATATCGAACTGCTCTATTATTATGACAGATGACAGAAAAAAAGTGAAAATAATAAAAGTGTAAACTTTTCAAATAATAAATATTAGAATTATGATTACGCAAAAACATTGTCAATGTATCGGAATACCTAATTGTTCAAGTATAAGGTGTGATTGAGTTGTAAATATTTTGAAAGAAATATATTTTCAAATGGAATAAATAAACGTATGCAAAATATGATGAGGCACAATCATACAACTTCGCTGATTAATTTAACTTAAAATCTTCAGAGACCTGTCTGAAATTCTGGAAAAAGATAAATTATGTCTTATAAAAGATAAAACCTGTCTTAAAAATATTGAAACCCTGAAGTCAAATCCAGGAATAGCAAAGGTCGGATGGGTATAAAACGTGGTTTTATGGAAAAATGGCACATTTATTATATTATTAGTGATAATAATATTACTAGTAATTAAACATTTTTCTCAAATATTTTTTTTTTATACGCGTAGATCATACAACATTCGCTTCTTCCATGAACAGCATACTTTTGCCTGTTCACGCATACATTTCACTACCTAGAACTATTGACAAAATCTAGCTTAAACTGACTTAAAAACTATTAAAGTTATATATTACATGATTTTTTTCTTTGAATATTTCTTTTTTTTCAATGTTTTTGTTTTTAAAAAAGTTCTTCACCTGCAGCAGCTCACGCACGCATTTTTTAGCAGCTTAAATTTTATGTCACAATGTACAATTTAACTTATTATATTCAGTAATTGTAGAGCAGAATTCATGCCTTCCCACTCTTTCACCACTGTTCGAAATTCCTGTCCGCTCAAACAATTGTCATTTATTTATTTTTTTTTTCTTTGGATATTTGTTTTCATAAAACTTCTCCGCGACAATTTGCGAACAGAGAGAAATTTTGCGTGGAGAAAGAATTTGCATATACCAGCGTGGGATTTGCTATTTTTATTAATTTGTTTTTTTTTTTTTAGCTTCGTTAATACGGTACTGTATAGACATAACGTTATTTTGTAATGATTAAATTCAGAATTTCAGTGCGTCGTTTTTTTTCCTTTTTTTCCTTTTTAAAACTCACTTTGATAACATAATAATGCAGCTTGAAATATGATCTTTCAAGTACAATAATATATAATAATATTGCAAAAAAAAAAAAAAAATATATCATCGATATGAAATGATGAAAAAAAAAAAAATACAAAAAATATACATACATACTAGGGCTGTGCGGGTACCAGAATTCTTCGGGTCGTCATATCGGAAGAAATCTATTACTTTAGGGTCGTGTTGCCGAGAGTTTTGTGATCCCCGAAAACATCCGGATTTATGAAAATGTCGGGATTCTCTACAATATCAGTTTTGTCAAAATTTTCGGCATTCCTGGATCTCCCGATGAAAGATGATATATTTTTAACTGAAAATATTTACGCCATTTAGATATGCCATTTACATATACTATTTACTACTATTATTTAGTATTTGTCCAATACTATAAATATTCGGTAAGTTCGGTTATCCACGTTACGGTTTTCTCCAAAATTTCTGGATCGCCAAAAAATCTGATCTGATTTGATACAAACCCATCCACAATCTAAACTTTTGTCCCGAGATTCCGGAAATCCGCACAGTCCTTATATATGTATATACATATATATATATATTTATATATCTGACCTATCGGTAATTCGTAGTAAAAGAAAAAACTTAAATAATAACAAACATGGAATATATTTCTAATGCTAAAAATTTGCTATATATGTATAGTATGTGTATGAAATATTGTAATTTATATTATAATACTCAAAAGTGCCAAATGTCTGGGACGTGTGCGTATAATGTTGTTGTAAAGTAAAGTCAACAAATAAAACACTTCTGTCCGATATCTTGTTTCACACAGATAGAATGAACCCATCAGTAAATAAATTAACTCTGGATGGAAAATTAGCAGTTCAATGCAATCGTTACCAAAAGTTGTCAATTCTTTTTGAGATTATCAACCGCTTGAAGCATTTATTCACTGGTCTGTTCTCTCTACAAACCGATTGAATAATAATAAAAAAAAAAGCGTATACATAAACTCCAGCCTAGCAAATTTTTTCCTATCTCGTTATAAATTAGCCACGAATGTAGGAAAAAGTACTGCATAAAATTTGAATCCCCTATACACATACTGACGAAATAATAATAATAATAATAATAATAATGTTTGAACAATTCTTTCACTGGAACAGAATATACCATATATCGTCTGTTTGCTAGCGCGCCGGTGCAAGTTGACAAAGCAAATTTAAGTAGGCGGGCAGAACTCTTTCCTATGTACAAACACTCCTTAACTAGGAGCAATGAAATATGAGTGTGTACGCAAAGGTATAATATTTATTGTCCTTAATCTTAAGGGAATGCGTTCGCTAGTAAGCACTTAAAGCACATGTTTGGCGTCAGGATTTTTTTCCAAGTAATTTAAGAACTTCTCCTTATTCATTCCGTTTTTGCGAAACTACCAGAAAATTCACAGACGAAACAATAATTCCGTTAAAATTTGATAATTTGAAACATGCTCTACTAATATATGATAAAATTTATCAACCGGGAGTTGTCTCAGTTGTGACTGGTTTTTATCACACTCCCCTTGCTATCTTTCTGTAGCTGGGGCCACATTCTGATCATTGATAAATATGAAAGTAATATAAACGAAATAATTAAGAAACGTCACTGGGATCACTTAGTTTTTCAAATAAAAGTTTGTTACTGTATACATATGCATGTACGTAATACACGCGAAATAGCACGGCGGATAGATGGGTAAAAAAAAAAAAAAAAACTTTTATATCGATAAATTCATACAGTTCATCATTTCTCGAAATCACATCGGGCATTCAATCTTAAAAACAATGATGCTCAAACGAAGAAAGAAATAAAACCAGATGCACAAACGCATTGCCTCTAGTGCGCCTATATTGAAAGGATTTTTTCGTCAGAAAATTGTCTCACAAAGCATGACATTGCTTAATTGACCTGAACGTAAGTTGTTAAAATGTGTTATCAGTCACTTGATAGTAAAATATATAAGATTATTGAAGAAACTTTCGTGGAATTGAGCTCTATGCTGCGCGGACAGCTCAACTTCACGAAACAAATGGTAAATTCAAAGATGGAATACAATTTCAATTGACGTCGAGTACCGTAAAGTAAAAGCAGAGATAAGCCCATTAGCCAGATATTGAATTCAAGTCAAAGAAATTATCATGCCCACTTAGATGTCGTTCTACATCCCATGGTATGACAAAGACGATGCGCTTGTACCAAGTTTTTCCATCACTATCATTACATTGTTTTATATTCGGATGCCTGATGTATCTGGTTTGACACTACTACTCTCCCCCCCCCTTCCCCCCTTACCTTGTTAGGCAAAGCAAAAGTTTAGTATACAACGCAAATGTTCTCAACATGCAGTTATCTATTTCGATTGTATCGATACAACACAATGACTGCAAAGCGTGTTGCGGGATGTTGAGAAAATGTAAGTAATTTATCACATTTAATTGCTTTCTTATTTACTAGCGGAAATTTCAACAAATTCGCCTCGTTACATAATACTTATCCGTTATACCCGAAGATTCTATAACGCGTAGAGAAATATAAGTAAACGTCAAAAAAAAATCATTACAAAAATAAGCATCAAAAATCTTTCGCCTTGTTGCTAATAAGCAGGCGGAGTAATTCCGACAAGATTATTGATACAGTAACGATTTGAATCCTGATTAATCTGTTTCAGAGCTGTCGCGACGAAGAGAGGTGGGAAATGATGAAACATGCTTCAGGTGCGTACTAGGACATGTATCCACTTAAACTGCTCACACACGTCAAGTGTGGATATTCTACACACGCTATAGATAAAGCCAGGTTTCCTTCTAAATACCTAATCTTGTGTATAGTCTTTGAGCAACGCATTTTTTATTTCACATACACAAACACTCGCATACCCGCGAGCTTTATTCGTGCTTACACGAGTAGTCACGTCACACGCGTTGCGCCGCTTATGCTCTGCCGATGCAGATCGTCATTTATTACATTAATAGCGAACAGAAATGAATTTCAGAAATCTGTATATTGCTAAAATATTTTATAATTAAGATGTGATAATTTATTTATTATTATAAATAAAAAACTTTGAAACTTGTCAGTTTTTTTTTCTCTACATAATTTCGTACTTTTTATTTCCCCTTACTCACATACCAAGAGAAAAAAGAAAATTGGAAAAAAGGGCACTGGCAATTGATTGTAAATGAAAATAGAAATTATGAATCACAGTCATCTTTTTTGTTTGATATTTCTTTTCTTTATAAAAGGCTATCGAAATATCTCTACGAAATGCGTAAGTATATGGAAATGAACGTGTGCATGTGGAGAATTTTTCAGTAGTAAAACATACACTACTGCTATTAATGCTTGTGAACATGACTTTGGTTACTTTGCCCGCTGTACAACAATAAGAAATACGAGAAATAAGTACTACCAAGAAGGGTGCATTGTTCTTAAAATTCGCTTCGTAAAGATCCAAACGATTGGCATGTGATAAAAAACAATTGTATGTACGTCTTATTGTGATGCAATTTAATAATCATTTATTCAACGCGAGTTTTGTATAGTGACCGACAATTCTCTTTACGGTCCCACGGCATATGCATGATATTAATAATTCTTGGAAATGTTAAATGTGAATAGTAAAAACATTGTTTTCTTCGTTTGTCTTAAAATCTGATAACATACAATAAGGATGGCGTCATTGTAAGTTACCGAAATATAAAGTCCGTATTTTGGGCAGTGCATTTAAAGTTAAATTCCAATGATTATTCGTTGTTGTTTTCATGAATAAATAGTATTTATTTATATAATAAAAATATAATTTTTTAAAAATATCATCCAAGTCAATATTTCTTGACTCTCTTTCCAAGACAAAACTTTAATAACGTCGTATCGAATAAAAAATCTGTTGTCACTTCTACCGTCAGCTATTATGTATTTAGTATACCGATTGAAGACTTGTCAAATCCTTTGTTTTTCGAAAATGCAGGACTATTTGGATAATTACAGATACAACGAAAGCTTAAACTTATACTATCGAAATATGCCTGGTTAGATGAAAGCAACAAAATGATATTCACTCTTTGCTATGCGACACGGCAAGAATAAAAAGGAATAGAAGTATTTATAATTTGTGTTCCTGGGGTTGAACATTCTGGGGTATTGTACAAATTTATGCAATTGAACTTCTCTATTACCTAGTTCAAAAATGCAAACTGTAACGAGCAATATTTTATTATGGTACACGACCTTTCGTTGCTACGCGATAAAATTAAAAATAGAAAACTGTCAGATTACTCACTGCGGGCGAAATTTCAAAACATGCATCTAAGAGGAATCTTAATCACTTCTTGAGACACTGTATTCTTCACAAAGCAAGTAATTCTGTACTCTATTGCCGTACGTGCGGCTATTTTCTTTGCTGCCAAAATAAGTACCTGAAAGCGACAGCACTCGATAAATTACGAGTATGCGTGACAGCCCGGACATGAATGTTAGCAAATAAAAGTGTATGTTGTGTTTGTGTGATCGTAAATTCGTGTATACCAGTGTGTGTAACTTTTATATACATGTGATTGATTGGTGTACGGGGTAGTTGAGAAGTAAAATAATTACGCTATACGGTAGGATAATTAGAATCCATTCACGAGACAGCAACAAGACAGCCCAGTGATGGAAAAACTTATAGCAAACGCATCGCCTTAACACAGAGCGACGTTATCGCCCAGCCGCTGCTACTGTGGTTGAGACTGGTTGTGTTGAAGGGAAGGTGGTGGCCCCTGGAACATAGACATCGTTTGTGGATTACGATCGATAAAAAGAAAGACAGAAATATTTCAAGCCAAATGTTAGATAGAACAGAAAAAAACTTACAGGCATCGCGGGGAATGGCGGCTGCGAGTGCGAGTGCGGATGGGGATGAGGATGCGCTATGTGGGTAGCTAAATGTCCAGGTAATTTGGGACCATCTTCAGCTTTCTCTTCTTCTCTCCTTTTTAAACACGCTGCTTTTGGATTTAGATTCCGTTCTGGGAAGAGGAATTGATAGTCATTTTTTAATTACGACCACAGTCATTTTACATTTCTATTAACCATGCATAACAATAGGTTGATAGACGTAGGATAAATACCTCTGACTTGTTGCTCCAAGGTCATAATAACTTCGACAGCCATATTAAGAATGCCAAGTTTAGTTTGTGGTTTGTCGGTCTTTAGGTGCGTCATACACATTCTGCCGAGTTCCTTCAAAGCTTCATTAATATCCCTAATACGTATCCTGGATAGAAAAAAAAAAAAACAACGAATGTCGCATAGTATAATATATTTGCGTATCCCATTGTTTAAGCGAGGAACAGGGAATATCCACTATTATCCATCCATACCCAGTTGTTTACGACAACAAGCTATAATGCGTGTAGTTAGATTAAAAATTGACTACACAATGGAGCACGTCAAAAGCATCAGGGTGATCCCTGTTATTATTAACGACAGAATATATTGTTGAAACTATATGAACGTGTGTCTTGTACAATGAGTTTTGGCTCTGTCACCTCTTGCTGTAAGTCGCGCGATCCAGTTGAAAACGATTAGTGATTTATACAAAAATAAAATAGAATCCAAAAAAAACATACTATACAAAGACTACGGGCCAGTTAATTAAAATGTTACGGTTCGTTGTATAGATTACATACATATAGACACAACATGTAACATTGAATTGCATATTTTCGCTTATGTACAATTTTTATAAACAATTAGTATGCAGCAAATTGTTTCTGTTTTCTTATTCTTCAACTTAGGGTCTTACCTTTCCCTAGCATTATTGGCCTGCCTCCTCTCCTTTTCCCTCTGAGCCTTCATGTCAGGATCATCATCCTCGTCTTCGGCGCTCGAACAACAGTTGCGCAATAACAATACTCGATTAATCACCTGATTTGACAGTCTTAACAATTAAAAGTAAAAAAAAGTTGAGCTAGATTATCCAGCGTCAATAAGACGTATTTAGTGAGAGCTAGAAAACACCGTCACAAAAAAATTAACAATTCAAAAATCGGATGAATTTGCAGGTGACCAGTTCTACTTATACAAAATGATTCTTTGATAACTGTGACATGGGTAAAAACCGTCATTTAGTGATGTTGTTCGAGCGATAGAGTCTGTTAGTTTTTTCATTTAATATTTATAAGTTAATGATTTGTTGATTCGTGAGATTCATGTGATTCGTGTTTTCATCGACGAAAAAATATTTCAAAACAACTTGCATTAATGAACACACGCACTTGGGTCCATATTGGATTTTCTTAGGAACTGAGGTGATTTCCTTTCTTTTTATTTTCCTAGAGGTTTTCTTTAAGCTGGCTCAGAGAAAGGCCAACCCTAAACGGAAAAACTAATTTTTCTTCAACTTCATCTGAAAGGCCCATACTCTTTGTACGTTGATGATTTTGTTGTTTTTCCCTCTCTCTCTCTCTCTCTCTCTCTATCTCTCGCGCTCTCGCTCTCGCTCTCGCTCTCGCTCTCTCTCTCCCTCCCTCTCATATGCTCTCCCAACTCTTTCCCTGATTGTTTGGCAATCAAAACTTTTCGAATAAATTCATTTTAAATAAAGGTAGGAATGTCTAGTTATATTTCAGAGAAAGATGATTCTTGTCTATTACATAGAGTAGACAGGACAAAATAAAAATGAGAGTAAAGACCAAGGAAAAAAACAAGAGACAAGTTAATCAGGAATAACTGGAATACTCGAACGTGGTAAATGTTGTAATGAGTTTACAAATCACATCTTAATCTGAAATAAAACAAGGTTTTAGTGTAAAGGAGGAGATGATAAATTTTATCCTAGAATACAATGAATCTGTTGCACTTGAAACAACAAAAGAAAATATGAACAAAAACCAATGTATACCAATATTACGAAAAAAACAGGTCTATAACAGAACATGCTTGATAGCTAAATTCCAGCTGCATAAAACTGAAACTGATTCCAACCAGCTTGTGAGAAATTCTAAATCATGTCTCATTTTTGTTTGCAACTGGCAACATTTTGATTTCCATTTATATAAAGACGGGCCTTACAGTAGTAAGAAAGATTTACAGACAGGTAACAGGAGTACTATAATATACTTGCTGCCTGAAATTGTGTAGCAGTGATATAGAATTGTTAATGAATCCTAAAGTTTGTCATATATTCCAATTACAGTTGCCTTCGTTTGGAAAAGGCTAATCAGTCGCAAAATCAGGTAAAATGAGGGTTTATACAGGCACGATCGGACATCACTTCTAATTGGCCGTAAACTTGAGTAAAGGAACTGACAATGAAAACGTACAGATTCGATTTCGCTGGAGTGAAGATAAGAGAAAAGTCATACTGTATCGAGTCCAGTAACATTGTAGTAAAAACTTGCGATTCAATTGCTTTGTCAACTAAAAGTTGACTGATATCGCGTGAAATGTAGATACAATCGGAACTGAAGATTAATGAGATGTTGACGTGATTGTTGTCATATGACAAAATGCAGGCAAAAATTTCAGAGGAAATGTTACAAGGATTTGGACCAAAATGCGAATAGTGCGTACTGCGTGTGCTCACTAACCTTTCACGAACGTTGTTAGCCTGTCGTCTTTCTTTTTCACGCACCGCTTTAGTGCCAGGGTCGTCGCAGTCTTCCTCAGCGCTCGAACAACGATTGTTTAAAGACACAGCAAGTTAGTTTATATCGTCACACTTTTTTTGCGATTTTAAAAATCAAACAATCATGAAAATCAATAGCAACAGATTTCTCTCTTCCACATTAAGAGTATACTTTGCTTTATTTCTCAATCTATCCAACAATCTATTCATGAATCTGTAAGATATGCTAACGAATAGTAACTCGTATTGATTGATCGGAAATGAAGTATGAATTGGGTTAACATAACCCCTTAAACATGATAGACAGCGGTAAGTCCTAATAATCATTGAACGGCGAGATGATCCGTCAGCCGCACCACCACCTGCTATTAATTGATCTTAAGTTTCTATCGAATTTCTAACTGTTAAGTATTATCTTTTCCCGACCATCAAAAACTGAAGGAACAAATAATTTGAATACGTAAAATACATAAAAAAAAAAGCAAAAAAAAAAAAGAAAAAAATATGATAGACATGAATCTGGAAGTTTTTCTTCTTTGTTTTTTTGCTTTCTATTCTACTGTTGCGAGTAATTAGGAAAACACTTACTATCTGCGCGATCTCTTGGTGCCTTTCCCTTGCGACGTCGAATTGACGGTAGAGGCTCCTATGACACCAGCTCCAGTGACCAAGTCGCTGCTCGAAGGTTTGGTTTCGCCGCCACTACTGTCTGGCGGATCTTTCCTCTTTTCTAAAGATATATATTCTACTAATTATTGATACTGTCTTAAACGAGTGTAGTATAGAGCGTTTCAACAATATTTCGAGGGCATAATCTAAATGCGATAATATTGGGAGACATAAGTAGGAACACCCGCAGAGAAATACGTGATAGTCACTATTAGTATAATGCAGTTCATTTTAATGAACAAGAATGCATTCACCAATTAAAAGCAGGAAGTGACCGAGTATAATCCTAATTTAGACATACGCCATATGCGTCACGAGCCTAGAGGTAGATAATAGATGCTAGCTCATGGAACGTTTACGAGTATCTAGTCATTTGTAATAGTCGTCGAGTTTATATCTGATATAACGCACAATGGCCAGACTCTCTCCGAGATACCCATATAAGAATCTCGCCGTCGTTTACAACAAGGTGATTCAAGTTTAGATATACGGAAAATTCAAACAGACAAGTTGCAAGCCAGTCTGCCTCTCTAGCCACATGGCATGTGTTATTATTTAGGAAGATTGTTGAAATTCCGGAAAGGATCTTGATATCTTTCCTCGAAAATAATTGACCATACTTTCGTGTAACAATGGACATTAACTTACTGGCATTTGAAACAGGTAACCTCTCGATTTTTATAGAACCATCTGTGTCGGGTGTTGACGTCAGACCAGGGTACGAACCCTGGGGTTGCGCCACTGTTACCGCAGGGTGAGGACTCGTCTGCAAAGCGAGATGCACAATTTTCAGAAGTAAGTCCTAACTCTATTCATAACAGTCAATACTCCCATCGATGTACTTACTAAATGGTCCAACTGTGGGGGTGAGGTATGGGAATATAACGAGGCGTGAGGTCCTACAGGTGCGAGGTGCAAGCCGAGCTGACTTTCCGCATGATTCCTCAGTACATTGATTGCATCGTCCAGTCGCTCCTCCATCCGTGTTCCCTGTACCAACAGAATACCATAGACCCGACTCGATTACATTTTGGTCGTCCATCAATAAGATGTTTATTACCATTTTATACAGTTTAAACTTAATCGTCTGTCTAAGGTTGATCGTCCATAATGAGTTTCTTTCGTTGTTCTTTATTTCATATTCATATTCTTATCATGTGATTTTGGTAAAAGTGTGACAGATTTTTAAGCATCTTTAAGATTTCATTATACATGTCGTTTAGTAGTGTTCTACATGCTGCACCACTTTAAACATAAGGTGTAACAACATTAAGCTCAAATCATTCTGATTTTTCCGAACTAAGAAATGGTTATCAATCAAACCCTGTGTCAATCTATTGAAACGCGTAACAAGAAAGATGAAGGAGAATACAATTGTGGACGATCTGATAAAAAAGTGTTAGTCAATCAAGACAAACCGAATTCCTGATGTAAGAAAATGAGAAAGATTTTGCAAAATGAAAAACCAAATGCATGGTCACGTAATTCTTGTGTTAATTGAATACATAATGGGCAAGTAAATAAAAAACGGTGATCCTCACCTCGGCATGGTCGCGCAGGAAGCCGATGGCATCATCTAGCCTCTGCTGCTCTGGTGCCGGCTTCACACACAACACCAACGCAACAACAAAACCAAAACAACCAATTCAACACAACGTTCACAACAAACAAGAAGGGTAAAAAGTTAAAAAGAAAAGACAACACAAAAAATAAATTAATTATTGGTGCACTCTCTCTTTCTCTTTCTCTTTCTCTTTCTCTTCCTCACCGTGTGTTTCTCATGCTTTGTGCATCCCCAAAGCTATTTCCATTGAAATAATGAAATTAGAACAATTTTCAGTTCGTTAGAATAATTCCGAGTCTACCATCTATGCGTTTTAATGAAAACAATTAATCTCTCAACAATGTTTAGATCGAAATCCTTCAAGGGAAAAGATATGTGTAGTTATGCTCTTAGTATTCAGCAACTATTCCATGGAGTTCTTTGATTTTCTCCAATTTTGTACACTGCAAATCCATAGTTCGTCTTTAGTTGTATAAAAATACTCTCGCTGCCTATTGGTTTTTATTACACGTATACGTGAGAGTATTATCAGGAGTTCATCGCATCCCATTTTTAGCTAACCTAAACAAGAACTGTTAAGGCTAGTCGTAGAAAGGTTTCGAATAGTTGCTGAGAAAAATAATTAATCAAAGCAACTTTTACTGGGTAATTAATGCAGTAAAACAGCCTATTATCCAATTTATGTTGATGTAAAATACATAATGAGTAAAGGGAGGGGAAAGAGGGATAAAGCAAGAAAAGAAAGGACAGGTATATCAAAAAGGGACAGGTGGGTAAAAGACAATAATGTCTTCAGACAAAATCACAAGTAAATAAAACTTACCATGTGAATAGTTCCGCCACGATTTGGGTCTGCCGCAAAATGTGGGGAAACTGGGGCTGTGCCTGAGGCCCAGCCTGGTGCAGAGCCCGTTAACGGAGGGGGTGAGCTAACCGGCGTCGAAGGGTTACTGCTATAGCTAGATACCGATTGGTCCGTGGGATAAATCTGAGGAAATGAAAAGACAATCAATATTCGTTCAAAATCTATACCGCATTTGAGAAACTGTTCAATGCGTCTTATACACATGCATAAATTGCTTTGCTTGGGATAAATTTCCGCACAAGGTTAACTATTTTACTGGGTTTAGTCGACATCGGCTTTAAGAAGAAATGAGATGCGTGAGGGACACGTACTCTTGCACTCACAACAGAGGCAAGCGCTTTGCCAAGGGTGTCTCCTGGCGTTGGCTGGTTGTTGGTTGTCGCACTTGGTGCACTGGGGGCTGGTGGCGGAGCTCCGGGGCTGTGGCTGTACTGCAAGGAAGCGGGAGATGGAGCTCCCGTCCCACTGCCAGCTGCTACAGCCGCGCTACCTCGAAACGTTGACATCGGTGGTAAAGACGCAGCACTCGTAACAGCTGAACCAAGTATCGGGGCTGCCGTATCACCATTCGGCGATATCACGGGATATGCCTTGAATTGGAAATGTTTTATTCATCATTACAATGATCATTCTTGTTATTGAAAATTGCCAAGGAGTCGAAAAACAATACTGAACTCCTCAATGAGGGTTTAAAGTCATATAAATAATCGCATAAGCTCTATATCTTGATTTCTCAATACATTCTTTTCCCTTTCTACTTCGACTATATAACATACATCAATGACTTTCAAAGAAGACTTCTGTGTTGGTACGAGATCTAGTAGGTATAAAAATGAGGTAGTAGTAGGAGGATAGTAGCGCGCAGCGGTCGTATCGCTAAGTAGTGTAATTGCGTAAATCAAACAGAGGCTGCTTGCTGCACTTGACTAGAAACATGATGTAGCAGGAGAGCTGAACTATATATAGATACTCTGACTCATTCGGCTCATGCTGCATTTCCCCAGTGTCTCTCAGCCTCTCAACCCTACAGAAAGAGGTAACGAGGCTATCCGCTGATCAATAATAATTGTTGTAGATGAATTCACGAACATTTGTATTTCAAACTTCTATAACGTTGCTTACAATAAATCAGAGCCTAATATTCTGATCTGTACCTGCACTTTGCCGCAGTTTCTCAGCGAACTGCAGTCGCACGTACCACTGAACTCCTCAGTGTTATTAATTGCAATAAAACTTATCCATTCTTACCATAGGGTCATGGGGTATGTGCATGGGGTAAGCTGGCTGTGCCAAATGGGATGGTGCGTAGCCACTGTACGGAGGTTGCACTCCGCCTGTGCTTCCTGTCCATGGATCACCAGGGCCCGCTCCAGGTCCGTTGTCATCTGAACGAGAATAACCATATATTAATTGATTTTTGTGACATTTGCGTATTAATTGAGAAGATGAATGGATGGATGGACTAGCAGCCAAGTTTCAAAACACAGTTTCCGATGGAGCACAAAAATTGATTGTCGAGTTATTGAACCTAATGATACTTTCCAAACAAGTTCGTTCTCTTCAATTGGCAAACCCCATCCAACTCCCAATTTGATGGTAATGAAATTGAAAATTTGAAAATTGCAAAGTTTACTTTGTTCTTGCACCTATTATCGACCCACAGGATCAGTTCTATAGTATCACCTTTCTGTCTAAGCAGCGATACGAAGTGAAAGAAGTTTAATAAAAATTACGAGACACATATAGTTCTCTCCGGCAGGTTATTGTACTTCTTTAGAAAGAAAAGTAATATTCCCCGCACACGGAACATTTAATATTACATATCGATCTCCGAAGCAGCAGTCTTTGCCGCGAAACGGATAGACGTAAATAGTAGGGAGGTACAGTAGAAAAACAACTTCGGCCGAAGTGTCGACCATTTCTTTATTTCATATCACTTCCTCGTTTATTAGTATATTCTACTCAGTTTACTTCACAACCACTTCTACGAATAACAGTTAAAAAAAAAAAAAAAGGAGAGGGACAAAGCTGGTTGTAGGATGAGGTGGTGCTTACAGCACGAGGTAAATGGTATTATATATGAATGGAAAAGGATGAAGCTATAAATGAGATTAATGAAAAATCTGAAGAGAATAATTATACACTCACCAAGATAATAGTGGTCGGCGTAGAGTGCCGCGGCTTTTGGGGAGGTGTACCTTGGTGAGTCCTGACCGAATTCGTCGGAGCCATACTGAAAGCAGATGAAAAATATCCAAAATTTTAACAATCACATCGGTCGATCTATCGTTATATAAAAATGAATACATTTTTCTTATGAATTCAACTCAAGGATCAGCGATCGATGGATTTAATTATATTTTACAAACAGATGTTCAAAAACTGATCATCAATCCTGATATCTTTGATTTAGAAAAATATATAAAAGGCGCAGATATTGTATGGAAATTATCGTCAAATCGAGAAAAAATACAAAACGCGAAGAAGTTGAGAGATACGAAACTTTCATAACTTCCAACTATTTCCACGATGAGATAGTTGCGTGCATCTTCGATTAGCATTTTATCTGTGTTATACATTACGCATATTTAGCCGAGTTTTGGTACCATTTTATGAGCTCCGTAGCTGATCGGATACACGAACATTTTAAACCTGCAATCGCAAACACAGTGTGTGTGCCTATCTCGAATGGATTAATTTCTGACCGCAAAACTTAGGATAAAAATGAAACGAAAAAAACGAAAATATGAATAAATAAACACCGATCACCGATAACGAACAATGTTTATACGTTAAATCGGGACGGTAACTTCTGTCCCATGTCACACAAAGGTTTCGCCCGCATCCGACGAAGGGTAAGGCAATACTGTCGCTTCAAGTATGCGACTCTAGCTCAAGCCGCCTCTCTTAAAGGTTCCAGCATTTAACATTTCCTCTTCCGTTCCGTATCGCAGTGTGGTTGCAGGTTGATGTCCCAAGAGTCATTGAGGTGGAGAGGGAGGCGTTGTCATGTATCTCTTCAATTTTTTGTGCTTCTTTCGGTTTTGTTTGTTTCAAGTCAGGACGACAAAGTCAGCATAGCTTTCTATTTCATGGCGTTACCGTCGTCGGTGTCTAGTCAACGAATCGATGATCCCGTAGTCTCGCCACCAAACCCGACAGAAATCATCGTAATTCATATATTAAGACATCACGGAAAGAGATAAATTGTACTTCAACACCTACGGAAGCAAACGGCGATACCTATATTACAATATAAGAACGTCCGACCGAACGGAATCCTAATATTACGTCGGGTTCCGTATCTCCTCTTTCCCTCGGGGTCAGCAACGTCAGCGATTTCTTTGGCAATATAACTGTCCGATAGAAGCATTGATTTAGACGTCGGGACATCGGGCAACGTGTCGTCCTTTCTTTCCTATACTAACGTAGGTCGTATATAACTCTTGAGGTTCGCCATACGGCCAACGCGACAAAAATCTGACTACAGAGATTGGCGTGAGGTCGGAATATCGGAACGAGCAAGAGAAATACAATCGCAACCCGCTGTGAATATCCACAAACTGCGGTAATCGCGCAGCGTAGATCAGGGTTTGTTACATCTGTCAATTTATGAAAAGACGGACAAGTAATGAAATGAGTGAATAAATAATGACCGACGAGTAGTACGAGCATCGAAGAGCAATTAAAGAGTACGGATAATAACGGAAAAGGAGTCGAGTCTAACAAGAGAAAAAAAGTCGGAACGGATCTTGCGCCGGAGGCATGTCAGTACTATGCCTGTACATACGTCTACATCGCCCGCATGTGAGTTGTTTCACATATCTGTACCTACATAGGTTACAATATAGCTATACAGAGGTGCACCTGCCGTCTTAAGATCCATAGATCATTCTGTGTCTAACGGTGATAATATTGCGATTTTTTTTTATTGTTTTCTCCATCCCTCCTTCTTTTTGATGCAAACCGCAAATAGGTATACTTTAGGTATACTATTGATTCGCGAGTACCTATAATGTGGTCATACATACATACGTACATAGATATAAAAACAGAATGATAGATCTGATGATATTGACAGTGTGAATTTATTCAACATATTGTACGTATATCTCACATGTATGTGTGTATTGTGTTATAAGTCGGGGCATTCTGCTCGTTAATAAAAACTCTCTCTCTCTCTCTCTCTCTCTCTCCCTCTCCCTCTCCCTCTCCCTCTCCCTCTCCCTCTCCCTCTCCCTCTCCCTCTCCCTCTCTGTGTATGTGTGCAAGCGCACACGTGTCGAAGAGCGCGAGAGACACGAAATGTCAGTCGCGCTTTTTCTCTCTCCGTATCTCTTTCTTTTTCTATCGTGCCGTATTTGATACACCTTTTAAACTTTATTTAAATTCTGTTACAATTAACGACCCGAACGAACGATCGCGCGTTGACGAGTCAAAAGTTTGTTGTTCCTTTTTTCCTTCACCTATTTCTTGTTTCTCTACCTCTTACCCTACTCCCCTTCTTCTCACTATCTTTCTCCCTCATTTCCTAAATGTAATACAGACACGTGCACGGAAACAGCTTCTTAATTGTTTGTCGACCTCGTAGAAACAATCTGCCTATCTCTCTCTTTCTCTCTCTCTCGAAGCCAGGGAAGATGACCAAATAGTACGAGACAAGTAAATTAACCTTGCATTAATTACCCAAGAACCTCGTAGCTCTCTTAGCCGTGTTCCCGCCGAGACCGTACGAATGTACCGACCAGCGCAGGTGTCTTATCGTTAAATTTCATCTTAGCATCGCGGCTTATAACCTATTACCTATACACACACTTCTTTGCCCGTATGTTTTATTATACCGCAGGTATAGAGGTATATGCTGTTGGTATCCATACAGTGTCACACCCGTTGAACCGTGGGAACTCAGCCAATAACGCGTGAATAACCGTTTTCCCGGGTAATATACTTGTGGCATTAGACAAATAATGGATCATCTCGTCGCAGGACAAATTCAATAAGCATCGACTTATAAGGTATAACAATTTCATGATTCACGTCTGACAAGTATGTACCTATAATTTTCTGCGCTTCGTACCAACTGCACACCACTCGATTTTTCATCACGCATATAAATATATAGACGACGATTGTTTATTGGCAAGTATGTCAATCCGCGACGACGAATCTTAATTTCGTGAAAGTCGGGGTATAATCGACCTGGACCACACTTATCCATCTTCTAAGCACACGTGCCTGTACTATATACCTGATCTAGGTATAGTCGATTGAATTTCTGATCGCGTGGCCTTGAGTGACGCGTGTATGACCGACACCACCACAAAGGTTTCTCATTTCTCATTTACACACCTATGCAAGTGTGGACGTTTTTTTTTTTGTTCTCCTTTTCTTTCTACCTTTTTGCAACACCAGTGGCTGCAGAGAGGTTCTTCGACTCTCGAGTAACGCAAACCGTATCTATAATAATTTCCATAATAACAACAACAACAACAACATATATCTATACGCGCACAAAATGTATACAGCAGCGTTACAAGAATCGAATTGCTCTGCGTTGCAGCAGTGCGGCGGTTCATAATATTACCGTAACGCGTTGATCTATAGTGCAAAAACAAAGTGCAACGATGCATACACCCTACAGTACTTTTTTTTGTACCCGACGTTCGAATTTGTACCTGATATACGCATGGAAAGTGAAAAAAAAAAAAATAAATAAATAAATAAACAAATAAAATAATTACACAGAAACGGAAAAAGAAAAAACAGGCACCGTGAAAAAAAAAAAGAAAAGAAAAAGAAGCATTAGAATGAATGCTCGCTAGGCAATTACAAGGTATAGTTATTATACCACTCACGTTACACTCGATCCCTCCCCCTTACGGCGTTTATGCAAATTACCTCCATCTCATTATCCTCCTTCTTTTTCCCTCTTTAATTATTCTTCGTCTTCTTCGTACGAGTCATTCCATTCTTTCCCTCTTTCGTTTTTTTTTTTCTTTTCGCCCCAACCGGCTCTCGTCAGAAGTTTCTTACGTTATACGGGCGGGTCGTCGTTGCCTTTTCCCATGCACGGGTGTCCAGCTATAAGCAGCCTGCACCGCCAGACATTTAGATATACGGAAATGTACGTGGATGGATATTTCGTGTTGCCACTTCCCGATGTATATTCGTGTAAGTTACAGACGTATATTTCCGGTCAGTGTTGCCTTCGGTGCGTTTCAACGGTCACCCTCGCGACACGACACCACCTCAAACGTATTACAATACACGAGGAATGGATGTATGCGAGTTACGGTTAACAGACAAATTGAGACGTTCTTAAGCCCTTCACCCCCACCCACCCACCCACCCACCGACTTTTGCATACACGTTTGTATACTTATAGACGTACGTATAACAAACGCGGCAAGGAAGGTAACCTGTTGATTCAGCGTGGGCACGCGAGCTTCCCACGCCGCAAAACATACGACACGCTCCCCCCCCCCCCCCCTTTTTACGTTGCGGTATACTTGTACGTCATATGCAACGTCAACTACTAGAGTCCCCCCCCCCCCCCCCCCTTATCTGTCACAAATTTCATCCCTCATCGAACGCCAGAAAAAGAATCCGGACAAGTGCGAGTAGGACTCGGGCCCTGAGGGTTCTGTACAAACTTAGTTATTATTTTTTGGACTTTTTAATTTACTTGTGCTGTGAGACATTGCTTCTTTACAAATTTCATGATTCTAGGGCAACTGGAAGTATCGAGATATGTGACATGAATGGGCGTATATTTTCATCGCGTTGACTTAGAAGTTTGAATTTTTTACACCTCCAAGGGACCGTAGATATTAGTATTTGATATTAATTTTAACTTGATACCTCAACCCGTTCCTGAGAAAAACGGTCTTTACAGACGGACAGCGAAGCGAACCTTATAGTGAAGTTACGAGGGTTCCCCTGAAAACGTATTAAATAAATATGATCATCGCCAAGAATTAAGGATTCCGTACCAATTCGCTGTTCAATTTTCATAATCGCTAATACACGTCAAGAAGAAAAGAGACGTTCGTTCGTTCCGAAAACATTTTACCAAGCTGCATGTGATAAACGGAGCGAGGTATAACCGCGGTACAACAACCGGCTCTAACTATATCCATGATTATCGTGTTGCAGTTAGTAACGTTATCGTAACGATTCATGCTAAGGAAAAACCTACATTATCTCGCAATTTAGGAACTGTGAGAAATTCAGTAAATCGTAATGAAACAAAACGTACTCACATCTTGCGATTCTAGATCCTTCAAAATCATTATGAATATAAAGCAAATACTGATTTTTTTTCACAACGTTTCGTTACGATAACGTTACTAACTTCAACCTCGTCCATGATTACCCTTATAGGGTAAATGGTGACTTGTGTTGCAGTGACGCGATAAATTCAGCACGGGAAAACTGCGAAAGAACTTATACGATTAGCATCGTCGTTGTCGATTATGGTGCGTCTCTTTCCTGCCACGACCCTCGACCTTCGCATTCGCAGCCTTAGCAGCGAATCTATATGGCCAGATATGCGGTCGTATACGCGCGGTGGGTAATCTTTGGAAATGAGACAAGAATAAGATAAGTAACCCTGAATGATCCCTGAAGTAACGCTGATGCCGAGTGCAGCAGGTGCGCAACGACTCGAGATCGCGCGACGCGTCATTCGTATATTATATTATACCTACACATAGGTATATTATATGTACACGTCATGCGTGTAACTAAACGGGTATAAAATATGAACAAGTCTAATTGTAAGCATACCGAGTAGTGATTCTGATCATACGATACCGCAATTACCGACCTACGTTTGTACTAATATATATTTGCAATCGCGGTGTTGAGAAGAAAAGAGAAGAAGAAAGAGAAACAAAAATAAAATAAAATAATAATAATAATTTAACATCGAGGTTTAGTTACGTCGCCTCATTCCCACAAGTATTATTTTAGTCGACAAAATGCACAGCAGAGTAACGCGACTATAAGTCCTGACTCTACGTAGTACGTCGTTGCACATGGAGGTATACCTGCTATATATATATATATAAAAGATGGGAGAAGCCAAGGAGGTGAAAATAGGGTGGGGGGAGGGGAGGCGGACACGTACGGCCGTATAAGTTGTACGTACCGCGGGCGAAGGAGTAAGTAAGTATATGTAAGTAAGTAAGAATAAAGTACACCTGGCCGATTCTCACCTTGCTATACAGTCAGACCACGTATCAACGACTAGCGACTAAATATTGTACGCGTAGCGATTGTCAATTTCTTTTTTTTTACACCGCAAGGATCGTAGAGAAAGAAGAGTTTGATGAAAGGAAAAGAAAACAACGAACAACAACCACGTACAGAAATTAACCAGGCTACCAGGAAAGTTACACAAAATAGCGACGACAAAGTTTTCATCGATTTTATGCACTACGTGACAGTTTTATGAGAGCGTTCATTGCGATCGGCGATAATTCATCGGTATTAATCAGACAACAGAAGTATCTTCTCTTAGAATACCGCGACGATTGATTCAGCGATGATGCAAGATTAAAAAAAAAAAAAATATGAGTTAAAATAAAATTTAGTAAAGCTCGTAATAATCCGTCATTATCCTACACGCATCGTTATCTACACCTTTGAAATTCCCTCGCATCTTTACTACCAAAACGCCGTTCGATTCTTAATGTCCCAAGCCCACGTGCCGCTGCATTGAACTCCGTGAGTGTAGCTCGGTATAAATCTCTCCACCGAATAATAATATTCCGTATTAGTAAGCGCATTGAGCATCAAGCAATCATATTAAAAGAATCGACGCGCCCTCGCATACCGAATCTTGACGTGATGCGTGGCTTGCCTACGTCTCGCAATATCCTCTGAGAATCGCGTTGGGGTCTTCACTACGTACATACTACGTAAATTCATACGCCTCTCGAAAGGAGGGTGGACGCGTAGACGCGAAAAATCGTCAAGGATAAAATACCAAAGGGTGGGTATTCGGCAACAGTGTATAGTTAGAGCGGAGGTAAAAACTTGGAAGGGTAGGAATTAGTAGAACGACTTGACACGACAGTGACAGTTTCAAAAATCAAAATTTCGAACGGTTCATCTTTCGTTACTTTATTTTCGCACGTTTGAAATTTCGATATGTTCGTTCGATTATTCGAAATATTGACCCTTCCAAGTTTTGACCCCCACCCGGTAGGTACAGGGAATCCGCATCGTTGAAGCGGGACTTTTCCGTGTCTTTGAAAATTCATTGCGCAGGTAGGCCAAGCGAATGGTTACAATAATTTAAATGATTTTACCCCGCTTTCCTGTCCAGTGCAGCAGTACTGTTTCCAATAATTCGCCGACGAGTTTGTCGATACGCTGCAACCCGCGCCGCCGGTGATGATCGGCGATACCGAATTGCACAGCTGGGTCATCGGAGACGTGACGACGACACCGTCGTGATTCGTCCGGCGTACGAGGGTCGCGTGATCGTTGCAGTTACTGTAAGGAACGTTCCCTCCAGAACTTTGCGGACAACCGTGGAGAGTTCGATGATTGTGGTTCTCGATACTTTGGTAATGTATTTTGTTATCGCACCGCGAAGCGGCAGCTCGATCCACACGGACAGTCGTCGGAATGTCGTCATCTGCGTTGTTGACGCGAAATTGGTAAAAGTCACGGGCAAGTTTACCCTCGTCATCTCCAGGGCCACGGAAGTCACCGAGTGCAAGCTTAAAGCTTCGCTGGTGGTTGATCATTTCGAACCCTGGATGTACCTTTGCATCAGTTGCACAACCCTCCTCAACACCGCGATAGCTGCGATCCATAATCGATTCTCATCTCACCCCCGACTCTCGTTTCGATCACACTTCATGCATATCGTACACTCGGAACGATTTTTTTTTGCCAAAACTTATACGTGTCCATGCAACGCTACTGTTTCGACTTGGCAGTGGTAGACACTTGACTCCTCCGGGATGACGGCGTAGGCAGAGCGGGTTATTTTTAATATTATCTTGAACACCTAGTCGACGAGTCGTTACCTCGTTACACGCGTAGAAATTTCTCGCGGGGAAAATGGTATCGCGCACCTCAAAACGCCGAACTGCCGGTAAGATTGATAGTGAAACCGTGAATCCCCAACGAGTATCGGTGACTCGAAGTTCGGATTCGATAGAAATGTGAACGGGGTGGTGGACCTGCGGCGCAACGCGGTGAAATAAAACAGTTGGTTAGCCAGCTATCTAGCTTGTGGTGCTAAGCTGACTGGTTGGTTGGTGACTCTGGATCGGAGAGACCGAACGAAGCCGGACCGAAGTCCCCACCAACCAACTTGCGTCGCGGGAGAGAGAGAGCCAGAGAGAGAGAGAGAGAGACCAAACCCGCGACACGAGTAGGACGTATGCATCGTGTATGTACCGCGTGCCAGCCAACCAACTCGCGGGAGATGTGTAAGTCAGAGGTGTATCTCATCCTCGAGAGAGTCGACGTCGTCGTCGTCTTTGACTTTGACACGAGACAGTAAGGTACGGACAGCACCGACCGAGGATCGGAATAAAATGTCCGTCAAAGTAGCGAAGTATCGTCCCCGTTGAGCCACCGTCATTCGACGATCGTCACGTTCCTTTGGAGATTACGTCACTCGAGGCGTTGAATGTCTCCCGTCTCATCTCCCGAGGAAGCTTCGTCAGCCGGTCAAGCGTCGAAGACGGCAAATCGACGAAAATGGATGTCAGGTAATCAGAGCGAGGGACCGCGGTCGTCTTACACGGTACACGGTAGGTAAGCAAATATTAGCGATTGTAGGATTATGAGGATGATGCGGAGGCCGATTACGGAATTGTGCCAATTCCAGATCCTCCTAGCCGCGACTTCAGGGACGAATTCACGCACAGCTGACTGTGTCCCTTTCATGGCGTACGAAGGCTCCGTTCCTATGCTCGACGAGCATCTGCTACCTGTTGCTTCTTCCCGCGGGCAGTTTTTCCTCGGATTCGCTGCCGCCGCTGCCGGGCTTCGGAACCCCAGCAGGCAGCTTACCAGCAGTGGCTACGCGACTACTTATACTTTACTCAGCTAGCTATTAATCTACTCAGCTCAGGCTGTTTACCCGGCACGTTAGAGTTGGTCGGTTAGTAACTGCGCCTGCAGTGTTTATACAGAAGTCTGCTTGCACAGGTACGAGTTATTAGTTAAACAACGATTCGACGTCAGCGACTATTAAAGTAGTCTCACGTCTTCCGCCCAGGATATTTACCCTACTGCTGAACAATTTTAATTCTTTATTTGTCTATTTACACGTTTATCTTTTCACTGACATACGATACTTATTTGGCATTGTACAAAAATGAGCAAACAATTCCGGATAGTTTGAGAACTTTTCAAGAATATTATAACAGATATATATATATACATACACACACACATATATTCAAGTTAACGTGGAACATCTTCGGTATTCTGTTATGCCTCTTACAATATACCGCATCGTCGTAATTAATTTATCGAACACCCCGAGCGATCAATCAAAATGACTAATAAATTAATCGATGAATCGTGTGCAGCAGGGACAGCAGCTCAAGTCCGAACCGCAACCTGAGTTCAGAAGACTACCTTGATAATGGGTAAGCAGAACACGTATCGACGTAATGATACATACCGGGACTTGCCTGGCTGGCAATCAGTTCTACGCGCGTTGAGTATTAAAAAGTCATGCTCGTCCAACGAGCCGACGTGCTCGTTTCTCTGTTAGCTGCTTAAGTGACGTTTTTATTATCTTCTTTTTTTCATTATAATTGTATTTAACACACGATACCGACCGAGAATTTTCAAAAAAAATAAATAAATAAATAAAGAAAAAACCAACCTTCATAAGTTACAGTCTATTTCTTACCTACTTCTCGTTTCTACTCTGCAAAGTCAGCTCGAATGAATGAGAAATAGAAGAAAGACATGGAATATGCTTAGGGAATAGACGTCATCTGCACTGTCGTAATCATTGATCTTTACCAGCTCAATGCACGCTCGATGGGCAGAGAGAGAGAGAGAGAGAGAGAGAGTGCGAGTGACAGTGAGAGAGATAGAGGCAGATATATATATATATATATATATAGGACTGCAGACCGCATTCGCGAGTCAAGGTAGTACGCGACGTGGTTTGTCAGGTATCGAGGAGGGAACTGAGAGTGAATGCGCGGTGGTATCTTACTATACCTACCTATATACCCAGCTAGACTGCTTGACGCCGAGGGAACAACGACGCCGACGTGCCGCGCCGCGTCGAGTAGAGGATGAACGTCTTTCAGGAGGCACGGCTGCCTGCCTACGCAACACGGCACGGCACAATCTCTGCATATCGCCGTAAGTGCACGCACACTTTTACCTGTCTTCTCACTCTACGTCGAAATTCTTAAACGTATCGGCTTGTTTTACCAGTACGCGTGAGCCATACACTCCGCGGGAATAAAAAATCACTTTATACGGTGGATGGGTAGATTTGCGATTTTCACGATGAGATCCTCTTCAAACACAGATCGTCGAAAATTTATATTTATATCGTATTACGCAAATAAGTGCGCTATACGTAGTTTCGATAATTAGAAACGTATTTTTGGCTTTTGGCGCTGAACCTGCGCGATCCCGCGGTTAAACTGTATACATTCTGAAAAAAAAAGAAGTAAAATGGAAAGAAAAAAACCCCGGAAGATATAAATATACAGGAAGAAGTTCGACGACCCAACAAAATTTCCAAGCAATGGTATTTAACGAGATCTTTTTATTACGCGACAATCACCGCTACACATACCTACGTATACGATATAAGGGAGGAAAAATGAAGAGTAAATCGCAGACTGTATTGTACAAGAATGGATTGTGTCAGGTTAGGTATACGTGCCAATCGATACCAAAGTAAGAGGTATACGTATAGGTATTAAGTACGAAGCTGGTGGTCTGCGGTAGCAGGCCAAGAGTAAAGGATCGACAAGACAGGAGAGAGGAGAGGCGAGGAGAGGAGGGAGACGAATTTTTCTCACCAGTTTATAAAATGAAAGGGAGTTGACCTCTGTAGCGATTCGCGCTGCTCGCTGCTGCAACGGTCGGTTACAATATACGTATACAGTATACACTCTGCATTACACGCGTATCCTGCAACACTTACACATGCGTCGTGTTAATATACGTACTTGAATATAGAGAATAAATGCACACTCGCCTCCCGCACGCGCGCAGATCTTGCTGCAAGGAAATAATAACCGGACGGCTGCGCGGCGGTCGCGACTATAATACAAAATTAATATAGTACACGTACATGTATTATACACACATAGTGCGAGAGACTCTGCTATAGTTATATCGTAAAACCAACTATATTGCAAAACCTAAGATTAATGGTCTCACCGCGATAAGTTTCGACCACGATTTTCATCCTGCAACGTTTGTTAGCAGCAGTCTAAATCCGCTATTACTGGTACTATTCTACAGCAGGAATTGTTTTATGACTGGGATTGGTTTATGATCAGTCTTACTTATCCTAACGCTCAAAAAGGAAAACTAAACACCTGCATATTCAAATAAATTTGTATTCTGTAAGATAAAAGCGTTGAAGGTGAGAATCCTTCCGTGTTACACGGAAGGCTAAATCAATTACTACTCTCATCGGGAATGAGAAGAAAAACCTAGGTACGTAGAGCGTACAGCCTGGAAGCAGGTTCGGGGTAGGTAGGTAGGTAGGTAGTTAGGTATGATAGGTATAGGTATAGGGTGCCGGTAGGGAGAGAGAGTTTTGGTATATAGAGAGGAGATTGGGGTTGGAGTCGTTACACGGGAGTAGGATGAAGGAGGGTTGTAGCCAACTTGGACACATTAAAAATTTAATAACTCGCTTCGCTTGGTCGCTCGGTCGGGTAAAGTAAAGCTAAAGAGCGATAGAGTCGAGTTAACTATACATACCTACAAAAGAGAGAGAGAGAGAGAGAGAGAGAGAGAGAGAGAGAGAGAGAGAGAGAGAGAGAGAGAGAGAGAGAGATAATCTCTGTCAAATCCGCGACAGACATTCTCATTCGAAAATTCCAAACAGACTAAATTACATCGTTTTTTAATACAACTATTACTATAAAGGAAGGAAACCCACCCGCAGCGTTACTTACGTCTACCCAATCGGATTTTTACAGATAAGACCGTGAGGTTTTGGATCAGTTAAAACGTGAATCGAGAAATCGGCGTATCTGGCTATACTCGGCGGTTTATCAGCAACGTCGTATCTTTCGTTCCCGCGAATGCCGCGGCGTGCAAGCTGGATTTCGTAGGACCGAGGATAATAACCGGCGACGGGTCGATGAAGTAGATATGCCGGTGGATTGGACGATATGCACAACCTGCGTTCGTGTATGAAATTTTATTTGCTCGCGGAGAGCCACTGAATTGTGTGTCATTATTCATTAACTTACGAGGCGGCTATTCCGCCGCCTTCGCTTCCACCACCCGCTAAGAAAATTATAATTTATAACGGGAGAGGCGAGGGAAGAACGAGGGAAGAACGAGGGAACAGCGAGGTTATACCGTAAGGTATGATACATATGTAACAACTACACGCGTACAGATGCATATATCAAGCCAGGGTTTAAAGTCAAGACGTCGCGTAATATTTACAACATTTTACCCCCCGAACACCGGAATCAACATCATCGTCGTGTGCATATCGCACTGCGTATTTACAATGCGTAACGCGTCGCGTTCAAGTGCAATTATGGTCAATTTTTCAGTTTCACGCAGATATAACACGTACACTTGGGGACAATGAATCTGAGGCGGCTAATTTTTTACCCTAGACAGTTATGTTGGCAACACAGTGAAACTTACAGCGTCATAGTCGGCTCAATCTCAGTAACATAACATAACCCATGATCATCAAATCTAATCTTTGAATACCGCGGGGATAATGACTTGATGGATTGACACGTCATTTTCGACGATTCGACGGTCATGGGTTGTGTTATGTTTATTGAGATAGAGTTGGTTTCGAGTTCGGCCGACTGTGGCGCTGTAGGTTTCTCTGTGTTGCCAACATAACTGTCTAGTGTAAAAAATTAGCCGTCTCAGATTCATTTTCCCCAAGTGTACATTATATATGATACAATTACAGAATAAGAAAAACGTCACATCTCTGGCTGTTCACACGCAAAGAGCCGAGAGGAGGCGGACAAAATATATCTGAATATCTGCTTTGTCGATTAACTCCCGTCCCCAACGACACTTTCACGTTCGAGTATTTGAATTTACAAGTATTCCATACCTACACACGCAGGGCAGATAAATATACGATTATTTTGACTAAGCATGCAGCTTGCGGGAGGCCGAATGACATACATATCGTATATGCGTGTTATACCTATATGTATTGTACATACAACCGGCGTATCCCGGTTCTTTGTTTGCTTTCATAACCAACTAATCGAGGAGTGTATAATAACAAATTGAGGACGAAACATTTTTCTTTGTAGCGAATAAAGCGTATTAATTTCGCATTTTACTTAGTCTAGAATGAGGATGAAGTTAGTAACGATACTGTTAACAATACATATTTAAAAGAAACCGTTACTTCGCACCTCTAGGATCATCTGAAATTTGATGAAACATGTTAAACAAAACATGCCCATATTTTTAAAAGCTAACTCTTTCAAAGTCATTCGGATATTGCACGGTAACGATTTTTTCCGTGATGATGTTTCGTTATGACAACGTTACTAACTTCAGCCTCATAGTCCAGAAGAGTAAAAAAAAAACTAAGTAAAAAATCGGTGGAAACCAACGGCAGTGTAGCCAACTTCGTAAAAATGTTACCAGACATGGTAGGCAGAGTGACCGATGCGTAGTGAATCGTGGCAGGCGATGTGGGTCGACCGTTATTTAATAAGCGAGGTTATGGTTGGTCATTTGTCAACCGGTCGATTCTAGGGAATTTTGTTCTCGTCAGTGAAGGTTTGCTTCAGGTTGCGAGCATGGATTTCAGCCAATCAAAATCAAGCAAGCCAAATCGCGCGCGCTTGAAGCAGGTGGTCCGTTCAAAAGAACTTCTCGGTAGGTACGCAATATATGATAAGATTTTCGACATAACCGATACCTGCAGCAGGTATTGTAACTGACGGATATACGCGATCGCCTCCTACGATTGTATATTATAATAATAAGCGCGTCACTGGTTATTTTTTTTCCTTTCGCACTTCAGACCAAAGATATGACAGATAGCTAATCGTTACGTGCAACCACGTACGATGTGTTACATTGTATTATATTGTATACGATCTAATCTTTGATACAGACTTTGTAGGATAATAATACATGGATTATATGTATATAAGATAAAAAGGGAAAAAAAATTCTGCAAGCGAATAAGATTTTTCGAAAGATTGTTATTCTTTATGTATACGAGTACAGTAGGTATATTAGGGTGGGTCAAATAAAATGATTATTTTTTTTTCCCTCGTTATAATGAAAAATTGATTGTATGGCATCTCAAAAACACCCTCCGCAAGTATTAGCCCTTCATATTTAAATTAAGAGGTCCCTCGTCGCAGATATGTATTTCCCATTTAAATAACATGGGAGAATTTTTTTTTTTTACTTTGGAATTTTATGAGGCTTCAACCGTCGAGGTTAGGAGAGTCTTTTCAGTACATTTCTGTAGAACTTTTGATGCTCTACAAAAAAGCTCTCTTGTATCTAATCGATAAAAGTAACCGTTCAAAAAATAATCGCTGTTAAAGCTTTGATTTAAATCGATTTCAATACTTTTGAAATTATTACGCTAAGAAATGTAATTGATTTTAAAGTTCGTCATCGTATTTATTTGAAAACAATTAGTAACATATATTTATTCTTATTGGTAACTAAAATTCAAAAAAATTTGGAATTTATGTACTAAAAACATGGTAAGTCGAATCCAAAGCTAATTATTACCGATTATCTTTTGAACGGTTACTTTTATCGATTAGACACAAGAGAGCTTTTTTGTAGAGCATCAAAAGTTCTACAGAAATGTACTAAAAAGACTCTCCTAACCTCGGCGGTTAAAGCCTCATAAAATTCCAAAGTAAAAAAAAAAAAACTCTCCCATGTTATTTAAATGGGAAATACATATCTGCTATGAGGGACCTTTTAATTTAAATATGAAGGGCTAATACTTGCAGAGGGTTTTTTTGAGATGCCATACAATCAATTTTTCATGATATCGAGGGAAAAAAAATAGTCATTTTATTTGACCCACCCTAAGGTATATATGTCGTATGATTACGTATAATAAGCATGTACGATAAGCGGGTGACCGAAAAAATTATGATGATCATTTAGTTGTCGCTCTTTGATCGTTACTTTGTTGCCAAGGGCCAGAAACGAATATCATACATACGTCCGTATCAATGAATTGATTATCTATTTCCTTTGATCTAGGCTCCATATTTCTCGCGTTATCAGCACCCGAGCTCTACACGTGATCACAGCCATAAAGTAAATTCATCAATGTGTGCTACGATAGAAGTATTGGTATAAGCGAATCGTAAGCTAGAGTTAGGTCACACTTTTTTATACGTACCTACTCTCCATCCGAATAAACTCCAACATCTCGCAGAAATAAGATGAATTAATGGAAATGGTATCGACTTCGGAAGAAAAGACACGATAAGGACACAAAAGAATTAGAGAAATAATTAATGGATTTTATGATATATACAGGTATACGTATATATTAAATAAGTATAATACTGTGTATAAGTACAACTTGTATGTATAATATACAGCAACACAAAGCGAGCGTGTTCTGAAAGAATTTGAATTATCTGATCGACGGTGGATAAAATTATTTGCTTATAGGTATATATATATACATTATACGTATATACACAAGGTATTCGGCGGAAGCGGGATTATAAGATAGAGATCTACCCTCCTCCGATGGGAATTCACACCGCGCAAAGCATATATCTACGGCTGGCTCCTGAACCACCGTCGTGCACATACGTATGTGTGTACGTAGAACGACCGTAGACATAATTCCACATATTAGACAACGTTGCACGTGATGCATTAAATGTGATATTACAATGTCAATTAGCATGCGCAGCGACACCCCCGTCAATAACAACCATTACGTGCATACACATTGATATTGCGAGTGACGTGCCTACGTCGTGGGCATGGTATGGAACATTGTTCGTGTGCGCGTGTGTGGTTTTACACGCCGAAGCGTGTTCAACTTACACCCCGCAAAATGAGAATAGAAAAAAACTACCTTTTATACTCGCGGATCTGGAATATAATTCCTAAGGTTCCGAAGAGAGTGGAATTTCAAAAAGTGGCTTGAAGGATCCGAGCGATTTTCGGATAAGTCAGATTATTCGTATTGGTGGTCTTGATGCGTCGGGCAACGTGGTTTTAGAGTATTCGTGCAGGGCATACAAAGTTATAAGATATACCAAGAGTTTTTTTTAAAAGGACATGCTCGCTACTACGCGTGCGATTCAATCTGCACAATTTCGATTGGCTGACATCCGTGCTCGCAGCCTGAAGCAAACCTGCAAACCTTCGCTAACAAGAACAAATTCCCTAGAATCGACTGGTTGACGAGTGGCAGTCAACCATCATAACCTCTCGCCTATCAAGAATGGCCGGTTAAACAGGGCGTAACCGCGATCCATTACATATCGATCACTCCGCCTATCATGCTAGTAACAATTTTACGAAGTTGGCTACGCCTATATAGACCAGACGAGATGCAATTGTCAAGCAGATCCTTTCAAGAAAATCTCTCGGTATATAACCTACAACAACAATATTAACACTAACCGTGCGTATGTGTGAAGATTTGATTTCGAAGAAAAGTATATTAGGAAAGACTTGACGGTGGAACCCCCTACAGAGCGGGAAAGGCTCAGACCAGAGAGAAGTTTCCCCTGATAAGGCTGATGCACAACATTCACCGTACGAGAGGAGTAGAAGAGAGGAAGAGAGAGAGAGAGAGAGGAAGAGAGAGAGAGAGAGAGAGAGAGAGAGAGAGAGGGGGGGGGGGGGGGTCAAAGAGAGGACGTGTATCAAGCAAGGGTGTGCGGTATGGTGGAATAGGGATAGGGGGTGGTAGGGGGTTGGAGTAACTGGTAACACGTCCGTTGTTCTATGATTTGTAGTCTAGCCAACGGTGTGTTGTTGTACCGCACCCCTTTACAGCCCTACAGCAATTTCGGCCTTCCCGCCGCCTTGCCGCTTATGCTGTAAGTAATTTCATATATATATACATATCTATATCATACGCATTTTGGATATAACCCGGACCTAATCTAGTTGGCTGTTGGCTGTACCAAAGCTACCGTATAACGCCGCCACTGCAGCCCCTCTGCACCAACTTGGTTTATTAATCATGTGTAATTGTGCGTGTACGTTATACGATATTCTTATAATGTATGTATACGTATATTATACTTGCAAACGTGTTATGCATACATGATAGGTAATAAGATAAGAAATCGATATTAACAATCGATAAATATATGCATGCATACACGTTGTAAAAAAAAAAATGGATATACCTGTAGCTCACATTCGAACCTAGACGTGTGCTACATGTTACGCGTGTGTACATACGTATTATGTGTATTTACGAACGCGTAAGAATTCAGTGACGTGAATTTATTAGTCACTATAGCTACATGTATAACTGCCGGAGATGCGTGTACGAGGAAGATAAATATCTCACACATGGCCAAGCCGCCATTTTGGCAATGGTTTGCCCCCTTCCTCTCTCACTTCATATTCTGCCTAACGCCTGTTTCTCTTCCTCCTCCAACCGTTATTCTTCGGCAAAGCCTTAATCCGCATACAGATTTCACGGTATGATAAGTATATCGTTGTACCTTGTTTTATTAATTTACCGAGAGGACGTCTTGAAGGGACTCGCTGGTAACGCGCGCGATTCAACTTGCTTAATTTTGATTGGCTGACATCCATTCACGCAACGTGGGGCAAATATTTGCCAAGAATAAAAAATTCCCTAGAATCGACTGGTTGACAAGTGACAATCAAACATAACCTCTCGCGTATTAGATATGGCTGGGTCACTACTAAAAATGGCATCCACTCCGCATCGGTCACTCTGCTTACCGTGCTAGTAATAATATTTTCCGAAGTTGGCTACGCATATAAGTTAGACGCGTTGCAATTTTCAAGCAGGTCCTTTCAATAGAACCGCTCTGTACGGTCTATAATGACGACTACGGCTGTGCGATATTTCAGTATACCGAAGCTTTTTTTGATATTTTTTTTTCAAAATATTTCGGTAACAAAATTGGCTTTCAATACTGACACCGAAATACCGATATCGTTGTACCGAAAGTTTGAACTACCGATACCAAAATACCGAAATACAGACATACTGAAACTGTAAGTCTCAAAATGTCAAAAAACCGAATACTTCATGCCTTCACGTTATTTCCTCTGCGTTGCCTACTGGGAATAATCCTGGTGTAACGTTGTATTTTCACATAACGCTACCGTCTTCTCAGATCGTGGTAGCTGGTGTATTTGCCTGAAGTTGACCGCGGACGAGTTTGCGTTCTACACATTCAAATAATTTCTGCAATTATAGGAGAAATAGTTTCTAATTTTATACGCTCTCCGATTTTCAGTATTTCGGTATTTCATATTTACTTCAATATTTTATCGGTATTTCGGCATCCTATTGGTAATTTCGTATATTTTATCGGCAATTCAGTATTTTGATATTTACCGACAGAAAAATATTTCAACAATATAGAAAATTGATATCAAATATTCGATATCGCACAGCCTTAATGAAGACGCAGCTCGAGTGTCTTTTCTCAATTATTCTAGATCGATCCATTATGATGAAACAAAAGATGTTAAAGGGCCGACAATTCGGTTCATTATAAATTATACGAGTTGTCCTGTAGCTGAATTTCACTCTAGACCAAATTCAAGGTTCAACAAAAAAAAATCTTACCGAGGTAGGCGCAAAACGCGAAAAAAGTCCGTTTGAGGGAGAGAAATCGATTTTGTCCGAACTTACCTGTAACATATAAAGGAAAAGCGCATCTGTCAATATGAGAGTGTACGAGATAAATTGGGATATCTGGATAGATCGATCGATCTTCGTTATCCGACAGGTTCGTAGTCGAATCAATAAAAATTTAATTCAATTATACGCGATTTAATTTACGAAGATACGAAGTTTACTGCAGCCGTAAACATGTCAGTAAATGAAAAGACGAAATTTCCAAACAAGAATCGGGGATGGGACGGGGGGGGGGGGGGGGGGGGGCGTTTTATATTTTTCCTATACATGTACAAGGCACCTCAGCTGACGGAATATTATATCCAATCGAATGATATAGTATCACCTTATTTAACACGCAAACATGTATGAGTTGCGTTGGATGCCGTTACACGTCGATATTCATCTTGTAATAATAGATTATCTGAGAATGTCAAATAGGGTAATAATATAAAGTGACGAAAAAGAGGATAAAAAGGATAAGGCAAATTCCAATGTGTTATACGTTTATTGAAAATGTATAAAATAATAAACGAGAAAGAAATTAGAAACCAAGCATAAATTGATCGTCTACGTGACCGTGATACAAGAAATTATCGGTTATTACAGGACCTTTGAACGATAACAATATAAGCGACGCGGATAAAGTGAAAGATGAAGGGATCGGCGAAACATAAGAGGCAACGAGAAGGATCTGAACTCGTCAATTTTTTTTACACAAAGAGTCAGGTATTGCAGGATACATGGATATCTGTATACCACGCGGCCCAGTTCCAGATACGGCGATCAGCTGTCAGCCCTCTAATTTAAATACCGCCGCCGTTAACCCGCAAGCACGATTAAACTAGCTCGTTTCTATACACAATATTATACTACGATTGTATCGCGGGATCCGCGCAGTTCTTCGTGTATATGCATAGGGTATAATACGCTAATGCACACATATACGGGCAATGGGTTAATAATCTAGCTGGACAGTGGCCGTATAACATATATATATATATATATATATATATTCTTACATATCGCAACTATATCTTTGATTTCTTTTCTTTTGCGAAATAATATGTATATGGCTCGAACGATTTATCACCGTATTGTTACATTATATGTGTCGTATAGCGTATAACTTTGCGCGGTATATTGACGTATGTATCTCGCACGACATATGGTTCATTTTATACTCAGTTCTGCGTAATCACTTTGGTACAGGTATATATATATATATATATGTATATATACGCATGTTACATAGTTAGGATGACTAATTGAGGTGCTCGACTCGAATCGGCGATTATTGATAGAAATAACAAAAATTCTGATCATGTAACAAAGACGCACGGTAGCGGTGTATAATATACAGAGACAATACGAAAAAATGGTACATTCGTTGTATACCGCAGGTTAGGAAAAAGAATTTGCTAATACCTATATACAAATCCCGGGAGTTGGTATCCGCGTTGGTTAAATATTTAAGTACTTATAAGTATAACAGGGTATTCCACTCTTCAGTTTTTTACCCCTCGTGTATTCTCATCCCTCTTTCCTCCCTCGTCGGCAATCGCGTATTTCGAGGTTCCTCGATCGCGAGAAACGGCTTTCGCTTCATCTCCCCAGTGCTTTTATCGCCTCTCCGTCTGCCGAATTGCATTCAATTGCAGAAGTCCCGTGATAAGTAAATTTCTCTGTTTCGTCATTCGAAACATCCCTCCTCTCCTCCTGATCGGTTAGAAAATGTACATTCGAATTGCTAAAGGAGCTTTCGAAGGAAACCCCCACCAGAGGATCAGGATCTTCGGGCATTGGAAAGGGCGAAAGACGGAGAGAAGTAAAGTAAAGAAAATATATTCACTCGATTGGATGTTTTTGATTACATATTATCCGATCGTATTATGCATCGACGGCCGTAATTTTTCGCCGTCATGGTTTATGATACGAATATATACCGATTCGATTTACATGTACCTAAAACGTGCACGTGTCGTTTCTGGAAAACGTGATACGCTAAATGTAGTATATAACTCGGCCTGCTTTTGACCGCGGCAATACGTAACTCGGCGCCGCAGTACAAACGTAACGTTGCGTCGTCTAGGTTGGAACGACGATATATATTCGTTGATGAAATAAATCGATCACTCTGATTACGTCCGACGGAGTCGAATTGCAGAAAAAACGAAATTGGTTGAACGAATGAAAAAGAAAAATCGCGATATCCTGCACCAACAACTCATTCTCGTGTACATTTATATGTACACACGCACACATATATATATATATATATATATATATATTAGGGTGAGCCAAAAAAATCGACTATTTTTTTTTTTCACTTTGAACTCCGAAAACTTGGTTGGTAGAGACCTCAAAAACATTCTCTCCAAGTATGAGCTCCTAATTTCAATAGGAAGGTCCTCCGCCTCGCAGTTTTCTATTTTTTTCCTGTGGTGAGGAAGAAAAATTCATATCTCGGTATCTACTATTTATAAAAAAAAAAAATATGTATCATATTTTCGTAGGAAATTGAATTCTCTACAAAAAAGGTCTCTTACAATTTTTTTGTATACCTCACTGCACACAAAAAAAAAAACAATGGCGTATTTTCAAGAGGCGAAAAAATATTGATTATTTTCGTTACTGTTGGTTTTTATGATACCGCATACTTTTTTCTTGAAACTTCGTGAAACGAAGGCAGCAATTAAAAATTAGAATCAGCGATTTTGAAAATGCATCAGAGAATTTGTATTAAATTTTTCTATATAATGGAATCAAGTGTAGAAAAGTTTTAGTGCCCCATGAACAGTTCTTGATACAAGGTCAAACAGTCAATAAGGAGTACTTCTTTACAAGTTCAACGCCGTTTGCGTGAAGCAATCCGAAAAAAATGCCCAAAATTGTGGCAAAACAATTCATGGGTTTTTACACCACGATAATGCACCTACTGACACTTCATTCCTTGTTCGTGGTTTTTGCTACAACCAACACTGCAACGATGCACCAGCCTCCATATTCATCGGACATGGCGCCGTGTGACTTTTTTCAGTTCCCAAAAATAAAGAGAACCTTAATATGAGATTAAAAACACATCGCTGAGAGAGCTAAAAGCTATTCCACGCCGAACGAATTCCAGAAGTGTTTGGAGGATTAGAAAAAGCGCTGGCATAAGTGTATAATACATCTAATGGGGATTATTTTGAAGGGGATGATATTGTTGTAGACGAATAAATAAACTGTTTTCTCGTTATTTTTCGAATGCACCTCGTATAAAACGTGGAGGTAACAGGGTTCCAATGATATAGGTATTGAAAGTAGAATCTGGGACACTCTTCACCCGCAGGAATCCACGGTTCTCCGATTAGTAATTGCGGCTGTCAGTCAATCGTACGTACAAGTCGACCCTCGCAAAATTTTCGGTGGTGGTATTTCGCCGACGCGAATCCTTGGCCGTTCCACTATACTTAGCTCAACCACGTCGCGGCATCGCGTAGATGAAGAAAAATTCCCGTGGTCAACATTGATATTAAACAACGAACGAATGAACCGCGTATTTTACATAACAATGATATGTGTAAACGTACTTAATTCCGCGGCGATTCAACATCGTCTCGATGTTTAGCAGCTATTTCTCCGGGTGACCGTATACACATAGCAGGAATGACATTAGCGCGATTGAAAACTATCAGCGAACTTTTTCTCTAACAAATTCACCGTACCTATTTTTAATTTTATTTCGAATTCAGTAGCAACGTTATTTTTATCCAACAATAAGACATATTCTCGGCAAAGTGTGTTACAACCGAACGTGCAGACTACAAGTAAAATAAACGAGCAGGAAGAATAGAAATAAAAATCGGAAATGAGATGGAAGGCGAGCTGATAAAATTAGCGACAACTTAGCGAGTGCACGTGAGGTGGTAAAGACCACACCGTTCGAGTTTCTAAAAGGTGTGTCGCCGCCTTGATGGGGGAGAGAGGGGGGCATGCGGCAGGAAGGTAGAGAGATACGTGCTACATGGTACAATATACAACAATAATTGGCAAAGAATTTGTAGCGCGTGGGTGGACACAAAGGGAACCGCCGCTGTCGCCGCCATTTCCCTAAAGAGGAAACAAGACCGTACGCGGTGCGGCGTGTATCTTTCAAAAGGAGAAAAAACAAAAGCGTATTAACTGGAGACAAAATAAAAAAAAAAAAAAAAAACGTGAGCGAAGGAAAGAAAAAATAAAAGAGAGAAAGAAAAATAGAAGTACCGGAGCGCGAATGCCGCACACTACGGCAGCATTGTCTCGTGTCGCCGCCGCTGCAACGAAACGGAAGATAAGTAAGTCCGAGTCCCCGGAGGGTTTTAACTCTGGTACAGTGGCACGCACGCACCGCTCTCCGCGGGTTATATAGCATATAGTAAAGACACGTCTGACATTCTGCGTATATAATTCGCAAGCATTATACATACGTAAACACACACGCGCACACGCGTACGTGGATATAGACGCAATCTGGGCTGCGCAACCACGGGAGAATGCAGCCACCTACGTGGACGGGAATGCGCAGTGGTGGATACTTTTATACTATATTCAGGGGAATGGATGCATGGATGCATGCATGCCGCCATGCATGGACGCCGCAATGAATTTCCGAGACTACGCAGCGCCTGCCTTCCCGGATTGCGCAACAACGAGCCGCAAGGCGCGGGTGGCTTTTGCCTGTATTGTAGGTTATAATGCAGCGCTATCGCTACGCAGGCTGCAGTCTTTCGCTGCAGCCGTGCCTATTGCAGTTTTACCTTTAACGGATACGAACCTGGTTCATATCCCCCTCCCCACATGTATAATGTATAAGTGATTAACATTCAAATGCACCCGAAGCTTTCCCTTGTATAAATTTACCGCGCTTGTTATGTGAAGTATACGGTACGCGAGACCGGTAAGCGAAAATTGAATTTCGTATGATTGACAAAAGTTATTCTGCCTAGATTCAATTTCAGCAATTTTCTAAGAGAAAAAAAGGGAGGAAAAAAGTGTTCTATATATACTTGTATTTCGACCTGCTGCTACATGCGGTGACTAAAAATCAAGATTCGACTGTAGGTAGTAAAAATTTTTTATTCCAATTGTAATGTCAGTTTTGTTCTTCCATGCACTGCTGCGTTATAGCATACACGCTTACGCTTGTTACGCAAGTCGAAATATCGACGTGCAGTCTGCATCTTTCCCGCAAACGTATGTATCTTGACACGTCAAGCGTGTTACAACGTCGTACGCACGATGCATGCAGCCTAACTATAAGCGAAATTTATGTAACAGCGTATCGGCCAGACAGGCGTGTATAGGCGCCGCAGGTTAAGCACCCCTGACGATGGTGGTGGCGGTAGGGGGAGGGGGGGGGGGGGGGGGTTTGAGAAGAGCGTGGATTGGTCGGAGGGCTACGCACCTGGCGGACAGCTGCTCCTGCCGAAACGCATACACGCACAAGCGTGCGCGTACGACGCTGCGTATAGAGCGAACGCAGTGTGACCTATACAGGCGCACATACGAACCGATCAACGAAACACCGAACTGTGAGCTCAACGATCACGGGCACGCGAGTAGGTACTGACTGCCCTGCGATGCGGAACGAAGAACAGCAGTGTAGAGAAGAGAGACGACGACGATATAAAAGTCAGCCAAGAAAGTAGGCATAACGACGTATGTGAATATTGCTGGAAGTGCGGCACGAACATTTTGGCATATACAGAGAGTAAATCCGTCTGTACTTATGTAACGCAATTATGATATCGTTCAAGAGGTTACTCGCCCGCCTGGCGCAAAAATAAAGTCCCGCAGGAGTTTGTATTACAAAGAATAATGTTTATTAAGGAATGGTGAGAAACTTTTACATTTCTTTACGTTGAGCGTCTCGTTACGAACTGACGCCGGTTGGCGTCGGTCATACAAGGTTTGTTATTTGGAGAGGACGTCTCATACGCATGTGTGTCTAACTTGTACATCGGACCTTGGCCTAACCATTTTGCATTCGGGTTACAACAGAAGATGCATGATTTTGTTAAGCGCGGGAACACACTTTATCGATCGTGATACATCTCATGGTACGTGAGCGAGAAATCGTCAAATCGTAAGTCATGAAATAAACGTCGATCGGTATAAAGTACAAATTTTGTCAAAACATGCCCTGCTGAAAATGAATTATATTATAATGCGGGTGAATTAACTCGAAACGTTCAATCAGGACCTGGACGCATCGTCGTTCTTCCTATTAGAAAATTTAGAAAAAAAATCAGAGAGTTTATGAGCTTCCATGCATCAACAGACGCATGTATTATAATAGGTATGTATATACAAGCATGAAAACTCAAGGGTGATTATCCAGATCGTAGCTACGCGACCTGCTGCCGTGGCGTCGGTGCAGCTGCAGCAGAGAGCGCCACGTTCGTGCAGGATACCTATAACGTAGCTTTCTTTCGGGCGAAAGACGAGACCGAAGTTGTTTGTAGACAAAGTCCGGGGTGCCGTCTAGCAGAGTGCAGCCGGGTGGTGTGCGCGACTCGAGAGAGTTGGCGATGCAGCAAAGTCTTTTCGGTTCTCCGTGCACTCTCCCACATCCATCCCGTGGCAAACAAAGGCTTCGCCGGGGTGAAGAATATCTCGTGTTCCTCCAGTCTCAGGGTGTATCGACGCGTTGATAAGATTCAAGTATGCAACTACTTACGTACAAATTATCCGCAACAAGCATATATTGTATGTGTTCATGAAACGGATTAAAATTTGAAAGAAAAGAAACAAAATAAAAAGGAAAAAAAAAAAGAAAACCAACCGATTTACTTTTCGAATCCCACAGTACTGCACTGCGCCGCAGCGTCGGTCGACGTTCTACAAACCGTGTCTTTCGAAACCCTGCTGTGGTACACAAAGGGTGCGTGTAGCCCCCCTAAGCCGCAGGTTCGCCATCAGGGGGTCGGGTCAACGAGAGAGACACTCGATGCAGGGATAATTGTCACGGTAGCGTACACCGCACCAGTCGCAGGTCCGTCTCTCGACTCAAGGCTAATCGGGCTAATCGTTTCCTCGAGGAAACTACCTGCAGCCCCAAGAAGCAGTACCAGTACCACCGTGGAGCAGAAAAATATCCTCCTCCCCTACGCATGTATTCGACTCTCGCCCTAGCGCTGTTCTCCGTCGTCTTCGGGGACCTGATTCATTGTTTCAAAATGTCTCTGTGAATGCGCTACCTGTCCACGCACCTCTTCATGGAAGCCCAACGCACACGCAGCCATTTTTGACTGGTAGTAGTGGTGGTTGTGGTTGTTACCGTAAGTACAACACGTGGTGCGTGCGCACGCATACATAGCCCGGTGTACTACGGAAGCCATTGGAAGCCAACTGTTCACTTTTGGAAATCCCAGGTTCGGGGGACCTGCCAGCAGGAGCTGGACGACTGGTACCGACAGGTCTCACCTTCCGCGACTAATTACAGTTAAGATATACTTATTCTAAATAAACAACTTGTATATCCCAGGTACGATTCGGAAATTAACCTGGACATATCGCGTCATGCCTCGGAACAATCGGAGGCCTCTTAGCGTCCTCCCGAGTCTGTTTAATGCGGAAAGGTCAATGGTATTAACTACCAGTACCTACTTATCACCCATGGTTTTGAACCGCTTTCTCCGGGGTGCGAGAGGGAAGAAAAATCTACATCGAATCTCGGCTACAATAATTCCCAGAATCAAGTAAAGTCCCCTGAAAAGAAGAAAATTGAGAGGGTCGAGAAGGGGTTCAATCGGCTCGATCGTATATATAGTGACAAAAACTAACGTCCAAAAGAGTTCACGTCGCAAGGATATAAAGTCACGTGTATAACAACATCGAACGAACGAACGAACCAGCCAGTCATTCCGCTAGCCAGCCAGCCAGCCAGCCAACCTCTGCAGGCGTAAACTTATGTAGGTATCGACCGCCACGACTATAAATACTCTTATACGTGTCTATTGCACGTTCAGAGTTTATCAGAGAAGGGGATGGTTGTCGGTGGAAGTGGCGGCGTCATAAGCGAATACGGCGCACGCAAATCATCCGTACAAACCACGTATCTAAAATAATTTCAATTTCAGCTCTCCGTCCGTATATCCTTTGTCAAATTATTTCCGCCTTGCGATGCATGGGGAATAATATGTAAAATTTTTAAATCAATTTCCTCGAAAGAACGTCCTCCTTGAAAAAGAAAAGAAAAGAAAAGAACTCTCTCTGAAAAACAAAAAAAAAAAAAAAAAAAAAAAAAAAAAAAAAAAAAAAAAAACCGGATACCTATGCAATTAAAGTTTTCCGGCCGAAAAACCCCCGACAACGCTGCACCTTTTTTTCTGCATCATGTTACAGTTACACCGCCTTATACAGCTCGGGGTTCCACGCATGGCTCTCACGTCCACCACCACCAGCAACCCTGGTGCTGCAGAGGAGGCGTCGATGGCGTCGGGGGGCCTGCTGCTGCTCTCTCCTCTCCTCTCCTCTCCTCTCTTCTCCTCACCACCGTGTCTGCATGCAGCGCGTCCGCATGTTGAGGGCGGTGGTGGATGATCACGAGTCACGACGACCCGGGTTCCCATTCTCTCGACAAGCGTTCAAGCTGTACCCCGGTGTAACGGTGCGCGTCGGTTAGTGGTGGTGGGTAGACGTCGTTCAGTGGGGCCCAGAGACCATATGGCGTTGCAGTAGAGAAGGCCGGAGGCCTGACGCCCTACCGCCTCGAATCGCCTCGTATACATACATACATACATACATACACATGTATATCGTACATATACAGACGTTATATACATATACGTCCGTATTACCCGCGCGAATCAGTGGAGAGGAGGAAAGCGTACGGTCCTGCATTCTGCCGTATAAGACGTAACAGGAATTTTCTTACTCGGCGTCGCGTCGCGTCGCATGCGTTCGGTCGGGAGATAATAAGAGAAAAATGTCAAGATTTAAAGGCGGGATGGAGAGAGGGAGGGGAGGAGGAGGAGGAGGAGGAGGAGGAGGAGGATACAATGCAGCATGCACGCTGTAGTCGATGCCTCTCCGAGCTTATCGTCACGTGGCGAACGCGAGATTCCACGTGCGCACGTGCTCGTGTATCGTTTCGTGACTACCTACTGCATAGAATCCTCCTACAGGTTTATAAGCGGTTAATCAATTATGCATGTCCAATGGAACAGTCAACGTTTCTCAAGAACCTGGGCACCGTAGGATAATTTTTATTTTTCTAGGCCAGTATAGAAACAAGCGATAATTGAATAAATAATAATACCATGCGTTCGCGCGTCGTGTATACATCAATGTAAAATGTAATTGTGAGTAGAAAAGAAGAAGGAAAAACAATAAACGACATCCGGTTGAAATATAAAAATAATATAACGATTATAATCAATGATAAATAATTGTTTTCCATATCTAAAGAGATCGTGTCGTGTAATGCTTCCACCGCATCGATAAAAACCGGAGGCAGTTGCGAAGAGAAATTGAAAACCAAGTATCGCACCGAGGTCATAATACAGCAAGCAGCGTATTACGGAAACAGGAAAATTATTCTCAATTACATCTTGCGTGAAACAGTATCATTATGTGAAATATTATTTTCATGCTCATTTTAAAAATTGAACGCGAGCTATTCATTCAAGTGTCAGAGAATTAACAATCGACCGACCACCGCTATGTGTATAATTCCATTCAATTACACGTGTAACGCGTAATCAAATATTTTATCCCCATCGTTCCTTCTTTTTCTTAGAAAAGTTCAATCATAATCTTGAAACCGTAGCTGTCAAAAAATGTAGCGAATGTTTAAATGTTCTACTTTATCACACGTTATAATCGGAATATTACGTGCGTATATTTGTATAGCCATACTTGTAAGTGCATCACACCGTGCACGGTAAAGAGGTCGTAGGAATGGACCGAAGCACGTACATATAACGCATACAAATTCCGGTTCTCTTCTCTCGAAAAAGCTGCCGCTTTCTTATGCTTTTCTACACTTCATTATTATACACGGCTATGCCCCGGAGGGATATTCATGCGTGTGTTCGTCAACGAGTAGAGGTATGAGTGCGTCATACGCGTCCATATCTGACTTTCCCGCGAGTAGAATTCGGCCACCGTAAACGCGATCAAGACTTTGCGGGCTCGCGCCAGGAAATGGCAGGTGCGAGAGAAGATCGAGCCGTAAAACTGGGATTGCTCGGTGCATCGTTTCGGACGAGCTCGCGCGTTACTCGCTTCTATAATGCAGTTTTGCACGCCAATTTTGGTGCCATTGCGCATTGATAAGCTTCGATCGGCATAAAGTGGAAAAGAAATAGACACAAAAAAAGAAAAAAAAAACGTGAGGGAAAGAGATACGATATCATCGAACTATTCGGTTCATCGGACATAATTTTCAATGCTTATGCAATAGACTTATGCGTACATTACTGCACGTAAATCACACGAACGCGTGATAATTTACAGCGATCAGCTCCAAGTCTATATCTAGGTATTATTTATACAGGAACGACGATGTAGCGGCCGCAGCTTGCTTATGTGTGTATTCCGTGTTTCCTCCGCGGGATGATGATCGAGCAAAGCAATACATATTCCAGGATTCGCTCATCTACGCCAGGCCGCTGCATCGTTCCGGGAACACGTATCTACAGGGTGGGCCGAAAATAAATAAATAAATAACTAAACCGGAACCGATTTGAAATATGTGAATAAGATTCGAACGCGTTTACAGATATTTAAAAACTTGTCAGGTGAACGAGACTAGGAAAATTTTAAAAATGCCAGAATCAAATTTCAAATCACAATTTAAGATGGAAATTAAGTCGAACATTCTTTAGTATTCGTTCATTTTCATCCTCCCAGCGACTTTTTCAAAACCAGTTTTTCAACACCGTGTAACTCATCAACGAATCAAGATTTATCGGATCTTCGAACGCGGAATGAAAGATTAATTTCTTTAGTTTCGAGCGGGGCGGGGAGTTTTTTTTTCTTTGGTCCGCCCCGTAAGTGCATACAACCAGGAGTATCATGTATAGGATTTCGCAGCTATTAGCATGGCCCGAGGCAAGGCGGGCAGAGAGTGCTGCGCGATTCGCGGATAATGTTATAAATTATACGTATAGCGGTGAGTATAAAATATTGCGATATGGACGGATGGCGGATCGTCCGCGAAACCTTTACGTATACATAATAGATTTCAAATCAATCGAAATCGGGGCTGGGATCGCTAAACGTACAATGTACACATGTTTCTCTTAGTTTCTTTTTCAGAGCGAAACACCGGGAAATTTCAATTCTCGGGATGTATCGTTAGTATACATATGTCGTAGCATATGACGTACGTATAATAATCATGTATAAATATATATAGCCTATTGTGCCGTGGATATGGATCACGCAGACGGGGAGGAGCAAATAAAGCAATAACGTATTTACGCGTATAACATAACTGCACAGGCTGGATCTTATACGTAAGACAGGTTATATAATTGATCCAGATGCGTGTACACGACGCAGACAGTTACAGTCGGATCGTTGAATTAAGCCTATTGTGTATGCCTATAATTTTGCACGTACATACATATAGTACACGTACGTAGAGATCGCTCCATGTAACGCGTACCGCGGTTAATTAATATACTGATATTCAAACATATATGTACCGGAAACGAAACTCTCGTTTAATATTTCGAATATCGTATAAAAACAAATGTGAAAAAAACCAAGTTATTTCCTGTTCATTTTTTGTAAACTGGCAGAGATCCAAAAACTATGCAAACTATCTGTTATGCTTTACTCCATAGTGTCACTTTATGTGGAATAGTTGCTTGGGGAGGAGCACATGCGATTGTTATTGGACCTCTGCAAAGATTACGGAACAGGCTCCTGAAAATAGTGCTTAAAAATTCGAAATTGAAAAGACTTACGAGATTTTAAAGCTCCTTTTTTATTGTACAATCATTATTATATTAGTATGAAAAGTTGAAATTAAACAACGACAGCTCAAGCAGCAATACGAGAAATAAAAACCTAATCCTTTCTTAATTTAAAAAAGGAAATTTACGACAGTAATAGTTTCATAACAACAATGATTTACTTCGGTAAGCTTGATAATAACTCGAAACTATCCAACTTGAAGAAAAATACTGTAAAAAAGAAACTGGGAAATTGGGTTATCGGTACAAGGGAATAATATGGCTTATCTATGTATTATTGAGCTATCCATTTTTGTTAGAATGTCTTTCCACGCCGGACCTATGTTAAGATGTTTAATCACCTCTATAGGATATAATGATGGAATATTTCTCATACCCAATATTGTATCATCTGGCTTTAAACAAATAAATAAATATCCGTGAAAGCCGTTGATAAATCAGAAAGGTAAAGGGTAAAAATTCATTCAAAACGACTTGCAGGGAGTTGGATTTTCAAAATCCGAACAGTTTTCTCTGTTACGATTTACTAGCTGAATTTCAAACAATCCTAAGGCTGCGACGAGATGACGATGTTTCCTAAACGTGCATCGTTACAGTAACGTAACCAACTTCAACTTCATAAAAATTCTCGCTCTTTCCGTCACCTGCGTGATACGGGAATACACAATCGCGAAGGGCCAAGGGTACACGAACACAACTAGATTGCGGTCGGCATGGCATATATTATTTATAGCACTGTGTAGTATATAATAGGCTGAGAAAGAGAGAGAAAGAAAGAAAGAGAGAGAGAGAGAGAGAGAGAGTGAGAGATCTCCTCGCGACCGCGGTCCCTTCCATTGCTGTATCGGTTTGAAGGCGACGCGATACCGGCTCTTCTAGGAGCCAAAGAACCTTTTATGGAAATGACAACGCGGCTGCTGCACGTCGAGTTATAAGACATCGTCGCCGACTACGCCGAGTATTAACAGCTATACCTACACTGCAGGCGAGTCCACGCGTCGCGTGGAGGAAAAATAGAAGAAAAGATCGGGAGAACAAATTTTCACCCATCAGCCGGATACGGCGCATACATAACCGTTTAGAGGCAGCGAGTAAGATGGAACGGAACATACGCCTACCTTACCGTTTACCGTATCGAAACGTTGAAACAAAAATTTACCATCTTGCACCTCCAGGGTTAAATAAAGTAACTAGAGAAGTTGAATTTATAAAATCTGGGTTCCTTCGTGCTTTGTTAACGGTTTCCTAAATTTCAGACAATCCTCCGGTGTTGCAAAATGACAAGTTTTTCGAAAGCCGCGTCATTGCAAAATTTTACAAGTCGACCACAACGACGGTGTCTCAACCATGCTCTGTAACCACCCATATTCTCGCAATAATTGGAATATTAATATTCGACAATTAACGATCATGCACAGCTATTACATCCCATTTTTCCCCCTCTCTCATTAATTTCTCAAAAGCTAGCATGGCTACCGCGGTTCTTTGAAAGCTTAACGTACGTGCATCGTGCAGTCCGCCTACAGACCCGGTCCGTAACGCGTGTGACGCTAGTAGTAGGGTGCGACATCATCGACAGGGGGATTTCTTCTTTATATCTTTCGACAAGGGTCCGGAGGAAAACGAGACCCCCCCCTCCTAAGGATAAACATTTTTTTGTTTCTAATTTCTTCTTCTTTCGTCAGTTTTCCCCCTTGCCTCGCCCCGTCGCGTCGTTCATGCATTTTGGTTTTCCTTTAGCTTCGTTGAACGAAATCCCCGGACCCCGAGAGGGCGTCGAGAGGTGGTGACGTGGGTTTTTCGGTGCCTGTACGGAACCTGTTTTGAGCCGAGAGCCGAGGGGAGGGGCTGGGTCATTTCCGGTCCGTACCTCCTCGTCATATCCACTGCAGTTGTAATAAGCCCGTCCCTCTCGATCCCTGTCTCTATCTCTTTCTCTTTCTTGCCCGATCTCGCGGTATCGGAAACACATTGCATTACAATAGATAGAGACCAGTTTCGAAGATTCTTCGATCGCCCCTCCTCCGAGTGCATTGTACCATTATTTTTATTGGCCATGGTCAAGAGATGCGATAACATTTAATCACCGCAAACGAAATAACTTATAATAACGCCTCGTGTTACACATTTGCCGGGATAATGCCAACGAGGAAATGGGTAACAAATAAAACATGGCTATTCGTTGAGTTTGCATTTTAAGAAAAAACAAAAGTAGGCAGGGTACGTTATACCTACCTACCTACCTACCTACCTACCTATACGAAGCTAGCTAACAATAAGAAAAGAGTGGGCAAAGAAAGTGCGGAGATTGAAATGAAATTATACACGCTTGGAACTGAGCGGAATGCATACTATAAATTCAGATATAACGTACACCCAGAGAAGTCGTGCGGATATATTACAGAGCTATACAGAAGAAGCGACTGGTGGGGGGGGGGGGCAATAGTGTGTGAGCGTGTGTGTGCGTCGCTGCGCGAGTGTTTTTAGACATATACATATAGAGTACATACATATATATGTATACTGTAGAGAAGATTAACAAACGGAATAAGCTGCTAATCGTATTACTTCTAGCTAAGCCGTATTTAAATTGGATATGAATTCCATTTAATCAAACAATGCATGCATTATTCACGTATATGGTAGGTATAGCAATAGTATAAGGTACGCATAACATTATACCTCCTCCTCTATATACCGCACGTTTAATCATCATCGCTTCGGTTCGAAAATAATACGCATATCCATATACACGTACATAGGTGTGTGCGTGTGCATATATATATATATATATATATATATATATATATATATATATATATATATATATATATATATGTATATATAATAAAATAAATAATATATACACGCACATATATATATTTCGCGTCTGCATACGCTTAACGTTATATACATATGCGGGATCATCGTGAAAAACATGTACTGTTTCTCGTTGGAACGCGCTAATATCGCGCGGCTGTAATGTGCACTCTCAGACAAAATAACGACAACAATAATAACAATAACAACAACTGCAAGAAAAAAATTATAAAAATAACAATAATGATGCAGTCAAATAAAAGCGACACGGACATAAGATTATTCGCATATAATGTGAAAATCGTCAAGAATTTCGTATATATGTATGTATTGGACTAACTCAAAAAAAATTCTTTTTTTTTTCGTTTTCCCACTTCACGAAATAATAGTTTTTAACATAATATTGAATCTCGTGAAGGAAAGTGGCCGTCCGATGTTTTTAAGCGGCACCGCATCGTGATTTTGTATTTGCCATTTAATTAACACGTAAGAAATTCAATTCTGACGTTCGGAGGGAGATAATTGTTCTATACAACGACGGAACTCTGTGCGGTAGCGTTTTATAACTTGTATGTTTTCTTCGAATCGGCGCATCGTAGAAAATTTCAATCGCGCTCATACGTCAGTACATCCACCTTCGCAAACTCTTAAGGATTTAAATTGAAAACTTTTGTTTAAACAACAAAAAAAAAAAGAAAGTATTTAATGAATAAGTACCATTTTTAAAGGATCAAAACCTGACGCATGTAAATGTTTAATGTAAAAATAGTATTTATCGGAACAAAATGTTTTTTTCTACGCGAAAAAGTTTCCATTAAAGTATTTGATAATTTTAATTTCCCGGCATACAGGCAGATCGAGTTCGGTTAGATTGAATAAATTTAATGTATTTCAGACAAATATTGTTCAACGTTTTACTGCGACCCAGTCGAGTAAGCTGGGCGTTTATAAGTACCCATTTGTCGAGAAGGTGAAAAACCACGTTTTGAGCAATATTGAATATCTCGAAGCTCGCGCGGTGAAAAATTTTCTACACCGCGCTTACTCGAAGAAAACATACAAATTGTCGAACGCTACCATATAGAGTTCCATCCGTTGTAGAGAAAAATTATTATCTCCCTCCAACGGTTAGAATTGAATTTCTTACGCGTTAATCAAATGGCGAATACAAAAACTCAATGCGCACCGCCTAAAAAAAAATCGCACGGCGATTTCCTTTCACAAGGTTCAACATTATATTATAAACTATGGTTTCGCGAGGTGGGAGATCCAGAAAAAAATATAGAACTTTTTTTTTTTGAGGCAGTCTATTACGTATGCTTGTCGAAGCATCCGAGCATCGCGTGATAAGGAAAAATAGAAAAGAAACGAGATGCGATATTTCGGGGAATTCGTTCGCGGGGTTGCAGAATTTCAAAAGAGCGAGAGACGGCTGCAGCAGCAACAGCAGCAGCAGCATCGGCAACGGCGGCGTGTCCACCCACGTGACCAACGCCATCTTGATGACGTAACATCTACGTGCCGATTATTATAGTGCGTCGATAAGCGCGATCCATGTATGTTTTTTTTTTTTTTTTTTTAGTTTCTCTTCCTTTGATTTTGACATTGATAGTGGCGGTAATGACAATAACGATAACAACCAGAGATTTCAATCGGCATATTCAACCCATCGTACATATTCACAGACAAGTTTTATAATCCTACGAGAGTTGTAAAAAAAAAAAATAAAGAACAGAAAAAAAAGAAACAAAACAACTTCCGACAAAAGTTTGATCGGAAGATAAGTGGAAGAAAGAAACTTTGGGATAAAGTAAATTGCGAATCGTCTTTATACATCAATAAATGTTGCATCTTGAATTCCCCCCCAAAAAAAAAAAAAAAAAAAAAACTTGCATACGGTTATTACGTATAAACTTTGTTTTACCTGAGGACCACCACCGACGATGGATTGGTAGGCGGAATGAAAAACGCTACCGAGCTGAGTCAAGCCCTCGTCCTCCATTTGGAACATCATTTCCGTAGCCGTAGATCCGTTATTGTTGTTGTTATTGTTGTTGTTATTTCCCATCAACTTCTCCGTGTTACCCATGTCCCTATATATCGTGTTAGATTGCATTTTTATACCCCCGAACACACCGCTTCGGTAAAACTTGCAAATTCCTCTTCTTCTCGTATCTCTCGATTTCGTTGTAACACTTTTTCTCCCTCATGGAGCTTGCGGGAATTGTTTCTATCCCCCTTTCCCCCTTCCCCCCACCCCCCCGCCCTCCCCACCGCCTGCGTCGTTTTAAATAAATAAATATATACTACAATGTCCGCTATCTGCTTCTCGCGTACTTCCGTATAAAACGACGGAAGACGAATGTTGAAACTTCAGTCTCATTCTGCATCAGCTTATCCGCTCAAACTCCCGTGCACTTGTAACATAACTATACTTTTGACGAGAATACTCGGGTTTATTATTAGTTGACGCGTTGAGTTTTCGTTTTTTACAATCGGTAGCTGTAGTAAGTACAACTATTTACACATTATCAAATTCACCTCACTTTCCTATTATAAACGTTGGACAATCGGTACGTAACGCGGTGAAAAATATCATTCCGTCGACAATTATTATCCACATTTTCCGGTATCCTGCACTGATTCTCCCCTCTCTCGCAATCAGTTGCGTTACTAATTTATCACAGACTTTATTTATATATATATATATATATAAATATATCGTGATAAAACTTGTTTTAAAATTCCGAAACGTACGTGTCAATAAGTTTCCCAATTCGTTATAATATACCGCACATATTTCCTCTTTGTAGCAGGTAGAGAGTTCGAAGGCGTCTCATACACACGCACGCATGTCGATGTTGGTACAAGTTAAATATATCCACTTATATACCGGCGATCGCGGAAAATATCTCTCTTTTTTTTTTCGTCCCTCTCTTCCCCTTTGCTATGCCTAGTGCCGATGCTTCTCGCAGCTCAGATACACGTTACACAAGTCCGCGGAGTACTCGATATTGTACCTCTCCTTTTTAGAGAATTTTCGTTGACACGTATTATTTACACAACCCCCACCTTAAACACGTTTGAGGCAGCGAATTTTAATAGAATCACGAAATAGCGATAATCCTCGAACATCGTCTTTGATTGTGTCAAAAATAACGAGAGTACCGGCAACAGCAACAGCAATAACAACACCAACACCACTGCCACCACCACCACCACCGACAACAATAACAACAGTAATATATCCAAGCCTATATTACAATGCGCGTGTGCGATGCGGAGGAATGAAAAATATCAACGGCGAAACGAAAAAATGAAAACGTCCAAATGGAGAAAATTAAAGATAAAAAAAAAAAAAAAAAATAGAAAATGAACAAATCGCCAACGAAACTATGCTATTTACAATCCTGGGATTATGTACACATTTGGACAGCAACGAGCCGTTTCAGCTGCATTGTAATATTGAATTCGGGATATTTGTTCGTCGTTATTGCTCATATATTTCGTTTATATCCATTCTTCGGTTGATATCATTATTATAATTAACATTACTTGATTTCGTTCTTGCAAGATTCACTTTTACATTTGTTTTTCTTTAACCAGGGGTGTTACAAAGTGAACGGTGATAATAACGCACCGTACCCCGCGGACTACAACGAATATGAAAATTACACGCTGCTGTTACGAACGGCACACGTCGCGTCGCGGTTACACACGTACATAAGCCTACATACGTGCATAGGATCTAAGGATACACAGTTACGCGTCGTCGTAACAAACTATCGGATGTAGTAACTATCGATGCGCAGGTACGGGTACGTATATTGTACGCATACGCGATAGAATGTAAGTAAGAAGAAGAGAAAGGAGAATGACAGGACGAAGAACGAGGCTCGAAGATCACTGCGACGCGCATCAAAGACGTGGCCTCGCTAACGTACGCGACGCGACTGATATTTCTAAGGGGGCGCCTCGCCCGTCTCCCCTGCCCCCAGCTCCGCCCCCTCTCCGGCCGTTCTCCCCCTCCGACGCCCCTGCCCGCCTCCGCCCCTCGAGCAACGTACGATCATTATCCCTCACTCCAGCCCCCGCGGGCCTCCTCAGCTCCCCTCGTGGTTCGCGCGGAGAAGCTCTTTCCTTGTTTCTCTCTGCGAGCGAGCGTCGCGACGCTTCCCCTCAAGCGGTAGGCGAATCCAACGCTCGGTCGTCGTCGTTTCGTCGGGACTCTGTTGTAACGCTGCAATCGCAGGGCCGACAGGCTTGTGTGTACACGGGCGCAGGCAACCCCTAACGAAAGAAGGAGGGAACCGGAGAACGGAAGAAAGAAAGAAAGAAAGAAAGAAAGAAGGAAAGCCGGAGGAGGGAGGGCTACTAGTTTTTGCCGTACCCGAAAGAATTACTAACCGAGCTAAAAATATCGTCCCACTTGTTGAGTCAAAAACCTTTATTGTAAACCCTCGCGCGCCCGATTTACGACCATTTCTTTATTTTTCCCCTTTCATCCGCTTCATCGCTCTATAACTCTTCTCCTTCCTCTCTTTGTTCGTCTCTCTATCCATCTCTCGCGCTCTCTGTATGATTTGCGTATACATGACGTGTGTGTGGGGTGTTTCACGGAAAAATGATTTGCGAATATCCATCGTGGCACCCTCTGAAAAGTTTGTTTGGGTTGAAAAAAAAGATTCACTCCAAAAACGCGCGTTCTACGTTACGTCTAAGATGGCGCTCATCCTTGGAGAGAATCATTCTTTCAACCCAAACCTTACAGAGGGTGCCACGATGGAAATTCGCAAATAATTTTTTCGCGCAACACCCTTACGTGTATATACCATACCGATTGTCAGAGGCGCAAATATCGCATGTATAGGTTTACGTACGACGTGCGATGTGTAAGTACATCGCACACACAAAACACGCGTGTACCTACGCGAGATACGCATACATGCAGGAAGTGCAGAATATTTTTCGACCGATGCGCGCAACGCATAACGCGCAATATTTAGCAGAAACGGAAGTGTCGTCGGTCGGTTGGAGTTTAAAAGCTTTATAACTGCGATCATGTTTACGCAAAACTAAGCTAATTCAATTTCAACGGTTGGTGGTCGTGGTGGCTATACCTATAGGAGTTAGCCTTACTTGTCGAGGGGAAGACGTCGTTTGCACGCGGCTACTAAAAGTGTTTTTAGCATCGCGAATACGTGTAGGTACCGCGATCTCTCTTTACAGATGCGGTATTGTTAAATAACTGCACACGTACAAACGCGCATCAATTCAAGATCCCTGAACGAACATATTTAATAAGAAACAAAGCGCATCGCGCGCCGACCATTTTCGTATTATTACGTACGTACGTATCGCGTTGCGTAACTACCAAAGAAGTACCAGTGGCGCAAGGTTATGTCATTTGAATAGCTAAACTGCACTCTAAACGCGCCCCAACTGTAACGATATCTACAGAGAAAATTATAATACCTACTCAAATTCGCCCGCTTTCTTTATTACCATTTTTTAGCGCATAATCGTGGTGCATGTTGCCTATCACAAGGGCAAACAAGGACTGATGGCTCTGAAATCTTTTTTTCTCCCAATCGAGCGTGGCTGCAGCTCGTCTAAATCCAACCTTACGTGCTTTATACTCTATGTGTATATACATGTATATACATACGTGCATCCTGTTGCAGCACATTACAAGCGCCAGCGACGGGCCTGCAGTGCTGACGAGATATGGAAGCGTTACGCGTGTTACGCGGGATTATAACGTACCGTATAATATTCAAATCCTGTAGCAAAGTTTGGTAAACGCGCGAGTTATGTCGCCACGACACGATGCCGAGTCACCCACCCACCCATCCGTCCATAGTCGAGTATGTTATATGCATATCATACATACGAAGCTGGATCTAAGCGATGGATCATCTATTTTTAGATTCAACGGCTTTTGTCGACGTATACATAGAGTATATAATGTACCGTACGTGTATATGTATATCAGTTAATTGAGAGTGCGACACACGCGTATAAATGTGCGAGAGCGTGTACGTGGTACATAGGTTGTAAGAGAAAAAATGTGGCGCGGACTTCTATAGAATACTTTTTCGTGTCAAGCTAACACTATTTAACGTCGATCCAACATGCACTGTCTCACGTTCAAGTTCAGAATCGACCCAAAAAGTTGTTATATAGTAGCCCACACGGCCGAAAATTGGTCGATTTTAACAGTGTCATTTTTTACAGTCTAATAACGTAGACGCCGAGCGAAGTATGTATAATGGCACAGCTATCTTACGACTTGTCGTTCGCATGCTTTTTCTAACCGACTTGTGTCCATATGTTGCATATGCAACACCCATACGGAGAAACTCGCGTGACTCGAAGACGAAGACCAGGACGTACTTCGCGCTGCTCCGGGAGCTCTTCGGTTAATTGTAAACCACCAGTCAATCTCCTGCAGCTACACCTATATCACGTAGGTATACTTTTTGGCTCGGTAGGATATGTTGGATAAGAAGTTTGCGGTGGGAAGATGTTTCGAATCCTTTAGCTTGCTGCAAAGTCGGCCGACACGATCGCGGTTCGTCGATATGGGTATATCGATGATAACGTCGGTAAATGCGAAATAGCTGAGGGCACATCAAGAGTATCTACGTACATTATATGCGGTATATCGTGTAGGAATATTAATACAGCGTAGCGGCGTTGCTTCCTAAGATCGAAGGTTGTGACGTCACCTCGCGCCTCGCTTACAGTTTATACAGTTGGCACGGCGAGGTTACCTAATTATTTGTGAATTCTTTAATGACAAAATTTCATACGCGCGCGCGTGTGTGCGTTTGTGTGTATGTATGTAATATATATATATATATATATATATATATATATATATATTCACGTACATGCTTCGATACTCGTTACGAGTGATCTACAATATATTGATAAACGTGTAACAAGCTGTGTTAATTTTTTTTTTGTTTTCTTTGAAATGATTATGATGAAAAAAGAAGTGAAACGCGTGAATTCATTTCCGTATATATGTAGAAGAAAATAAATTATCGCGGTGATGATATTTGCGAATTTATATTATAGAAATTCCAAGCTACGGAGATTGTATTATTATTATAATAACTAAAATTCAACTCCCAGGACAAAGTATTAATCATTAGCTGTAGAAACTCGAAATTCCGTTGTACGCCACGTATGTGAAAACAATTCAATGAATTGACTGTCGCATAAATTGTCACCTCCAAAAGCTGAGTGTCGCTTATTGTATAAACGTAAAGCATATAGCAGGCATATGCGGTTATTGAAACAGACTTTCGATCATTTCTTTCCGCATATACATTATACACAATTCCTTTTCCCGATTCGCACTTCACCTCTCCACCCTTATCTTCGCGTGTGTGTGTCTTCTAATTCTTCTTTCAAACAAAGGGATGCTTCTTTGTATGTACGGTGGACTTACAGGGGGTAGAAGAGATATCATATGTATATACTGAATGGCGGCCAGCTAGTAAGGCAAGATCGCAGGCTGCAGAGTGGGTGGGTGGCTGGGACGAAGGTTACCAGCGTCAGTGCAGAAGGAAGCTGGCTGGCGGACGGGAAGGGACGAGAGGATGGGGAGGGAGAAGGGGGAAACTGGGAGAGCAGGGCAAGAGGGGAGGGGGGAGGGGGAGGGATCTACTACCCTGGAACACATTAACTGCACGGCGGGAGGATGCCGCGAGCATTGTCGTAGGCATCGGGTTTTGAAAAGATTTCTCAAATATTAAAAAAATTCATTGTCGACGACGTTGAAAACCGACGTATCGCTTGCAATTGCAGTATAGGAGGGGTCACGACCGTCAGATAACTGCTGTCGATAGTTTATAAGAAAACGGAAAATGGAACCCATGGATCGGTAAAACGACGTATACGCTACCGCCGTAAGTGAACATAATATACAAGCGACGATGATAACCGTAACGCACATAGAGACGGGATTTCACGAATCCACAGTAAAATGCGAACCGGTGGATTGGATAGGTACAAAGGTATAAAAGTAAGTATCACAGCGTGCCACCAACCCCCGATTATAAAGTCTGACGCCAATGGACGGAAAGAGGGAGCGAGCGAGCGAGCGAGTGAGGTTAGGGGCAGACGACGCGGAGGGACGTGGAGGAACATCGAGGCGGGTAGGCGGAGGTTAGTATTACGCCTGTACGTAGGCACACGCACACAGAGCTACACCTTATAGGTGGTAGGTTGCTTACGCACACCATCGGATTCCCGAGAGCTCAGAAGCAGAAGCAGAAGCAGAAGCAGAAGCAGCAGACACAAACGTTCTATGTAGGTACCTAGAACCGGGACGCGTATTGGCACACCGGCTAGGGCGTATATGGCGGAGGGAGAGAGTGGGACGGGATGCTGCAGGATGGGTCGTGGGTCGCTCGAGATGCTTAGGGTGAGATTTAGTAGGTCTCCCTTCCTCCCTCGCTCCCACCCTGCATCGTGTATACCGTATACACGTACACACACGCCCTGTACCTACACGTGGGCGTGTAGAGCGGGTCACAGATATAAACCGTACTCACGTATATGGAGGTATATAATATAATAACATATAACTTTACTCGTCTTGTGTTATAGTCGCGTTTAAGGGCGTATTAAGGTACAGGAATACCGTAGGCCGTCGGGTCACCTGGAGATCCACGCGGAAACACGTTGAACAATACGACAAAATAGATAAACGAAAGAGAGAAGTGAATATTCGCAATCGGATAAAAAAACAAAAAGCGAAATTTAGATTCGCACGACAGCTTCGACCGCTCGTTTGCAGTTTCTTTATTTTTATTCTTATTTCTTATGACACGTTGCAATTTACAATATCCTATGCAGATAAGTGTACACAGAATAGTATGTGGGGGATGATGTATCTTATGGTGGGCTTGTGGTAGTAAGGTGGATGGAGAGAGCTAGTGCTTATCTTCGGTGTACTTTGGGTTGCCGGCTCTTGCTTATAAATACTCCCGAGTTTGGCCCTGGCTGTTTCTACTCCCCCACCCCCACTTCCACCTCCACCACCTCTTTTCTCCTCCCCCTCCACCGCCACTTCGACCTTATCCTCATCCTGCTCGATCCTCTTTTCCCCTGCATCGGAGGAACGGTGGCTCCCTTAGCGTCTTACGCGTATTTTCAAGCCATGTACCAGTACCTGCACCGGTGTTTTTCAACGTTCTTGAATTCGCGACCCCTTTACGAGTAAAAAAAATCTGGCAAGTCCCCGGGTCCATAGTGAAACTATGTCAGTGATTTCAAAGGATTCCTCGCAAAACTTCGTTTGTGCTTTTCACTTTTACCTGGCCTGCGACCGCGACCCCCAGGGGGTCACAATTTGAATAACACTGACCTGTCCCATCATCGTTTTACCTGCAAGTCTTGCGAAATCAGCCCCTGAGGTATTTACGCACTCCACATTCAGAAGAAATAATTTACTTCAATTTTTTAATACGTAATCTTTGAAAGAGACACGACTCTGATCCATTTTTTGAATCGATGTGAATCGTTTTTGGTGTTCATTGTTTTCTGAGGAAAAAAAAAAAAAAAAAAAAAAAAACTTCGAAAATCAGGATTGTTTCTTATTTTTAACAGTAAAGATACCCTCTACCTATGTACAATTCGCCTACACAAAAGAGATTGATTCGATCGTTGCCATGGTTCAAATTTACGCCCGCAGATCAGGTCTTAATATATGGTCGAGCCGGGTAGGTAACAGAGGCTTAAGGTTAGGTAAGTACAAAACGTTTTCTTATTGACGAAACTATTTAGCGAGGGTGGTTCTAGCCCCCCCATCCACTTCCTCGCCTGCCCCGTACCAAATGGACGAGGGGAACCGCGAGGAAGAGAGACAAAGCGGGAAAATCGAGGTGGGCGCTGGGGGTTGGAGAAGAAGTAAAACGCGAGAGAAGCAGAAGAAAAAGAAGAACTCGTGTTAACTCAAGGATATGCGGCGGCGGAGTAAACCACACAGGGATAGTCGTCTAGGTTAGGCTGGGGCGGTACCTTTTATCCCAGCAACTTGAAAGAAAGTTAAAATCCTGAAAACTGTTCGTCCCTCCATCGTAAACGAGACCATATGTTCTCCCTTCTCCACTGTATGGGGACGATAATAAAATTCTAATCAGAGAAGCGGCACGAGAAACGACGACGATTTACGAGACGTTGGAAGAAAAGAGAGGGGGTAAAAAAAAAAAAAAAAGAAAAAACATCGTTAGAAGAATGGAAGAATATTATTGTATCAATTGAAGATAATATTAAGTAACTATAATAACTCGACGTGATACGAGCGTACGTATATATTAAAGTTGAATCATTAAAGCAGTCTTTTTAATTATCATCACCGATTGTGAGTAATACGATAATTAGCGTTGAGAAAATCACAGACGCGTCCTTGACCGATCCTTGTAGGAATTACAAAAGTGTCGTGCACCGCGTTAGGAGATAATCGGTACGGCGCGTCCACAACACGCGTTGTATACGACTAGAACTCGGGTCTACCTAAACACTAAACTCTCTCTAAACTCTAGACTCTTGAAGGTACACCCTATCCTCTCCGCCTCCCTATAGAATTAGTCGAGCAGAGGGTGGCGGGAGGAAGAGCTGCCTCAAAGCAAACAGCTTGAACGTAGGCACGTGTAGTTAAGGGCAGCTCCCAGCCGACAAGGCTCGTGTTATCTACATCGGTGTGTATTTAAGGGATGCTACCCCCCCCCCGCCCTTCTCACTGCCCCTCTTCCCTTCCTCTCCCTTTCTCCCGTTCTCTCTCTCTCTCGCTCTCTGAACCCGGGAACCAAAGTACTTGCTTCGCAGCTTCCCGCGACGACTTGGGATTAAATTTCAGAATAGATAAAGAAAATGGGGGAAAAAAAACACGTTGAAGATATCCGATCTATTATACAGAAAATAAACCTGTGTATCAAAACCTTTCTCTATCCTCGGTTTTTTCTCACTCCTTCGGTACGCGTTCATTTTTCGGATGCTCGTACCCCGTTTCTCCCCTCTCTTGCCCCGCTTCACGGGGTAAGTATAATTTTATGGGTACCCGTGATGTGAAGTATGTACCTCGTATATGTATAGAATATACAGCGGGGGGACGAGTCTTCCTAGCTACCGTGTTAATTTCACAGGCTGCTAGACCACAAACGAAGCGCGGGCATGCGAGCGCGAGAGTAGAAGAGGACAGAAGGTTGGTAAATACATGCGTACAATACATATGTACGCCTGAATTGATATGCAACGTTGAAATCACCGTCAGATCCGCATGTGCTGTATACGATCGAACGAAGGGTACGTAGGTAGGTATTATACGTCGGTCTGGTTCCTGCTTGCTCATCCTCGAAGTTGCTTTCTACAGAGGGGGCAGGGTTGAAAATTCGAATTTGAGAAGTTTGGAAAGCGCCAAATTCAGAATTTTTTGGTGGCGAAACCCAGAGTAAAGAAATCAAACTTTGACGAAACATTCAAGTTTCGAATGGTCTGAAACCCGACGCTCAAAGTTTTTAAAGGGCTTAACTCCGACGAGTCAAATTTCCGAAAGTGCGATTGAGAAAATTTAAAAATCTAAATCATCGACATCCCGAATCATCGAAGATTTTCAGTTCTGGGAATTTCACCACTTTGATCTCTCTTTGTTTTGGATTTTCGATATTTTTACGTTCGGAATCCTTGTCATTCTGATTCTCGGTTTTTCTAATTAACCACACGCACTTGTTGAGTAAACTACGCTGTAGGAGTATATTTTAATTTTCGGTACTTCACTCTATCGGAACTTTATTTTTGGGCACTTTGCTCTGTCGGAACTTGAATTTTCGGAATCTTGCATTTCGGAACTTTGAGCCGTCGAATTTCCAACCATTCATAACTTTATTGTTTCATAAAAGTTAGATTTTTTTACTTCAAGTTTCGCCATCAAATAATTCGGAATCAGACGCTTCCGGAAGTTTTCAAATTCGGATTTTCGACCCCGCCCCCTGCAGCGATTGTTTACAGTTAACGCAATTGAGGGGTAAAAATAACGAGCTTGCTCAGCGTGAAATTTTCACAATGCATAAGAAAGATTCGTCCAATCAGTTGTTACGAGGTAGAAATTTGATCGAGTTTTCGCAGTTTATTAAACACAAAATTTTACCGATCCGTGCAATCTTGTGTTTCCACCTTCGATACCTTGACGGATTATTATTTCGATTCAAAAATACAATCAGGTAGGGATGAAAAAAGATATCAAATCCGATAAAGATGATTCGAAATTTCCGATACGTAAATACAGGTGGACATTCCCCAACTACCCATCGTATAATATCAATTATTGAAAATAAAATCTGTGTTATCTATAGGAAGGTATCCTTGGTTGAAAAATGTACAGGGCGACTGTTTAACACATGAGATAATTATACCTATATCCCTACATCCGTGTAGTATCACCGTTATAATAACACCGAAAGTACCGATCAGCGGTCGAGCGCTCGCCTCTGGACGATCTGTCGCTTTAGAGCTGCAGCATGAGAAAAGAATACCGCATCATGCACCGTTTGATATATTCATATGATAATACGTCGGCCCTTGGCCCTCGTCCCTCGGTCCTCGGTGCACGCGACGGGCACTTGGTGCCGGCTACAACGATCGGCACTCGAAATTTCACGCGAGCCGTAAAGATAATAAATTAATTGTTGTTATACGACGGGGTTCACCAGCGTTAATCGCAACGTCCACGGCGACGTGATGCTGCCTGCGGTGTCACCCTCGATCGCCGTCTCTTTGTTGTGTCTCTCGTCGAGTATTAAGAGGTACGCACGCACGCACGCACGCACGCACGCACCGCGTGTATCATCTATACGACGTATGGACTGCTGTCTGCCTACCGATCACGACGACGTAAACGCATAGGAGAGCGATCCGATGATCCGTAAAATCCGACGTATGTTTGTTTTTTGACAAGAGATCCGCGGGAGGCGGGAAAGAGAGAGGAAGGAGGGGGTGCTCTCTCGACGCGTCGTCACCGACTAATTTACCGCACGCGGTACTTTTATGTTAGTCGGAGGTGAAGAGTACAAGTGTTGGAAATCAGTATCGTACGCGTTTACCAACGTACAATAATACCGTGTCATTTTGCGAAGACATGCAGGGCGTTGATCCACATGATGAATCGATGCTATTCATTGTCAGGGTAGGGGTACATCTTGCCAAAATCAGCTTGTTATCGTAAACCGGAAGTAGGTACACCCTAGCGATTGAAATTCGACTCTTTGTTCACGATTGTTCGACCGCTGCTCTCCTCGTTCTTTAAATTTTTCAACCACATTGCAGCGCGATAGAAATTTCGATTGGTAAAAGGTACTTCGCACGGTTTTTTCAAGTGTACTCTGACAACGAACGGCATAAATTATACAACTGCATTAACCCGATGTCGTACAAGTTACCTCAAATACCGCACTTAATTCCGTGATAAATAAAATAACATTTTGGCAATTGAAGATGAGAGGAAAGGTAACAGAGAAAAAATCATAAAATCCAAGAAACGATGTTATATTATAGAGGCGTGAGATAAAAGGATGGAAAAAAAAAATTATACGACCCCGAAATATCGACACCCTAATGTACACACGCAGGCAGACAGAAGCCGTACACAACCGCGCGTCCACTCGCTCGGTGTACTTAGTCGACAAACTCTGTGTGCCGAGCACACAGACCTCCTCCGTCGCCTCGGTAGCCTCCGGCTCCCGCTGGAGTGAGTAGTAACAACGAGAATGGGAATGAGAATGAGAATGAGGAGGAGGAGAAGGAGGAGGACGAGGATGGAGCGAGGCGAGGCGTGGCGCACGCTTACCTCCGGGAGTCGCGCCTCGAAGGGTGCACGGAGGTGGAGGAGGGGGGGAGAGTACACGCGAGTAACAGCAACAGGTGTCCCTCGGTCGTTCGGTCCCGCGCTCTCTCCGAGTCAACGTCACAATGCGGTTTTCTCTTTTGCAAGCGTTTTGCAGGTACACATGCTTACCCTTCGATTTTTTATTTTGTTTGACGATGTTGATTTTTGAATTTATCATCTACGTAATATCCGTATCAAGCATTTTTGATACGTACACTTGGAGACAATGAATCTGAGGCGGCTAATTTTTTACACTAGACAGTTATGTTGGCAACGCAGAGAAATCTACAGCGCCACAGTCGGCCAAGCTCGAAACAAAATCAATCTCAATGAACGTAACATAACTCATGACCGTCGAATCTAACCTTAGAATACCGCGGGGATAACGACTTGTTGGATTGACACGTCATTTTCGACGATTCGACGGCCATGGGTTACGTTACGTTTATCGAGATTCAGTTTGTTTCGCGCTCGGCCGACTGTGGCGCTGTAGGTTTCTCTGTGTTGCCAACATAACTGTCGGGTGTAAAAAAATTGGCCGTCTCAGATTCATTGTCCCCAAGTGTACCTACCTACATGTATACATGTAATAAAGGAAATACCGAACCTGTAACAACGTTACATATTGCATACATCTGAAATGTATCCGCTGGTAGATTTTATCCGTGAAAATTTCAAAATGTCAACATAAAGCACTATTTAATCTTTAGCTATCAATTTTATCCGGCACAAAATTGATGGTACGTTGGGGTCGTCGAAGACCCCAGCCGAAAATTGCTTGCTGTAAGGAAGCAATTTAATATTATAACTTAAATTTTTTTTTTCGAGTATTCACTTTAGTGACTTGTACAAGATAAAAAAGATTGCAACAATAATTTTTAATTTTAACCGACCCCAAGGTGTAATGATATAGGTACTAGATAAAGGTGCCAGCTAGACGTAACAAAAAAAAAAAAAAAAATTATTTCAAACATTCGACGAGGTTTTCCGAGCGACAGAAACAATATGAAACGCTTCATAGATCATTGAATTTGGAGAGGTTTGCCTTTAAATGTTCATACGGAACGTAACACGTTCGCGTAAGGTATAACTAAAATTTTACAACGTACGGAAATTCATGCAACGACCGGAGCCCTTGACACGCAACCCCTCGTACCGAGTGGTACGTTGGGTTGCCTGTTTCCAGGCTCACGCTGGAGTCGAAGCGGAGGGTTGCCAATGACGTGTGACTTCAGCAGCGGCAGCGGCAGCAGCACCTTGCCATCATAAACAACTCGGAAGAATATTATAATTTATTCAGAAAGTACTAGGCACCGAGGGCGCGATTACATTTCTATTAGGAAATGGCCTACGGAGCAGCGGCGTCTGGGGTGTCGTAGAGAAACTGAACGTGCGACTCGCTCCCTCGGCGACGACCTTTCCCGCCCTGCACTCGCCCTCGACGGTGAAAACGGGGGGGGGGGAAATCCGTCTCTACGTTTTGCGGCACGTCTAAATATTCGTCGGGTTATTTTTCATTATTTTTCCTTTGCTTACATATTAGACTTTTTACCGTATCCCCACTTTCCTTCCGGTCCTTTCGTGAAACCGATTCTTTCTTTAAAAAAAAAAAGACGCGCATTTATACTGCAGTTATTACACCGGTCAACACGAATTTTGAGTCTGGGTTCTAGACGTCAAATTTTGATTTCTTTCACGTGATTGTTAAAAGAAAAAATAGGTTTTTTCATTAAAAAAAGTTTGCTTCTTATTTCAACGTGCCGCTACCTGTTCCTTATACTATCAACTAAAAATGAACCCACATTTCCACGATCTTCCGCACAATTAAGTACTGAGGTCAAGAATTTTTCATCCATTAACCGAAGACTTCAAGACTCATTTATCAACGTGAAAAAGACATAAGCAAAACTATAAGTAACAAATGAAGATTTTGATTATTATTATTCAATGTATAAAATCAAAATTTATTCATTCGAACATAAACTCGAGAAAAAAAAAATGTTGTTGACTTGTGTTATTATTAAATCGACGACGCACAAGGACTGCGACGTTTTTGCAGTTTTTTCCCCATCCTATCCTCGTCATCGTCATACCGGACGATCATATCGCGGTTGATCCTTCCGCTAAAATTCCCAAGATACTGTATCAATTCAGTAGCCACATCGATAGTAAGATGTCTCGTATAAACGCCAAGAGTGTGAAAACAATTTACCGATCAATATCATATCGACAACAGCTCGTGAGAATATCTTCGAAATATATTTCTGTTCGATTCCGAATCTTCAATAATCGTAATACCCACTTTGGTTTAAAACTGCAATTGAGCGACGAGTCATTTAATCCCGTAAATATAATTTTATGTGTAGCACGCGGGGTAAGCGATGGTTGACCTGACATGCCGCAGTCACACTCGACTGGGACCAATTTTCCCACAGCCAAGCCACTCTCACGGTACATACGACCCTTGCAACCGGGGCTGCCACCCCCTCAGGAACCGCAGAGCAACGCATCGTGATATGCGTTATATACTCAAGTTTTAATAGACGAACAAGCATCATCCTCTGGGGGGGGGGGGGGGGGGGAGAGGATTATTTTTTGCCTCACTTTTTACTTTCCGCTTTTGGATCCTTCGTCTTCCTTTCCTTTCTTCCTTTCTTTCCGCCACCTCAACCGTCTTTTGTACATCATACGTCTATAACTTCGTTACATCCGTATCTACTCGCGATTGAATAAGTGAAACCGGCAATAATTGCGGATTAGAGACGTGGCGATCCACACGATTGCGAAACAACTTGACCTGAAGTACGTCGAACGGCAACGTCGCAGGTTAAACTACACGCGTGTCTCGTTTCTTAGCCTCTATACCAAGAGCACGACGATGACGCCGACGACTCGGTCTTTATTATACGGAAACGTCTATTTTCGGTCGACGTCTTGTTAGGCGGTTTTTACCGTTGATTCACGAGCGCGGCCGAGCGAAATAAACGCGCGCAAAAATTCACCAACTGTAATTATATGCATGTTCGCAAGTTACGCGAAGCACCAACCCAAATGTAGTTATAGCATTTTCGCACGTCCAATTACACGGCAAAAATATCGAAAACTTCACGGGGTTAAACAACGATCGTAAATGCTAGAAGAATTTTTTTCATACGGAATGTGACACGGACGTGTAAAATATTCATAAGAAATATCGGACTTACCCAATGCTGTGTAGTGACGACTTCTCCGTCGGGTCCGTCCATGTTCTGTTTGATATTGAAAAAAAAATTGTAAAAAAATTGTAAAAAAAAAAAACACAAAAAAAAATAGAGCAAGAGAAGAACAGAGTTCGGGTGAAATGTATTATGTACAATCGATGGTGCTACATGCGTTTTTACACCTATATAACGCATTCGTGCAAAGGACGAGATTGCCCCCCCCCCCCCCCCTCGCTTACTCAGTCAAGTATAAGAAAAAATAGGTGAGGATACATAAAAAAAAAAAGAATAAAAGGATTGAAAGAAGAAACGAAGCTTACGGTATAGGTGCGCAGCGCTTACGATCGAGAATTGAAAGCACGGAAGAAAAGCAGAGCGGAAGAGAAAAAAAGAGGGGGAAATAATGTAAGAAGAAATTCACAGAGAATCAAGAGATTGATAATAAAGAAATTAAAAATGAAGACGAACGGCTGTCGGCTTGTTGCGAATCAACCAATCATCAAGTATCATAATGTGATCACATTTAAATCCACGAACCCGTTGAGGATATTTCCTCCGCTCAAGTGAAAAAACAATTAACGACAATAGAATTTTCAGTCGATAGATCCGAACTTCCTCGTTTGCTGCTGGACTGACGCGCGTCCATAAATAAATAATAACAAAAACAATAATAATAGTAATAATAAAGCAATGCAATATCGTGTGTAAAATAGATGCATCAATTTTTTTCTACTTACGTCTTTCTTTCTCTTGACAGCTGCTCCTGAAACAAAAGAACAGAAAAAAAAAAAAAAATAAAATGCCTGTGAATGAAAATTCCTGAGCAACGAACACGTCGTGACGAGTGCATGTGTATAATTTAGGTAGAGTGTGTATATTGTGTTCGCCATGCGTTCGTTTGGTCAAACGGATTCACAGCGAGCGTTCGCGCGCACACATATACACCCTAGGGTGTTTCAAAAAAAGACAGAATCTTTTTTTTTTCTTATGGTGTCCAAAAATTGATATTATACCTAAAAACAAAAATTTTTGCGCCAATATGAGCTCTTAATATCAATAGTAAGGTTTGCCTCTGTCCATTTCTTTATTTTCCATTTAAATAAAACGGGAAAATTTTTTTTTTTATTTTGGAATTTTTATTACTTTGGAACGGTTCATCGTAACAACAATCTGAAAAAAGAGATTTGTAGAAAATTTCACGCTCTACAAAAAACGTCTGAAGATCAAAGTTCCTCAGATCAACCGTTTCAAAGATATCAGCGATCAAAAATAACACTAATCAAAAATTTCAAATATTTTCCAATAAAAGTACAAAAAAATATCACATGCCATATTTATATTATTTTTTTTATGTAAAATTACTCTAATTCTGTTAACCTGAGACTGTAAACTTTTTTTTTTTTTGCTAATTAATTCAATACTTAACTCACAAAAAGCACAAATACATAAATATAAAGCTTAAAAACATCACATAAATGATTTTTGGGTCTCTTTTATAACAAATTTATTTATTCCTTTTTTGCTAAATACTAAGAAATTTTATCGAACAATTGACTCGTTATAACAAAAAAACAATATTAACTTGTTACAAAAATTGTTTCAACTTGCAAAAATAAAAAAAAGAACTCTTCCCCGTGTTATTTAAATGAAAAATAAAGAAGTGGATAGAGGCAAACCTTACTATTGATATTAGGAGCTCATATTGGCGCCAAAATTTTTATTTCTAGGTATACTATGAATTTTTGGACACCGTCAGAAAGAAAAAAAAAAAAAAAATCGTCTTTTTTTGAAACACCCTAATGCACCCGCACACAACGCACACACAAGCACGGTAATACACTTTGTGTAAAATTTATGGTATACGAAACAGACTTACCGGCTGTGGGGTTCGATAATCTCGCGTTGTTGATGACTGGTGTCGTGGGGTTGGAGGCGGATGTCGTGGTTAGGGTGGCTCCGGAGGGTACCGCGGTACCACGGGTTCCGAAAGGGAAATACGGCGAGTCCGGGGGGTAGGTCGCCCCCTCGACCCCCCCGCCGCCCCCGGGACCGCCGCCGGGTCCCCCGCCCGCCGCTCCGAACGGACCGCCGCCGTACGTCTGAAATGAGAATGCGACGAAAAATTGTATTCGAGTAGATGGAAAAAAGAGGGAGGGAGAGAGAGACGAAGAGAAGGAGAGAGACGACAGATTTCCGAGAGTCGTAAAAAAGTTTCTTTAAATAAATAAATAAATAAATAAAGTACGAAATGGACTTGCAGAAAAAGCTTACAGTTCTGATTCAACAAACATGACGAGTTTATACATGACCTTTATACATATACAATAGAAGGTGTTTGAAATTAAAAAAAAAAAAATATTGTCGTTGATTCGGGAATAAACAATGATTCTCGACAGCTGTAGGTATTGGAAAAACAATGCAGATTAATTTTTCGACGAACACACTGTACGAGTATTTTCTCGTGGTGGATGTCAATACGATAGTTTATTGAAAAAAATAATTCACGCTAAATGTGCGTTAAAATCAAATTCTAGATTTTTTTTCATCACAAAAATCAAAAAACGGCTCGGCCTTACACTTGAGCTACAGTGTAAGTGCCCAGAGTCTTTTCAAGACTTCCTTTTAGACTAGAAGCAAGCATTTTCTCCATCCGCTCGTAGGAAAATCTTTCTTTTTATTTCATTTCAAACAGCCCAAATTGTACGTATATAAAGAAGAAACGGGAGGTGATAGCAGAAGAATATAATTACAAATTGATATATAAAACATTGGAGTATAATAGAATAATAATTACCGATTCAAAATAACACGTAATAGGGGTTTTGGAAATGTACAATATAATGTAAGCCCGATCATCATCAAGCGGATCAAGAATCTCTTATCGTTTTATCATTTAACAACCGGCGATTAGATTATTAAAGTGCGTATTACCGTTCCTCGAAAAATCTATACCAACCCACCTTACACCTACTTTACAGACACGTACGTGCATATAGATAGGTATACCAACCCTGTATGGGTTATCACGAAGCTAACCTACAAACCTCACAATAATTGTGCCCATCTTTGTGCGTGTGTATACGAATTTATGGGTGAAGATGCAGTTGTTTCACGAGGCTACAGTTAGAACGTCAACGAAACGGAATATGGGGAAGAAAAATCGTCGTTGTGGAATTTTAGAACGATTTCCTAGAAATTGGATGTTCAAAATATAAGTTGTTTTTGTCGGTTTATTATGGCTAACTAAATTTCAGTAGTTTTAATTATGGATTTGAATAACCGGATTTCCTGGTCACTAATACTTCACAAAGTTTTAATTATGTTCAATTTCTTAACTACTAAATTTCATCATTATTTCTGTACAGGGACAAACAATTCAATTGCAATAAAAAGAAAAAAAAAATGAATCATCAGGAAATATCGAAATGTGAACAAAAATTCTTTGAAACTCACTTCAATCAGAACGAATTATCGAGGAAAAATTGAGATTCATGAATCGAAATGATAATGGATTAGGAAATTTTTTTTTTTTTTCGATCAAATCGCATGATTTAATTTAAACGAACTGAACTAAAAAAATGATTGCGTGTCACTCAAATCTCGAGTTATTTCCCCCTCGGTTTAGTTGGCAGCGTATCAAAACTGACCAAAGGTTTCTTCTTGTCCTCCCCCCTCGACATATTCGTGTTACACACGTATATAAGAACCACAACCCCGGGGACTCCCAACTACTCTATAAATAAATATTCTACTCGCAGTTGTACGGGTTAAGACGCGAGATAAATTTATTTCACCATATGCAACCGCGACTGTACCTACGGGTAAGGAATTTTTGGCTGATAATACGTATAACGTAGAAAGAGACGATATTTATTTATATGTTAAAAATTTAATACCTCGTCCTTTGCTTTCTGCGCCCACTTTCCATTATCCTGATTTTCCTCCTCCCCCAGTTTCGCGATTCACGACTTTCACTTCGCGAAAAAACTTTGCCCCCCTCGCCTCATGAGTTATATTTTTGGACAAAGTCGTTCACGCGCCCGCGAATCAAACATATGTCCTATACCTATACGTATATCGTATCGTTTATAATATGTAACATTAAACGGTGGTGGGGTACGTCAATACCAAGGTTCGTATTTATATTACGCTTTTTGGAATCTGAAAGTCCCTGACTTTTCCAGATATTCCAGCCTGAAAATAGCATTTTTCCAATAACCTTTCTACAAATATACCGTTGAATAATGACAATATTTTTTACACATACTAATACATTCAGTACTGCCTGTTAAATATCTTACTGTCTGACTATCAATTTACAAAAAATATTTTGCAATTTTCCGTATGAAAAAAACGAAAGAAGGTTCGGTATCAAGTGATATACATAAAATGTATGAAGCGGTGCGACGAAACAAAACTTGAAGTACGCTTTTTTTTCTCAAGATCGATAGTGCCTACTTTGTATGAGAACGAGTTTATTTCTTCGCAGACTCAAAAGTCCGGTCTTATTTTCGAAATTCCCGGTTTTCAAGGTTTTCTCTACGCATACGAACCTTGAATACGTAGACATACCTACACCTTATTACAACGATAATTAATTCGGTAAGATGTATCGATATGCAAGATTTGTACGTCTTATATCGATAGTGATTCTGCAGGTGTTCCGTTTTTGCCAATTTTCGAAAAATTCCCGTTCTACTCGTCCCGGTTTTATACCAGGCATTGCCGTAACCCTTGAGTCACACATTATTGTGCCGAGTCAACTTTTATAACAAGATAGTATTCTATGGTTTTTGGGGTCACTAATTACAAATCTGAAATCAAATTTCAAAAATTCAAGGCGGTGGATTCAATATGGTGGGCCAAATTTTTAAATTGAATCGAATACGGTCAAAAAATGGTATGCAGGGGGTTTCGGGGCCGCTGATTGAATTTGCCGTAGTGAATTTTCAAAATCTGTTTTCAGATTCGTAATCAGCGACCCCAAAAACTGGACAGAGAGTTTTTTCTCCGAATTCGATCGAATTTGAAATTTCATTTCACCATATTAGATCCGCTATCTTGAATTTTGAAAATCCGATTTCCGATTCATAATCAGTGACCCCAAAAGCTTATAAATTATGTAAAACATGTATATGTGTAGAAGAGTAACCTTTTCGGAAATTAATTATTCCTTCAATTTGCACGATATTTTTCAAGCATCTCATTTCTTACAATAATAATTTACACTACATCGCAACAATTACTCCCAAGTATTGAAAACCTACTAGTATTCCATCAGAAATAGCAAAGAACCGCATAGAAGTATGTTGAAAACTTCTTTAAATATACAAAAAAAAAAAAAAAATGGTGGTAAGAATACTTACCACGACGACTCAAAGGGTTAACCTAGCCCCACAACTCTGTTTATCTTTCCCCTTTTACCCCCGCATACCCGGCGTATGCTAATACGAATGTGTCGTATACCCGAGGCGTTCCGATTATAATGTATATGGGGAATTCCATGTCAAATTTACCCCTTTTCTCCCTCATCATTTTTGATTCGTTCCGCGATCGAGTTTCGTTTGTTGAAAATGTTTAAAGTGCTAAAAAAAAATAGAAGAAAAAATCGGCCCATCATCGGCCAGGTGTCGGTATGATCGGAATGAGAAACTAGATTTTTCAGATTTTTAAAAACGACCGTTTTCGAAACGGGTTCGAATAATATATAAAAAAAAAAAAAAAAAAACGGTTAGCGAAAAAAATTTGAAAAAATTCAGGAGTGCCTTTTTTAGATGGTAGAATCGTATAAAAAATCGCGGAACGAATAAAAAATGGCGATGGAAAAAAGTGGTTGGTTTAACATGGAATGCCCCATATACTACCTTGAATTGCTTTACAATATAAACCGATCACGCGTGGCGATTGCATAATTGCATAAAAATAGTAAAATAACAATAAGTTATAAATGCAGGTGGAGAAATATAAAACACGCGTGTACCTAATTTCGTATATGGGTGTATACGCGGTGGCGTCTGGATATCGTGCGATGTACAAAGTATAACCGCGGTGATAGCGATTATCGTAGATTAATGATATACAATATGTAGGTAACCGGGTACGGGAGGAGGGAACGCGACGGGAATTTTATCGGTGGCGTCCGACGTCTAATCGTTAGGAAATAACTCTCTATAATATAATGAAAACGCGATACCTCCGCGGTCTCTGAGAATATTTATCGGTCATTACGTGTACGTATTAATATAAACCAGGGATCGCCAACTTGATCGGACCCGAGATTTACCGTTTACCTTCCAGACACCGAGCTATCTACCGATCTCAAATCTTTACCACAGAATTAAATGAAATACTTTTCGACAGCGGCATGAAAAAATATATCTTTGGCTTGCCGCGACCGACTGGCCTAATAGCGACGATCGAAAGGTTGGCCAACCCTGATATAAACCCACGTATCGCGCGATTATACGGCTGAAATGCAATACTAACCCGTACCGTAAAACTGATTCCCCTTGTTGTTGTTGTTCTTCTTGTTGTCACAGAGGAATTAGGGTAGAGTTTGAAAAAAAGAAATAGTACGTCTATACGCATACTTGTACAATATACTCACCATACCGTTGTCCATAGCTGGGCCATATGGCGACTGGAAGCCTGGTTTGTCTGCAACGATAAAATGTGAATACGAAGAATGAGAAGAATGAATAAATACACCGAGCAACAAATGTATACAAAGTAGGTTTCGTGCGAATGAGGATGGGTATATAAAAAATGAAAAAGTCGGTCCGCCGGTCCGCGGTCGTGTGTATAGGAACGAGGGAGGATTAGCCTCACCCCCGTGCCGCCTGTGGCATACACGGCACGTGATACATCCGCGAATTTTCAATGCGCGAATAACATTACAATATACAGACAGGGTGGAAACCTTTGCATGTTTGCAACGAATATACGCATACCCACACACCATATCACGAAGATCCCTCATATTTATAACGCGTCTTCGAGCACCTCACCTCACCTCACCTCACCTCTCCGGCATACGAACTGTTCCAGACGCGGGGAGGATTCGAGTTCGCAGCTCGACCTTCCCTCGATCACACACATCTGCCATAAATTTACCATTCCGTACCTTACCCTTACTCTTGTATACTTATCGATAACCGCAAAAATAGAAGAAGACGAAGAAGAAGAAGAAGAAAGAGAAGAAACTCACGAGTTTATAACCAATATGCACACACGGTATGTATGAGGCAAATACACCGTCAAGATCATACACAGCTATATCGATATACGCGTTGTGAATTGAATGGAGAAAAATTTGTAACATCGCGGGGTCTTTAATAAATAATATCGAACGTATGTGGTGGGAAGACGAATAGGGGGAGGGGAGGGAGAAAGCGATCCGAAAGCAGCCTAAATCTGCAGCATTTATGTCCGCGCGTTACAGGTGTATGCATATATATGTATTGTATCGGTGGACACGTGTTTGCGTTACGATCACGATCGTGAAAAAAATTGAGTATGCTAGGAGCGCGCAGAAAAAAAAAAAAAAAGGACCTCGCCCCCTCTTCACCATCGCCAAACCAGCATCTTCACGTTTTCCGCGACCCCGCGAAACACAAAACAAAACTGCTAACGCGGCCGTCGTGGAGCAGTTTTGATTTATAAAGACGTATAGGAAATTTATTCGACTTTTCTTTGCATTTTTCATTCATATATTATATTGTATATTGATCGGCAAATGGTGAAAAGAAAAGGACGGCGGAGGGAGTTGGAGGAGGGGGGCAGAGAATTTAAAGAATATGTATATATGCATCGATGACAAAGTTTGAAGATTAAAACCAATCATCATCACGCGGCTGATGGAGAATTTTCTTGACAAGTTTGTGGCAGCGTCGCGATTTTCGTGCTGTTCTTGTGCATTCTCGATTCGAATCGATTGGTAATGATAATATGAATACGTGCATCGGTTTGAAAAGAACTTAATGATAATTTGTTATATGAGTAATGACGAGAAGGATATTTGTTGTTCTGTTACGCTGCAGCTAGAACCGAAAAAACTTGTTAGATATTTGATCCCAGCGGTTATGTTATAATTTGTCATTTTTTTTTCACCTACTTAAAGCAGTCTTTCAGAGTTTATTTAGACTTTTGTCTCAACCCGTTCAAACACAATAAATTTTTCAAAATTTCACAAAAGCTCGCGAAATTTTATTTGAACGCCGATAGCGTTTTCAAAAACAAACATCAATATGAAACGCTATGTCTTTTTTTCGTTTTGAGTTGTATTTCCATAAAGAGAATACGGAAAAAAAAGATCGATATTCATTTTCATATATTTTAGTCGGTTTTGAACCCAAAATATTTGTTTTCCAAAACTTGGACCATTGTAATTTTTTTTGAAAAAATTCACCACCATCCTTCCTATATTGCCGTTATTTTGAGGGATGACGCAGTGAATTTTTCGTTTTGCCGGCATCAGCTTATTTACCGTTGTTAAAACGGTTTTTCAAATCAAGTTTCATTGCCTATAAAAAAAAATCTGAAAGACTGCTTTCAGAAGGTACAACGAAAAAAAAATGAATAATTTTCAAGTAAATCAAAAATGGTCCGGGTCGCGGGTTGGTCGGTTTCGTATGGACTGCCCCATATGTACATATAATTGACGAGTCGCAGATAGATGGACAGACATATCGACAGACAGGTATATTATTAATACGCACACGTTGACGAGAATTAACCGAGCGGTAATAACGCAGATCTGCTTTGTATTGAGCAACGTTCAAATCAACTACGCAGCTAGTATATAGCATGTTTGAAAAGTAACGTTACATCGTACACGCATGCGCGCGCGTGTGTATGTGTGTCTACGCATAACGCATAACTGAGCTATATCGGAAATCGATCCACTTATTAAATATTCTTCGATTTACACACGAGGAATACCTAACAAGACGAAGATGAGGAGTGTGAGGAGAAGAAGGTGGATCGAGACACGTGGATATTTTATGTATAATTCCGGAGTGATCGTTTAGTATAGTTATACATACGTAGAGACGATATATCACATTAGGCATACACATAGACATCCGGCATGAAACTGGTAATAAAAATTCTCTCTTTCTCCTCGGTCTCCCGCTTCGTTATACACGTATTAGAATAATCGTCATCGTGCCTGTGTACCATTGGCCGTTGCCCGTGGTTACACACCGCCATACACTTATACCTATATACACACCATCATACACTATACGAGTATACATAACGCGTATGCTCAAACTCTATAAGAGCTAAAAACTAAGAACACGCCCGTGCGATTACCATACTTGTTATACGCGGCTGATCGGGCGATGAGAGAGCCAGTTTCTACACCCAGCCAACTGAAATGCCACGCGTTTATGCCGCCGCGAGTTGCTGCCTATTACATGTGACAAGAATCAATGAATTTCTTTCCACCGGAGCCAGCGAGTGAGACGAAATAACACCGACGTATGGCGAAAAAAAAGAAAAAAAAACAAGAAAAATCAACTTAACGGGTATATTTATAAAAGACTGACGGAAAAAGGTACGCTTTCAAACGTCAGCCTGTGAGACTTGAATTGACTCGTCCGGGTCATCGTCAAAGACGGACTTTGGTTTGGTAGAGGGGATTCGGGAAGGTACGAGATGGAAGAGGGCGAGTTGACCGGAGTTGGACAGTTCGCGGGAGAATTGTGCGATAGGCGGTGTGGTGCAATCAGGAGTTTTGAATTCCCTGACAATGACAACGCGGTCGGTCAGCCACCAGCAGCAGTGCTGTAACGCAGTGTCCTTTGATGCATGATATCCCCGTCGACGACGACGACGACGACGACGATTACAGAGCCACCCACCGCCACTTCGTCATTCCTGCAGCAGGTCGGCAGGATTATGCGATATTATTGTACCCTCACGCTCCGCAAGACACGTCAAGAACAGGAGTTCAACTACTATGTACGTTATAGGTTACTACGCGTGGATGCCAGTTTAGCCCTCAACTAGGATCTACATGTCTTTCACCTCGTGCGTAGGCTTACTCACACTCTCCGACACGGCAAAGTTTAAAAAGAGTTCTAACTTCGATCGAAGCATTCCGACTTAGGACCTGCTTTGGACCTGGAATCAAAATTCCTGCGATATTGAGGAAATCGCGTCAGTGGGTGAAAAGCGTCGAACGTCCGAGAGTATTTGAAACAGGATGCGATAGAGGACTCCTCGTATAACGCGCCGCACGTACGTGTTAGGTGCCAACTTCCTGGAGTACACCTCCACGTCCACACCTTACACGGTGTCCTTTATACCGCCTCCTCGTCTGCTGCACCGTGCGATCGAGTTCACGTTCACGTCGGAGTATTTAGTTTTTCAGATCATTGTCTGGTGCAGGGTCGTCAACCCGAGTCGCACCGACGCACCGCCAAGGGCTACGCCGCTGCAGGTTATAATGCATAGATTTCACGGACGCAACGAAGCTGCGTCGTCTGGTTACCCGAGTGCAATACATCCAACGCTGATCCTGTATTTATAATCACTAGGCGACGTCGGGTGCGTGTCATAGGTATCTACCTGCAATACGTGCTATGTACTACCAACATGCACGGATGGATTTTCACAGGTGGTCCAGGAACCTCCGCAGTGCAGGCATCGCGAGGCAACACGCATCGTCCGCATGCTCCTCCTCCACCCACGACATCTTTCTCGAATTAATTATGTCCGGCCCGATAGGTCACCCCTGCATATTATACTCCCTGAGGGATGCGAGGGAAAGTGGAGCGAGCTCAGGGTCCGTTTGGCAACCCCTCTGCGTCTCCTTAGTCCCCGTAAACTCGACCGGATGGGACCGACCGACCGACCGGTGGTGCGAGCGGAAGAGAAAGAGAGAGAGAGAGAGAGAGAGGGACAACGTTTCTTCTAACCACGTTCCGTTCGCGTGCCCGAGAAAAGTTTCTACCTGCAGACGCAGCTTGTTATGGCACTATATGCTCATCGACTCCATCGTCTGTGTATGATGTAGGTACGTTATACAATGGTACATAACACCAAAAATATCAGATAATTTCGGGGGAATGATTCTCCAGTTTCGAGGGTATCGCTCCCGTTTGATGACAGTTTCACTTTCAACGGAAGAAATCCTTGATCCAAAGTCTACTGCGCGGCAAAGCCGCAGAGATTCTGCATTACGCCAAACAGTATACACGTATAATATATAAGAGGCGTTTGAGAACCGTTGGCTACCTGAATTATCCCCGCCCTTTATTTTTCGAGGGGCCCTACCTACATTCGATGCCGGAGGGACCATTTTTTCCATCCCTCTCTTCGCTCCGGCACATTAGAAATTCTCTCTACCACCACAGACGCGGTTCGTTGTAATACATGCTCCGTTTTTCTCTCCTGCGTGCACGTTCTCTATCCCCTTTTTCATCCTATTTCAACCAGCTATTTCGTTCTACGACACACGCACACGCGCGCCTCCTCTTTTCTATACCTCCGTAAAAGCTGAACCTTTGAATGTAAAGAAGGCAAGGGTAGGCAGGCAGGTATATGTATACCTCATCGGGTCGCGTGGCACCAACCTCACGCACCTCCGCAATGATTATCGCCTCTGTTCCTGCAGTTGCAGTAAAGTTTTACGACCGTTTGTTTGCAATAATATAATAGTGCAATAAATTGTGCATAGACGCAAGAATTAGGAAAGTGTTGAGAAAAATGAAAAGGAAAAAAAAACACAATACACACGATAAGAAGTGTATTAAAACAAAGAGAGAACAAAGATTAGACAGGTAACGAACTGCCATACTATTATACGTGCGCGGATATAATTATTCTCATCTACCCATGTACAGAAAATCTAATCTTGTATCGCGTACCACAACAAAGCGCGTTAATAATACCGTCTGTGATGTTCATCACGAAGTTGCGGTTATACGATACCTACGTACTGTAATATAGGTCGTACACCGGCATACATACAATCCTTGTCAATATCCGAAGTGTGTTAATTGTATCGCGAGCTGATGGTTCACACGACAGATTCACCCACGATTCCTCAACCTTATACTACCACGTGAGAGATTAACGAAGTCAAAAACGACATATAAATAAAGAAAACATGTGCACGTCGTATTATATCGATCACGGATAGAATAAAAGAGAAGATTTGACCCAAAACTACGGTAAACGAGAGGGACGCGTCAGGTCTTTTTGGTAAATGGAAACATACTTCGTAAAATGCAAAATTTACCATAGAAACAGTAAAGATCACCGTGTGCAGAGTAATATCTGTTACGTTTGATGGAGACAACAATAAATTGTTGACATGGGTATTTTTTTTACAAAGATTTCGAGTGTCTCTCTTTTACTGAAATTTTGATTAAAATCTGCTCTTTTTCTTGTCTCCGTGATTAAGTGTGAGGCGAAGCTTTAAACGTAGAAAAAAAATTGACACTAAAAAGAAAGAAGTCAAAATTACAGAGGATCTATTCAAAACGCGTCAAATTCTCTCGCAGTTTCGTGCTTTACCTGCAACAGGATTAGCGTTTTTCGATTTCGAAAGGGTAAGCTGGGAAAGAGAGAGAGAGAGAGAGAGAGAGAGAGGGGGGGGGGGGGGGGCTCCAACATGGTATACCATGCAGCAAGGCTGCAGGCAGGCTACGGACTGGCTAGAATTTCACGAAAACTCGAAAGATGACAATCAGTCCGAGTTTTATTTTCTTTTCTGCAGAAAAGAGTAAAGTGGGTAATCATATGATTAATTCTCAGGTCAGTATTTAATTATAAATGTACGTTTCACTGTATAAATATCTGGTTATCAGCAATTTAATCGGGTCGGACAGGCCAACACAGCAGCTGTCGTCATTTCCACGAGGATAATTGAACGAGGAAGTGCCCGCGATTTTGCCGTCACACTTATCATATCACTTATGATTTCTTCTTTCAGTTACTAAAAAGTTGCGACATGTGTTTCAATCTCAATTATTTCAAACACTGTACACAGAACGTAAGTCGGATAAGTTAGCAGGCTGAAGTTTGTAACGTTATTCCAACGGTGCATGATTGGAAAAAATTGTTGTTTTGCAACTTTGGGATTTCTTGGAAATTTAGTAAGCTGTTAATACAGCATCAACAAACTCGGATTTAGTAAATTCAACTTCTTCAGTTATTCTAAAGATGAAAAATAGTAATTTTTGTCTCAACGTTTCGACGCTTTAAATTTACTAACTTTAGCCTCGTGATAAGTTACACTCTGTATATTGTCAGTATAAGCGCGTTGATCGTTAAGGTTGTATTACGTTCGGAATATTTAAGCGCAGCTGCCACCTTATACCCTATGTACCAGACTATAACCAACTACGAAGAGAGATCATCTCGCATTCAAAGAGTCCGCGGCGCCTCTCTTCGTAGCGGACAAGCCGAATGCAGAAGAAAATAACGACACATGGACGGTAACATAAGAAATATTTTCGAACTTTAGCAAACTTAAAATTTACCCACACACAGGCATACCGAAAACGGGTGAAGAATAAGGTGTCCAACAGTCGGAAAAGTGTATAAAATTGAGTAATTACGCGTGACCTCTATGAATAGCATCCCAACTTCCAGGTTATACATACATGTACATAACAACGATATTATCGTAAGCCGATGTAGAATCGAGGAGAAACCGAGGTGGAAGAAGCGAGCCAGCAAAACCAGAAAAGTGCCGATGAAGAAAGAAGAGGAAGAAAAAGAAGAAGAGGATGAAAGGACGGGGATAAGCCCGAGGGGGAGCCGGCAGAATGTGGCGTGCCACGCGACCGACCGCTCGCCGTTCGGGCAAGACCCCGACGTGGTGAGGGTAAGGTCACTGCAGCATGGAGCAGCTGTCGTTCCGAGTCCCTCCCTTCGTTCCTCTCGCCCATTCGACCGACGTCGAACGGACTTACGGACCCCGATCCACGGTCCCAGTGTGTCGGAACGGCCCTCCGAAGAGGACGAAGAGAAGGAGGAGGAGGGGGAGGAGGACCACCTCCGTAACACCGAGTAGAGGTTCTCGACCCAACGCAGTATCCCCGAGAGTTATCCCCAACGTCAGTATATTGGGCCGGTTATACATAAGTATTTGCTTTAGTGGGGGGGGTGGAAATAGAGTCCAGTATATGTTCGCTCTTGTCATTTTCCAAACTCTCCCACTGCAGGTTTACCGAACATTTTCAAATATATTCAACCCTTTCAGTCACGCATTTAACAACTCGGAGATTTTTGGGCTCACCGATCACGAATCTAAAGTCGGAATTTCATCATTTCTAAATCCAAGATAGCGGATCCAATATGGCGGCTGTAAAATTACAAAAAAACTATCAAAATCCTAAGGGGGTTTTTGGGGTCGCACGAAGTAACAAAGATCATTTGAAGTTGAAATTGGAAATTTGTTAGCTGGGACGCTGGGTTGATTTTCATCGTTACAGGATCATCCATCTCGTTGTTCCGGTCGCAGTCTACACACCTATCCATAAGCGACACGTACTCGAGTAACGATCCGGAGAAATGAACGAGTCCTCGAGACCATGACCAGGATTTAAAGGAAACGAGATTTCTCACCTACCCCGTGCGTTACGGCGTGATTGTCTCTTATTATGAAAAATGAGGAATCGCCGTTGAGACGTATAGGATGCGCCACGTGCCGCGCGCGTGCCCGATACACCTCCTCGTCTCCCGTTGGGGGACTTTGTCACCTTTGTTCGCCGCGTCGCGTTCCTGTTTCTCGGGATGCGAGGCGAGCAAGCGAACGAGGAGAAGGTATAGTTGAGGTGGATCGCTGCCGCCAGTCTGCTCGCCTGCCTGCACGCCTTGGGAATATAAGGTATAGTGTATAAGCGGTGGGTACAAAAGCGCGTGTGTAAGGTACCGGTAGGCAGGCAGCAGACGCTTGGAATGTTCAACAGGTGATCGACCAGCCGAAAGTCCGGCGAACTGATACGCGACACCATTTTTCCTCGATTTTCTGTACATCCGAGCAGAAATTTCTGTAAACGTTGTATATATATATATATATACAGATTCACGTATACAGATAACCCAGACTCTGTAAATCCGAAACTCCGGTCAATTTAGAAAACATATTGTACCGACGTACGCGAGCTTTGATTGCAATACGCATGATTTTTTCAGAATCCGCGGTGTACAAGTTACAAGGTCGCGGATGTACGAGAAATGGGATCAACGGTTGTGATGATCCGCAATTGACGCGTACGACGGTATAATATTTACGAAAGAAAGACGATCGTTTCTTCAAGTTGCGCGTTCTACGATACATCGGGTCGATTAACGACTCTCCACTTATCGGATTCGATTCCTCTCAAGTTTTCGATTCAGAGACATCGGTCGGATCTTCGCATCGTCGTTCGGTGCAGAGTAACTAGAATTTGAAGGGTACCGCGGGTCAAAACTTGTGAATAACCGATATATCCTATTAGACGAATCAAGATTTCGAACAATTCATCTATCGTTATTTTATCATCGCATGTTTGAAATTTCGATGCATCGGCCATTCCAAACGTTGATCCATTGGCGAGTTGTTGCCCCCGCGCCCAATTTGAAATTAAGGGTATCGTTCCAACGGACCGTAATACCGGCTACGTAGGTGACGTTTTCACACGAGGTGAGTGTGAACGTGCACGCTGCACTTACATTACGTGGTGGGCGCCTGACTCTCCGTGCGACCCGCGAACGGAGGTGAACTCGCACCGCGTAAGTAGAAACCCGTGCGTGCATGCGTACAAAGCTAACAAAAACCTATATACCTCGGCGCACAACGTGCCGAGGAGGCAGCAGCCGGTACAACGGCAGCAACGACAACGGCAGGTGCACTGCGTCGCGTCGGTGTCGCACCCCCACCTCGTCCTCCCTCCCGCCAACCTAAAAGAAGTTTTACCATGCCCAACTAACCCCTCGGATCTTCTCCTAGACTTGCTCCGACGATTGAAGAAAAAAAAGACGTGAATGATAAAGAAATAAGGACTGTACGTTAGGCCGTTTTAGAAACAAAGTAATTAGCGATTTTCCACCAGTTCACCCCCATGAAAGGTTTTTTTGGGTTTTAAAAGAAAGATTCTGTCGAAACGTTCTATGTTATGCGTATTCACGTTTATATACAATTTTTTTAATTTAACAAGTATCGTGAATTAAAGTTTTTTTTTTCGACCGCTTACGTCAATCATAATATCAATTTACGTTACAAGGAAGACCTACACTTGTAATATCAAGAAGTCTACAATTGTTGTTTGAGAAGTGTTTCTGGCGGCTTTTTCATTGTTAATTCAATCTCTTGAAATCCTTATAATTTAATATAAACTCGTAATTTAAGAAAATAAGATTCCCGGTTGATGTGTCGTTGTTTATGGATCGTGATTCTTGGATGTAACATAAATTTCAGGAAAGAAATAATAATTCAATTGCTGCAACGTCTCTGCATAAATTCAAAAAACCATGGAAAAAAGTGAAAAATCATATGAGCGCGATCTTCCGCACAATGTAGAACGCTCTTTTTTGGACAGAATCTTTCTTTTGACCTAAACAAACTGGTGAGCTGTTGCACCAACGGTAGGAACCTTACAGTCGACAAAGTTGAATGAAAAAAAAATAAATAAATAAAGGAGACGCCTGCGCATGGCTGGTACTCATATAGGGAGTGAAAAACAAGCGAGGGAAAGTAGGAGGGAAAGAGAGAGCGAGAGGAGAGTCGGAAGGCTGGTAGCACGCGGGACGGGGTTGATATTTCGCTATTTTCGCTACTGCGCACCTGTCGGGGGTTCGTACGTGGTGGACTACGACACGTGCTTCTATCTCAAATACAAAGGTCGACACCGTCGCGAAAAACGGGTAGGTATGCCCGTCTGCCGAGGATATATTTTCGTTTAGCGTTAACTCATCAGTGCATCTTTGCATTCGATACAACGGCGGGAATTCGGACAAAGGACGATGTTGCAGGGATTGTTACAAGTGGCGACAAGAATCACTCCACCTAGCCAAAGTCTGAAGAGATCGGAAGATGCCTTCTCTCAGTTTCGAACGTTTCTTGATTGTTTCGGCGGTGCAATAAATGAGGTTTTCTACGCTTCTTTCGCTTTTAATCCATTATTCGTTCTCATTAATCACTCTCGAACGGACAATAAGATTTCCAACACGTGTAACGCGTCGATATGTCGAATGGAATCCTACTTGACACTGGGATCGTAAATCTATCGCGTTTGGGGGTTAACGTTATCTCAAGTATCTCAAATATATCAAGTTCACTAACACCGTCACGTCGACGAACTATTCCTAACCACTATCGCCCGTTTTTTCCAAACTTTGTGCGTTTGTAATACCGTCGCGGAAGAATAACTTGCGATAACCTGTGCACGATGATAACTTGGTCCCGCAGACGAGTTCGCCTAACTCGTGCGGAGGTTGAGAACATCTATGACTTTCCGTGCAGAGACTTTGACAAAAGCGACGAACTGTATCTGTCCACGCGTTTAGAATTGTGTAAATATGCATTCGAATCTTGACTTTAATCGCGCGATGGCGAAATGGAAAAAGGGACACCTGTAAACAGATCGTCATTGTCAACGGGGTATTGGTAATATGATGAGATTCGAGCGGGCAAAGTACAGAAAAGGATATCAGAGATTCTAACCCGCCGGGTATTGTCTCGGAAGAGTGATATACATATGTATACGTGTATAAACGGCGAGGGAGAGATTGTTTTCGGGGTGTTGGGACAACGGGGTAGAGAGGAGGCGAGGAAGAGGGATGGAGTGAAATTTAGCGAGTATCGCGTGTAAGTTGTTTGGTGAAATCACGTTTGGGCTGAGGGGCGGTGAAGGGGGAATGTTTAATTGGGAGAATATACATCGTTCGGGAACTGGATAACCTCGGGTGTTGCGAGTAAAACTTAAAAAGTGGAAAAAAGTAAGTCAGGGGAGAGAAATGCCGTAGAGGCAGCACCATCTACATTGTCAAGTGAACCAAAACAGAACCATCCTGTGAAACTGGGTTGAAAACGGTTGTTTTTAATCATCGTTAAATCGCATCCCGTACGCCGCGTAATTGGTAATCGAACGACAACCGTCCGGTCAGATATTTTCACCCACATGTCACTCGGACGCGATGTTTTTGGTCAAAAAACGCGGCGCTGTATACGTCTACGATACGATATCCGAACGAAACACGACACGCACGCTCTTAAACATTCACAATTATACGTCAACTCCGGGCTAGTTATTCACTGTTTATGCACTGGTTCTTAAACCTAGTATGTTAAACTTCGTTTATTCACACTCACCAGGCTGCTTGTTAGCGATCTTATTGAAGCAGTTTTGAAATACTTCGTAGAGATGCATCGGCTCGTCGTCGCTGGCCGCCATGTTTCCGAACATCCAATTCATTTGTTTCGCTTAACGGCCGCCAGCGGCGCCACAAATCGTCATCCTCTCGAACGATGATTATCGACTAGCTTCGGCCAATCTCGAGGCCCGCCAATATTTGAAATTGTTTTCGGACGATTTTCCGATCCCGCGATACAATATACGCTATAAATAGCAGCGAAGAATATGATTGAGAAGGTGGCAGTAAATTTCAGACGTAACTAAGAATGGCAAACAATAAGAATAAGACAGGAAGAGCCCATATATGTTTCGGCTAATGTAGGTTCAAAAAAACAAAAAAAACCTGCCATATTCTCAGGCGATATTCGACGAGCGTCCGCAGTACAGGCACCAGGGTATACAGATATATAATTTACGTGCCGCGCACTGTTCTCTCGGTATACCTTCGTACCTACGTATACCAAACTCTGCCCGAAAATCGCTTTCTTTTTGTAACTTTGTTGTTTTTCTCTATTTTCATTGCATACAAGGTGTTCATCGAGATATTTATCGATGTAAAATAAAACCGTGCAACCTGTAAGAATCGGGATTATACTACAGGTGCAAAGGAAATATAGCATCAGAGTAGAAATGGAAAGATTATGCAACCTTTTTTATTGTTTTCGATACTCGATCGATATAATTGCTCTAAATATATTATCTATATATGTAGTTTGGATGCATTATGCACCTGACGAATTTTCCAAAAAATATTGATTATACGATATGATACGATGGCAGACAAATTACAAGACTGATTTATTTCTGACTTTTAGTTGTATGTCAAGTTTGTTAGATGCTGGAAATTTTCCTGAATCTTTGATGATCTGCCAACCCGTAGATTTGAATCTATGCCATTCGAAACGCCGAATAACAGGCCTAAATATGTTACGAACTTTCGCAATTAAATCTTCTACAATCATCGAGTTTGCTCTACGATTATTAACCAACTATGCAATCACTCACAGAGCTCAACTGCATATGTGTATATGTATAAATATGAATAGTAAATCTGCAGTGTCGATGACACAGCGCTGACTGTTCATGAAGATTGTTTGACTAGAGCACCGCGAGGTACTTTAACTAGACTCTTGTGCTGCACTGAATAAATAAATTTTCAATAAGATATAAATGACTTAATTGAAATATTAACCATTGTGTTGCCTATTACTCGACTTTGAGTCCTGGTGTTGGACGATCACTAGTCATGAACGGCACTGCAACTAAGTACATGTACGGTTGAACAGCATATAACATGAAGACGCAGAGGTAGAACGGTAGTACTCGATCAGTTGGGATAGCAGATTGAGCGAGTTGCAAGGCAATAGTCAAGCTGCAAATCAGGGCTCCTTTAACTATGTAGCTTGAAGATTGTGCGGAGTGAGATATCCTAAAACAATATCAATATTTGTACAATTAGTGCTTCAGCTTTGAACAGAATGTTCAACAGAAAATGTTCATGTACTCACCTGGATCGGACAGGTGCGATTAATGCTAATCCAAAAGCGGCACCAGATACTCTTACTAGAGAGAATAGCGGTGTTGTGTTGACGTGAATCCACTCCGGATTGGTGCACCATTTAAACGCCAATTTGACACTCCACTGTGGATCCATGCCTGCAAAATGAGTAACATATGTCTGTCTTCGCAGATGGAATCACAATGGGCTTGAATAAATTGTCTGATAGTAACTAGTTTACCAAGGCCCTTCTGCAGCCAATATGATCCAAAGGATATCATAGTCATGCCTAAGGCGGCCAGGAGTAATTTTGGCCTGCGAGAATGCCGCCACCATGTTGAAATCCTATAGTTGCATAAAAACGTCCGTGCTATCAACACACCTGCAAAAAGACAATTTTGAAAAGATGACGAACTGTGACACTGAATAAGAAATATTATTCAGCACTGAACATTACAGGCAAACTTACGCACCTCCAAGTACTCCGAGGATACACTGATGGGGAAAATGCGCAGCGACGTAAAGGCGAGACGCAGAAACCAAGAACAGCAAAATACCGAACAAAAGCCAGAGAAAAAACTTTATTCTTGTATTAGTCGTTTTGCTGTAAAAAACGGGGAGTTAATAAACAAAGATGCTCTCCAACTGGAATGTCATTTGATGATGGTGAATAGAAAAGAAGACTCGATCCACCTAATTCTTTGATGCCTTGACAACGATTCGTTTGTAAAGTGAACAATTGCAAATAGTACAGCTGCAGAGCCCATCACATGCCCTGCAAAATTTCAAAGTGTGATACATGAGTGATTTCGCAGAGATATAGAGATGTATATTACGATGTTCTGTTCTACTCACCCGATGGGGAACCTGGACCAGTTTCACATGTTAAATGAGTTTGTCTTAGCAGAGGTACAGGGTGCTTTGTGAGCAGCTCTCTTTCTTTAACCCACCTACAGCACATTAGTGAATATTTTCCATATTTATCACAATATTACATTCTTTTTGTCTAATTCAAGTTTACAGTGATGATAAATTTCAAAACTGAAAACCTTTACCTTGAAAGATAAAAACATCTGCATAGCTAGGGCTGAACTGATCTACTAAATGTACGTTTTATCTGAAGTGAATGAGATGACAGATACAGTGCTCCCCCCCTAAGATATCCCTCTGTAAGATATTACTTCCCCTCATTTTACTATCATTTCCCCGCAATTCGGCTTCCCCACTATACTCAGTGTTGTTTACTTGCGCATGCGCGTAAGCCGCTACTATAAGTCAGCTGTCTACATATACACCCCACCTTTTAAGAGTAGAGGGGATACCTCTCTAAGATATTTTTCCTGGAACCAGAGCCCCGAGTCTGAAATCTTAGGGGGGGAGCACTGTATTAGAATAAGTCACAAAATCACAGTCCCCATTACACCTTGCAAGGTTGAACGTGATGACGATAACTTCCATTTTCAACTCACCAGTACGGTCTATGTTCCATGAGTAGCCATTTCAACAGGATGTTACACCACTCGGACACAAAACTAACTATCAGTATATCAGAAGATAGCTTAGGACTTAGAATGACAAACAGTGGGACTAGAATCGAGAAAGCGTAGTCTGGATCAGCGACTTTTGTTACAGTCAAAAAGAACCTGTCGCTATCTGGAAACCTGCAAGAGAAAGAGAGAATTTTCACATGCGCTATTACAGCTTTTCTTCTGTAGAACTATGACGCTGAAACTAGAAGGTAATACAGGTGGAAAGGTTCCAGTAGATGATCAAACGATGAAGCCTGACAGGATAATTCAGGGAACTTTTTCTAAAGTATTCCTTGATATTTCATCATTTTCTCACTCACTGAAAGCCATCCAGAATTATTACATGCCGGATATTACTTGCCAGTTTGAGGACCATTGTAGAACTTTTTGCTTTCATACTTATTCATCAAGAAACGTAATACTCACATGTTCTGCAAGCCATCAATAGCTGCGGCACCGATTTCGTACAATGCTTCAACGGGATGCATTATGGACTTTGAGGTTTGGCAAGAAATCAAATCCAATGCTTCTGAAAGTGTGCGTTAATATTTTCAGGCATGTACATTGTACACACATCAGTACATATATAATATGTACGTATTGCAGTGCCGGCCCAAGGGGGGGGTGCTAACAGTGTGAGCATGCAAGGCCCTGCCTCTCTGAGGCGCTGCACCGCTGACTGACTTGCAGATGACTAGTGCTGACAGTCGGCGACAGACTACATAATAAAAAAAATTGAAGTAATGTTTATTGTGCTTGTGTTGTAACGGCTGATCGTACATCATTCATTTTTATTGCGATGTGAAAATAAATAAAATATACATATTTGAAAGGAAGACGAGTTTTTTATGTAATGCGTTATTGAGTTTTACTGAATAATATATTTTATTGTTTATTGTTATAATCGTAGTACCAAAAAAGTGAATTGTAAATATGCATGGGGCTTTCCATGCCAACTTGGCAAAACTTTGAAAGTTGACATTTTTTATTTCGCTGAAACTTAGCCATCTTTTTGCAGCCTAAAAGAAAAGGTTTCTTAATTTGTTTCAACGTTTTATTCAACATAGTTTTTGGGTAATAAATTATTGAAAAATTCATATTTTCAATAATCATTTACTTTTCAAACGCGTTTATCATTGCTCTCACTGCACAGATTTACAAAGACAAGGTGCTGAAATTGTTCGGGAGAGAACAAACTTTCTAAGTAACATATTTCAAAGGTGCTACAGCTTCGTCTTCAGACTTCATTCTCAATTTGAAAACTAGGAATCAAATTTTCAGGACATGTGCCCCTTTTGAAAATTGAAAACGATTTATTTGAACTCTATTCAAATTTTATTAGTGTTCTGAAAACTTTATTGACCTTACCAATTACCGTCACATAAGCAGAAAAATCGTTCTCGAGGTTGAAAATAATAAAAAATTACTTGAGACGTGACACTAGTCAAGAACGATTGACTTCCTTAACCACTATATCGACTGAATCCGAATTGACCAAAAACTTAAATTATGATGATATTATCAACGAATTTGCTGTAAGACATGTCAAAAAAATTATTTTAGTGAGACGAATCCCAAATTGTATTCATAAGTTTATGAAGCAATTATTTTTGTTATTTGATTTATAAACGAGTTTTTATGTGACTGAAATGTTAAATTTATGAAATAAATGTTAACTAAATGCTGATGAATAATGAATTTAAAAAATGTAGTGAATTCTACGACTTTACTATTGCGATTTCGTAGAGTCCATGCCATTTCTTTACTTCTGCGTAAAGTGAAAATGTGTTGCAGTGTTTTTGTTCAGGATTGCGTATAGAATGGTGCTGTAGGCCCTTTTTTGCGTTCGAGATACGTGGACTCTGATATTTGGAGATACACAAATGAATGTCAAAATCGACCAAGGCACGAACTTACATACATTTCAGACACAGTTGAAAGTGATCTTCAAGAGTAATATATACCAAAATTCAGTAAATCATTACTTCTTTGTACGAAATTTGTTTCAAGGTCTTGCAAGTCAAATTTGCACTAGGCCCCGCTTCTGTTCGTGCCGGCACTGCTGTAACGTGTATGATGCGGACACGTTATATCAATAAACGTTAATGCGTGATCCGTGTAATTGCAATTGAAAATTTTGTACCTTGAATTATATTCAGGATTAAATCACGCACATATTCTTCAACTGTATCGGTTTTGGCAGAGAACTGATTAACAATTCATTACTTAAATATCAAGAAACGGTTGAAAGAAGAGATTGACGAAACACTAACAGGCACCGGCAGTCTCCATCTACACCGTCAGCCTCCATCTTGTGTCAACCGGCAGCAGAAGCAGCCTGCAGTGTTGGCGCCCTCTTGAGACTGTACTTTTACGGTACGGGCCTAGGACTTAAGATTCAAGCTGCGAGCTCAAAAAACTCCCTAGGGTCTTAGAATAGCAATGAAAAGTTCACGTGATTGCTGCCAGCACTGGTAGCTGCTTCAGTATGGTTGGATATTGATGTGTGCATGATGTGTGCATTGTTTCTATTCGATAGTATCGATGTCAGTATTTAAGCGAGATTTATGACGTCACATTCAAAGTTCGTTAAAGAATTGACGAACAATCGAGTTGCCATATTATTAAAACTCGACGGCGTGTAACGAATTTTCTCACTTAATGAATAATCGTGTAATAATTGTTAATTTATTATATCCAAACGAAACTAATAGTCAAAATATACCGGGATATAAATAGTGCTCACATTCACAGTGCCTAGCTTAACCATATTCAGAATTTGTCGTAAAAACGGCATAGCAAAGGCGAAACAACTAATTCACTCAAGACTTGATACACGAGGAGAATATCGTGTCGGAATGACAATGCAAATTCTTCGAAACCAGCTTTCATATTTTTCCAGATAATATTGCTCGAGTTTTATTAAACATACCTATAACGATCAAGGCAGTGTATACACAATGTTCGTAACAGTAACATACATTGTCATTGAGTTTAAACCAGAAGTTGTAGAGTATGCAGGATGAAAGATGTGTTTAAATATGCGAATTATAGCACTTATAAGCAGTACGGGTAATTCAGACACCTTTCGGCGTTCACGTCAGCTGGGTATAATCGCGGCGAATTTCTGTCCGACGGGATGTTCCAAGTGGGTTCACCGTCCTCTTTGGACCCCAACGATACGCCCGGGCTGGTTGCACCCACTGATCTCTATATTACACACAGATCAGTGGTTGCACCGCCCATCAGAGTCGCTCCCGCGTGCAGAGCCGCGTTGTCGCAATTTGGGTAGTTTGGGCAGCTCCGAGGATTCACCCCGGCCGGATACCGCGTCGCGACTTCGGCGGATGCAGGCGCTGACTGTAAAATGCGGACTGTACGCCTTACGTCTTTCCTTAAATTTTGCGGGAAATCGTCCAGACACCGAAATCCGTATAGTCCAGACGGAATATACCAAGAAAAACCACCACAAATTGAAATTTTTTTATATTACTATTTTCTTTTTCTAATCGTAGGGGCGGCAGGGTCATCGGTAATCTAAATCCAGAATTTTTACCAAATTCTGTATAAGCAGCTTCGGTCGCCACCTTAAAATATCAGAAAATATCGGTCGTGGACAAAAAGTTGTTATCATCAAAGTTGTCGAGAATGGAATTTCTTACAACTTTAAACTTAACCATTTTTAGTAAGTTTTTAAAACAGGCGAGATATATGACAAAACGAAATTGTCCCTTAAATTCAAGATGGCAGCCGAAGCTACTGTAGAATTTATTCCGAATTCTGGGTTTAAACTACCAATGACCTCCCTTAAGAATAGAAAAATAAAATTGTGGTATCAGAAAATTCCAATTTCAAATGTACATTCAGACTGGACTACAAGTTTACCAGTACCTCCGAAGCGTGTTGTTCCGGGCTGCCGCCCCAGGAATTCCATGAGTTCCAGGAGTCCTTCGTGACGATGACTCGACCCTCGTTTAGCGCCGCGTTATCGCAGCTTGGGTAATTCGAACACTTGTGAAGGTCAAGACCCGCGGGATACTAGCCGCAAACCAGAGTCGCCACATAGGTGAGCAGCGTGCCGGCTAGCTGCAAAAACAAATACATGCACGATTAGCGTTCGTTTATCAACGGACGAGAGTAGCAAGTAGAGGGTAGTCGCGTAGCGTCTAATCCGGCCGTCTTCACCTTGTTTGTTTCCTAAACAATATATTATTCAATGGCCCGGATAGCTCAGTCGGTAGAGCATCAGACTTTTAATCTGAGGGTCCAGGGTTCAAGTCCCTGTTCGGGCGTTACTTTTTTGAAATCCACTAGAGATCCTCTTTTTTTCGATAACTTCCCTATTTTTTTATCCGTGCGTAACTCACTATTCTTTCAACCACGATTCGATCCCGAATAACGTTGCAGCAGCGGATTTATGAGAGCGTGGTCGACGGCGCAACGGACTATTACGCGTGGCTGCAGGATGCGGTAATTTCGCACCCTGCACTGCTTATATACCGAGTCATCGAAAGACACGCCCTGCGACGTGTGCGGCACGATTTCTTTTCATCAAGTCCATTGCATCTCCCCTGTTGGCCTGGAGCAAGGACCTTGCAGCGTGGTCTTTGGTCCTCGAGGCGCGGCGTCGCCGCGTCGCTTTGCCTTTATCAACATGTCAAGCGTCGAGACGTGCCCTGTTAATCCTTGCTTCGCAAAGATAATCGCTAGAATTAATATCAAACGTGTTCTACTTAACCACGTGACTGCGACCAATATACGCTTTTCATATCCATGCGACAAACGGTAGGATTTCCGGATTTAAAATCTGCACTCGGCTCGATTGTTCCGATATATGCAGAACCAAACTCTACCCTGATTTATTCATTGTATAAGAGCACAGGCAAAATACCTAGCCAACATATAGCTGATTCAAGGGCAAATAAAAATTCCATCACCTTACGAGAATGCAGTCACCCTACCTGTAATATGTTCCGCATAATTTCCGGGTAACGAATATATATAAATGATTGATATAAGTAGATACAATCTGCAAAAAATGTACGTTAGGAGGAACAACTGGAATATATTTTATTCTTAAATAAATATTAAATATATAATTCATTAAAATCACAATAAGTATAGTAAAACATTTATAATATTATTAGGCTGACTATTTCATCTCCGTATGGTATACGATACACAGAAGAATATAATCGTAGAATATTCGTGCCAATGGAAAAGCTTTACATTATAATACACGATATACTTATGCATGGGTATGTATACATAGGTATATATATATATATATATAGATATAATTCGTAATTGACGGAGGAATAATGGGTGTAGCATATTATAGGTATAATTAACGTCGCGTGCGATAGGACACAATATGTATAAGTGTGTGGCGGGTGATCTTTTAATATTGTTTTGTAGTAAAATTCACGCAGGTGACGAGGGAGGGTGCCGTCGTCGTCGTCAGAGTAGGTAGACTCCAGCCACCGTTACGAACCTCTCTGGAATTATCTACGCGCTCATTTCCACTTTCCTACAGGTCTTCATAGGGGCTGCCACACCGGACGTTGTAGAACTGGTCGCAGACTTGAAATTGCTGATTGAACAGAGTCCCGTTGACGCAGAGATGGCTCGATACGAGTTGCTCGCCCTGGCAGAGATGATAGGCCTGAAATACGAGAAATTTCACCACTCCGAAACGTCGGAATCTCGTCTTATATACCTATGTCATAGAGTATACAGTGTAAGAATTAGGTGGCGATTGAATCATGTTAATAAGCGCATCCCGCGCATTTGTAATTCACGCGTGCCGAGACAAGCTTTCCTTCATGATCTGATCGGACAGCGGCGACGTCAGTCGGATCCCATTACAAGTTTGCCTCTGACAGTTTAATAACTTGACCGCTAGGACACGTGCGGGATGTGACGTAATGTATGTATGTACAACATACGTGCAGCCGAGCGCACGCGTCAAAAACGTGCCCGCATGTCGCGCAGCAAAATCTAATCAGCGAGGATATACGCTTCGCGATTCGCCGCCCTCTTGTATCCGGAAAATCCACCAGCGAGGACTTACTGACCTGACACTGAGCCGCGGTGTCCGCCCACAATTGGTCCCCCAGGCCGGAGCACGTGAATCCGGTGTTGGGGACCTCGCGATAAGTCGGGTAGAGCGGTGGATCGTGAATCAGATGCAGGTTGTGATAAGCGTCGTACGGCGTCCCGTCGGCGTTGTAGAAATGACCGCAGGTCACCACAGCGACGAGGGAAGCTGTAAGGAACCGTCGAGACGTTCGTTGGAATTATTCGAGCAGGTGCAAGACTGGGGAAAGACTGGCAAAATGGGCCCATTAATGAGGGAATAACATTAGACCAATTTCGACAACGCAGTTTTCTTGTCTTTGGCCTAAAAATACATTTCAAGCGTTATCGGCACTTTTTGAAATCCCATTTCATTGTATAGTAGAGCCCATTACGCCCGCTGGGATCCATTTTGCCCACCTCGTGTTGCAACTTTTCCAAACTCGCAGTCTAATTATATCGGGTTATGTCCGCGATGTGCCTCTTAGAGCCTCCTAGTTACAGGCAAATCAGGGTACATATCCACCCTGGGCAGCTCCGATGCTCTTTTGTTAGCATTGAAACTCGGAGCTGCTCAGAGTGGATATGTACCCTGATTTGCCTATAATTAGGGATCCCCATGGGGCGCCTCACGGAAATAACCCGGTGCGCGGTGGGAGAATGGTGTGAAAATTTGGAATTATCGTGTTCGTGCGAAAACTGTATACCCGGGGTTCGTACTCACTGGGAAAACCTAAAAAACAGGGATAAATCAGGGAATTCCTTACAGCAGGGAAAAGTAAAGGAATTTCGAAAATAAAACTGAAATTTTGAGTCTGTTGAAGAAATAAACTCTTTCTTATACAAAGTAATATAGATCTAAGAAAAAATTGCACTTCAACTTTTCTTTCACCGCACCACTTCATACATTTTATGTATATTACTTAATACAAAACCTTCTTTCGTTTTTTTCTTACGAAAAATCGCGGGCTGTTGTTTGTAAATTGATAGTCAGACAGTTAGACAGTTACTAGGTAATATTGAATGTTGGTAGTTATTAGTATTAATGTGTAAAAAAATTATCACTAATCAGTGGTATATTTCATGAAAGGTTACTGGAAAAATTCTATTTTCACGGTGGAATACCTGGACAAATCAGGGAATTTCAGATTCTAAAAAGTGTACGAACCCTGATACCGAAAATGTGTAAACACACCACGTAAGCATGGTAGGGCGCGTTATATATTAGCGCGTCATCTATGTACACACGTCTAATATCGAATAGATCGCAAAGCCTTCAATTTTTCTCTTCAATACATGCTGGACTCAAGGAATAGCTTTACGAAAGTGTCTAAGCCCGATAGAGCCTTGGTCAATTAACCTTGGCTGTTGGAAAGACCGCTGATTGTAAAACAGATGTTTATATCCACATACTAGACCAAAGTGGGAAGATCTGAAGCTGGGTAATTAATATTCCTAACTTAGCAAAGCAACTCTGTTATACTCAATATAGCCAGCAATTAATTAATACGTATACTTTGCATTTGCGTTCAATTCCCATAAATCTATCCTCTTTGAAGGACTTTCGCCTCGTTCACGGACAAGCTGTGTACAGTTCGCGGCAAACGATCTGCACACGCTCCCCGCCCAATTTGTTAGATTCCTTTTTCATCACTCGCCGTCGAATATTTTAATTACTTTCAAGAGTTCAACAACTGGCATTGAAATACACATTTATTGACGCCAGGCTATTCCTCGTCGATGGCGTGTTTAACATTAGAAATAAATACAACGCGTTATCGTCTCAAGTATTCGAACAATCTTTCCATATGTTTCCTAACAAAGTCATTCGGTCAGATGTTTTCATTATATGTGCTAATCGCGGCGATTTCCGAATCCGCCGTGCGCGTTCGAAATTTGAATATTTAAGAAAATCGAACGCACGCTTGAAGTGAAAGGTTGAAAAATTTTACGGGAAGAACATTACGTAGCGATCGTTTCAATGGACAATTGCGCGTGCAATTCGTGCACCTGGGCCATTGAAGCGTGCGGCACGCGAGTGCAACAATTGGCTCGGTTTCACGTTGAGGGGCTATTTCGCATACACATATTAATCAAATTAGTGCCCGGAGGCTGAATAAACGAGCCTCGGTCGGTCGGCGCCCGATTATACAACGAGGTGACAAGATACACACCGAATAAACGATCAAATTATTTCTAATACCAACCAGTAATTCATCGCTCAACCTGCACGAAAATTTCCAGCCAGACATTATTTCACATTGTATTAGCGTAACGTACAAGAAGATAAATGATCTAAACAATCTATATATGTGCTTGTATACACTTAGGAATTATCGATGATACAGGTGATGGAAAAAAAGTGATGAAAAAAATTGCAGTTGCACTTACCAGCGAAGAGAATGAAAATTGTCTGCGTCATTTTGGCAAAGTTTTGATGAGAAAAAAAAAGTAGAAAATAAATTTAGGGTAGCAGAATGAGGTGTCTTGTATACAAACTAAGCGATCACTTCACTAAGATGAAATAATGACGTTGTGTTATTTATAAAATTGTGGAGTAAACTCTCGCTTCTTATTTTCGGTGGATGCGGTTGTCGATCGCTAACATTCGACGGGTGATCGGATATCGAATACTGCAAAATTGAACGAGCGAAACTTGCTGGGGCCGAAAAATTTGGACCGAGCAAAAAAAAAAAAATGGTGGTCCTTTCGATTCAGTCGGCGGAGGCGAACTGGCTCCGAAATGATGGGCTCCGGATACTCATAAGGACAACCTTAACTGCCCACTACAAACGAGTGAATGTTTTTTTAAAATCTCTCGTTGAGAGTCGGCTCGTTGGGTGTTACACAGGAACACCGACAGTAGGACCACCGAATTCGGGGGCCAAACTTTTTGTCCATTTTGACGAAATCGGCGACAGTTCTCCGCAGATGCGAGGACATCTATACGTTGCACATATATGCTGCCAGTACATGCCTGCAGTACATGCAGCGTTTAAAATCGAATTAACTTGAGATCTATCTTTTCTCCCGCGGAACAAATTCATTTAACTCTCTTGCGAAATTGTGATTTTATGTTTTTTTATTTTCGCATGCTTCTTCGCTTATTTATTCTAAATTCTCAAATGATCTCATCGCAGCAACGCTTCAGCATGCCTGTGTAAAGAATGAAGGCACGCCGCGATCGTATATAAGAAGAAAAAAAATATATCCGAGTTTACGTCATGTTGTTGTATGTGAAATTGAAAGGTGAATTTTTTGCCTCAAGATTGTTGGGTTAAAATACTATTGTCGAAGTAATAAACTCCGTATTGTTCCGGTTCGTGATGTGGGATATTTGGCAATGTTATTGGTAGCAAAAAAAAAACTTGACCTCGTTTGGTCAATTATAGAAATTAATTTTACAAACCGTCGAAGATGCTATTTGAAAATTTATGCTATTCTTAACTATACATAGAACCTATCTACAGTTAAATGAAAAACAAAATACGATATTTCAAAAAGTATTTATTCATTCGGCGTGTGTTTATTCAGCTACATATTTTTTATTTTTTTTTTGTTTGTTTGTTCTTGTACAAATCGTGTAAAGGCACGTGATTATAAGTAGATGTACGGCACAATGATAATGAAAAATCCTCAAATATCAATCCCACTATCACCCACGCACGATTATAATTGTTAGGTATATAAGACATACGGCAAATAATTGTAAAAATAAAATAAATCAAACGGCGGGCGCCATGCCGAAGCGAAAGAATGCGGTTGCCAAACTATCGAAAGAGACCGAAGAAAGTGAAGAGAAAAAAAACGACGAATAAAAATACGGTCACAAACTGGACCGTGGCTTCAGCAGCAGCAGTCTGCGATTTTAAAACGTACGTATATGCGTATCGATTATTGAGATCATCGAAAGTTGCCAGAATCCCCTTTTCGCGGGGCATGCACACGGCTACTTCGCTTACGCGAGGGAAGCAGGTTCTCCTTTTATTTCAACTTTTAGTCGTTGCTCTTTAAAGTGCATCGACCAAATCCAGGGCCGAATTTAGGGGAGGGCAACAGGGGCTGAAACTTCGGGACCTCTACAAGAGAGGGGCCTCCGCAATTCAAATTTTTAGGTGAAATTTGCTTACAAATGGTGTGCAAAATGTGAAATAATCACTCTTCTGACAAGAAGAAAGTTCTCCCTCTTTCGTGAGGCATTATTGTTGCTTCCTCATGGAGGAAGCTTTGTGACGGTGAAGTTTTTTTTTTTTTTTATTTCATGAAACGATTAGTGATTTTTCGTTCGAAAAAAGGTCACCAAATTCCTTTCACCCAACGATGTAATTTAATTTGGTTCGTTTATTGTATTTTACGATATTTACATATGTTCGTTCACAGTATTGTATTTGTCTCGCAATAAAGTATTGAAACACTGTAAACATGAAAATAGTGTATCTTGTTTGAAAAATAATTAGGGGTCTCCCACTTTTGTGTCGCCCTAGGGCCTCCACACCTTTAAATCCGGCCCTAACCAAAGCTGTTGTATAAACAGTAAATGCCTCCTTTGACCGACACTGATTAAGAGAATTTTGTCGGAGAGTCGTGAGGAGGCTTTTTAATCGTATGATAAAAATCACTATTTCACGGGTACTTGTCGACGATTATAATAATGACCATAAAAGGACAGCCAACACCAGTAGTGCGAGTAAGCTGGGAATACATTTTGTTGGCCATGAATCAAATCACTGATACGTCATACTTATAGGCGCATAGAAGCCTAAGCTCACCGTTTCTTCGTTTATTTGATTCCTCAGAATTTCAATGATCCTCGAGATTACAGCAACATACGTATATATAATTTGCGAAATATACGTAGCTTAGTTTTTCGAATTCAACTGGCGATTCGGAGGACGCCGGGAAAGGTCCTGTACAAGGTAAGTCTACCAGTGACTGACACGTTTAGACCCTTTTATTTTCCAAAATTATAAATTGACAGCAAAAATTGTGATTTCTCGATGACTAAAACCAATTACTAGAGGGTTAGACGCTACAAATTTATTTTTTCTAATTTCAGAACTAAGGATCAAACAGACAGAACGAAAAAAGGTGAATAATTGGGACAGAGTCAATAACCGGTACACTTACCTCAGGGATTGGTGCACCTTTGACCGAAACGAGATTCATGTCTCGGGAGGACATCCTTTTTCCTCGGGTTTGGAATATAAGTGACTTCCCTGCTGCGACGTGATGTCACCGCAGCCTCTGATACGGATTTGGCAATACGTTCGTGACCAATTCGTGTGATTAGTATGACGGGTGATCTCGGTTTTTGCTTGAGGATGGTGAATCTCCTCTCCTCTGATGTGGCAATGTCGACATGAGCGTAACACGCATGCCTGTGTGTAATATCGCTTACTCCGATTGTACTGTTAATCTCATGATCCCGGCAAGTCCTTGCCCCGCGGACAGTACGAGGGTCACCTGCTTACAGGTCCTCCTCTTTCATTTTAAAAATAGCTTCGCTAACATTCACTCGGTTAGGTACCTTATTAATTGGATCGCTCGTACACACGAAGTAAATTACCGTATTGTGTAACCGCGTTCTGAGATCTTTGAAAAGGTGTTTTTGTACAGTAGATTGCAGACTATTGTTGCTAAATTTTAAAAATCAAGAGACGTTATCACGAATGACTAAACGATCAATCCTTCCGTCCGCGCTTTATGCATGTTACGCCTATCTATCAACCTGCTTAAAATATATGAGCCGCGGGTTGTCCATACGATTTTAAATCGTGACGACGTTTAGTAAAAGCGTGACAAGTTGTCGCCGGAGTCTAAGCCATTATATTAGAGTGCCGCGAGAGATCGCCGCCAGTCGAGGATTTTAAAACGCCAATCTCTCGTCCGTACTCGAAATCTTCGTGACAGACATTGTCGTCGCGTTTCGTGTTCCTTCGAGGCTTATTGTTATGACTTCCGGTTTTGGAACAAGTATTCTGGAAATAGGTCGTCGTCGAGCAGGCGCCTCTCACTGCCTGCAATTTCGCAGCGGTTTTTGGTAGATCAGAGGTCCCACCCGATATGATTTTAAATGTATACATCCATACATCCACGGGGAATTCACCCGCAACTATTCGTCTCGACGCTACTAATTGCGGCATCATTCACGATGATCGTATTGTGTAGTGCACAATCTTTACTGTGAAAGTGAAATTTATGCGTTTAATTAAGGACGAGGAATTTGGAGTTGAAAGTATCAGGCCGCGATCTGGATAAATGAAATTATTCAATCTGCAAAATGTGTGTAGAGATTATATATACATACATACAAATATAAATTCATATGATTAATGGCCGCTTTGTTTCATTCGTCGGCAGGTAAGATCAGGTCCGGGTCCACCGATTGTCGGCTGGTCGTGCCGCACATCGGGGTGTAATAATTCAAGGCAATTGATCCATGCCTGAACAAGAGCTTGGTTCACCGGATCTGTTTTGTTCCACTAAAATCCCAGACAATCGTTATTTGTTATCCAAAATAAGTACAAGCCCGTAATTACGATGGATTTCTAATAAAATAAAGACATGTTTATGTCTTCTTCCGCATTTCTAACTTCGATAAACGGAAGATAAAGAAAAATGTCTTAAGCAGTCGGGGAATAATACGATGAATTGGATCCAATACCGAATCGATGCGGTGTGAAATAGCACGATCGATTCTCAACCTTTTGCAAACTCACAGCGAACTTTGGTTGCAGTGGGATAGGTCAGGAGTTTCTGCATGCGAAAAAGAAGTTGAATTGATCCGGTATAACATTACGGTGACTCTCTTACCGGGATACATGCGGTGACAGGTAATTGCAAGTTATGGAATAGAAAGTTGGGCGCGAAAGAACGATGATAATAATAATAAAAGCAACCAAAGATCCAAATAAAAATCTGCAGTCTAATTAGCGAACTGTAACAGCGATAGCAGAAGGCCGATCGTAGGAAACAATCGAATCCGATAAAGAACCAACCGGGAAGCAGTCATAAGTGTAATTGATGTATTACATGTATAAGAATGACTTTGAACGCCGCGCCGGTGTGTGCCGAGAACGGATTGCAGGGAATCAAACGTCCTGGCGCCGTTTCAATGATTTCCAACCAATTCCTTTCTTCTCTCTTGAGGGGGGGTTATAGCTTGCACGGTTTAAAGTCATACGTATTTTTAAGAGTTTTTTTTTAAAGAAAATGAAAACACTTAGAACAATTTAAGTTGGAGGGCCGTATTATTTATAGTTTCAAGAAAATCTTTGAATTTTTTTTATTGAAATTAATAACAAAATGACGACATGGCACATATAAGTAGAGAACGACTCCGAACTCAAGTGCTTTTGCGGTGGCGCATCTCCTGACATCACTGTCCAACTTGTAATAGATGAAAACATTTTTTTGAGTTAAAAGCACATTTTCGGGTTCAAGCTTGAAGCCCAAATGTTAACAAAAAAAAACTTCAAATGTATACAGTTATGAATAAAAAATTTTTGGGATTGTCATTGAAAAATTTCGCCACGAACTCGAATCGATAAACATGTTTTAAAAATAGTGTAAAAATTTCAAGTTGATCGGATGAAAATTGACCGAGGAATCTGCGCCACCGGATTGAAAAGGTAATGCCGCCATTTTGTTGTTAATTTCAATGGAAAAGTCTAAAATGTTCTTGAAACTATAAACAATAAAGCTGTCAAACTCAAATTGTTCCAAGTATTTTCATTTTCTTTAAAAAAAAAAAATCTTAAAAATAGGAATGATTTTATATCGTCCAAACTGTACCCCTCCTCCCCCTAATTATAACGACGACATTATAGGTATGTACAGGGGTTGGGCAGAGCCTGTATGTAACGAAGCTGCACCGTTATGTGTGCGTATTGCACGAATGCCTTTGAGAAATTGGATAGATCTTAGATTCGTTGACCTACATTCTCACACAACAAACATTCACTTCAAAACTGGAGCACAATCACTACACGCTTGTGCCTCTGTGTGAGGCATATCCCCAAGACGCGCATTATACCTGTCCAATAACACGCAGAGTTCATAAATGGACCATATTGCATATAAATATATATGGCGCCAGGCGAGCCAAGTGCAAACATAAGTAGTCTGCCCTGAACATACATAATCGTCGCTGTGTTAGGTGGATAAAAATCGGGTGGGGGTAAATATCTAAAAAGATGAAAAATCGGAGGGCCACAGTATCGAATTTTTAATAAAGTGAAAACTTGATATGTGGAATTTAAAATTATGGAAAGTCGAAGTACGGAGAAGTAAAAGATTAGAAAGGTCAATATTAATATAGAACGCCAAACTGTAGAATCGTCGGAATTCCTCTCGATAATATATAGAATCGTATATACAGATTCTCTATTTCGCTGTTCCATGTTTCGACCTTTCTATACTTCGTGTTTCTGTATTTCGACTTATTATGTTTTCAATTTTCTGTACTTGAACTTTCCACATTTCTAAATTCTGCGAATAATATTTTCGCACCTAAGAAAATTCGATATTCTGGCGCGTCTATGAATTAGCGATTCTAAGTTTTTACCCCTACCCACAAAAATGGAAGGATCCGCGAGCTGCGCGCCAGCACGCAGTGATCCCGGTATGCAGGAGAATTAAGGAGCGAAGGCCGACGTAAAAGTATAATTTGATATTTTTATTTTTGTGGCGCCCACTCCTGCCACCGGCGCTGCTCGATTTTATGTAACTCGCCCGAAAGGAATTCCGAGGCCGGAGATTACAGATTAGTGTTTTCTGTACGCCAATCGCCGGTTTTGATGGAGTTGACGCGTTTCTCGTGCTAACGCCGCCGGCTAGGTCGTACGAAACAATTCTGGTATTTATACCTCCTCACGTATTTGAATTACCCACCTACCTATACCTATGTGCAATAATTATGTGTACATGCCTTGTTAAAATCGATTCGAATCTATGCGTTCGGTATCCGCGTTCGACGAACGATTCAGAATTTTTAAAAATAATTACCATACGTTTATAACGACCTAAAAAATGATCTATACACAAATTTCCATCATCTTTCGATTGCTTGCTCCGCAGCCCTAGTAAAAATTCCGATAGACGCCGGATAGAAACGCACAGAAAATGTACCAAAAACAGCAAAAAGGAGGACAGAAAATTGATTCTCAGTCTAATTTCTATATGGTTTTTGGAATAGTTTCCGTACCTATGTTGATTGATTTCTCGACCTCATTATGAATTTATGTGGAGAGATTCTCGGTGTCAAAGGTCATTAACAGTCAAACTGAATCACTACACATTTCTGTACGTATATATCTATCCGCGTCCAACGAAATTTATACCAAGAAGAAGCGTCAGAAGCGCTCGATCGCGGAATGAATGTTTGGAATTTTCAATTCGTTTTTATTGTTTATTCATGATTTCCGGCAGTGGCAATTGTTGCTGGGTCGATAATGACAGAATTATGTTTCGATTGAGGAAATAAGTATCAACGTGATTAGCGTGTCCGCGATTATTTACAAAGCGACGCGATGTGGGGCAGCGTAGCTGCAGGTCAGGATTGATTTTAAAACGCTGATGAATAATTAGCTTGTATATTATAGTTATCACGGACGTGTATGGGTGTGTATGATTCGAGACATTCTAGTTGGTAGTTATAAAGTACAATCGCTGCGAGACTCTACGGCCAGTCGCTTCTGCATCTACGTTAGCCATTGGATAGGCACAAGCCGCCAGCTTATAGTTGCAGTTTGCCATGTCTCTGGATTCAAACTAAATAGTTCGACTCTGTATCATTCGACAATTGATTGTTTATTACAAAACTTAATCAACGGGCTAAAGTAAACGTCGAGTGTTGACTACGAAAAGTGAAATGAATGATATAATATGTATAAGGTATACGAATATACACACATGCGCGTTCTAGACTCAATACGTCATATCCATATACTCGATTCTTGTATTTGGTTATACCTGTATAGATGGAATATGGATGCCTGCCTATACCGCGGAGCTTAGATAAAGGCTGTACCTATAGCCTAGTTATAAATTACATAAGTTTCACCTGGCGAAATCGCAAGGATTAATCTAGAGATAAATTATTTAGAAACAGTTGTATAGTGTGTATTATATATATATATAATGTATTTGATTATATTCACCGCAGCACCGTTACACTTTTACCAACGGAATTGGTATATTTCACCGTTAAAACTTTCAAACGAACAACCTGCAGATATTATATTATTATTATGTACATCTTAATATAGACACTTTTTATCGTCGCGCGTTTTTTGCAATTATAAACAGCATTGTTTCTAGAATGACGCAACTCTTATCGAGTCCATATATCCAAGAGTTAGGAAAGCGTACCCATCGTCGTATCAGTTCCTAATTATCAAAAACTTTTCTTCTCACGCATGATTCTCTACTTCATTGTCAGCTGTAACAAAAAATGGCAAACTTTGATATTGATGGTCAAGTTCAGAAATTCATTTTTTTGCATGCAAGTTTTTCTTTGCATTTATATAAACAGTGCTTTTCAAATTGCGTAGTACGGTTCGTTCGTGTGTTTAAATGTAATAATGAAATTAAAAAGGAAAAATAGCATTCTACCTACGGGATTTCGCGACAGCGCATGCGCCGCATTTCAACGTGCGCAGGTCTGCCACGACAGCAGAAGAACGCTTTAAGGAAATACAGCACATTCAGCATGTGATGTTACATCATTCCATTTCTGAGTAACATAGAATATTTTATTAACGAATATAATAGTAGTATGCTATAGAATAATAAATGCTGACCTATAGACGTATAATCACAAAGTCAGTATATTTATTTTACAATTACAGTACGACGTTGAATTTAGTAACGTTAATGAAACGATATTTTTAAAAAAATATTACCGTGTTCCAATTTCCCGATTATATTGAAAGATTTAAATTTTTTTTTCAAAAATGCTCTGTTACATTAAAGTTACGAATTTTAATTTGATATTACAATTACCTTGCAAGAAACTTAATATATAACTGTTTCTATCATTTAGGGATATCGCGAGGTACGTGTACAGTGTACACCCTGTATATAATGTATATTTTTCTCTTTTCGAGAAGCTAACAGGGCAGAGAAAAAAGTTTTTTCCTTAGAAAATTTTACCAGATCAGGTTATAAAAATCCTAATGAGCTTTGCAGTAAGAAGTCTGCAACTTGGAAGAAAATAGGTGTCTTTAGCACAGACTCGATACTAGGGAGATGATTAAAATGACGCTGCTTAAGGAAGCCTGCAGGCCGCTATCCGGTATCGGGGGTTCGACGTCGTCCGGAACGAGATTGTCATTACTGTCGTGGCTACTCGGGGCTCGAGATAGAGCAAAATTGATCGAACGCATCAGAGGATAATCCAATCCCAAAAGAGGGTCCAATTTTTCAGCGTTGATATTTGCGCAGGTTCCCAAAAAGTCGTCAGTGTCAATGCTCCACACCATTACGCCGGCCAGCTTCATTTCCGCGGCATAATCAGCCTGCAAGCATAAACACGTCGATTCGTCAATTATACTTCAATCTGTTCTACGCTCCATACGCACTTTATTCCGCTCATGGATTCGGAGTTTCCAATATACGTACCTTCATCATCATGCTGTTCGGGTTGTCGAAGGTAATCGCTTTGTCCCCCTTGACTGCCCATGCTGTTCCACTGGCCTTGTCCCAGCCCGTTCGCCACCCATTCTTTTCCTTCACCAGTTCGCTACAGATCTGGAAATAGTCCGATTACTTTCATGAAAACCATGAATATTTAAAAATAAAAAATACCGAAGTAGCTCTATAAAATTTCGTTTATCGGAAATAAAACATGAACTTGTGTAATATGCATACCTCGTTGTAACCCATAAAACCATTCTCTCGAGTATAAGGTCCTTGGAACCCTGTGGACATGGCTTCGGCACCGATCGGACTATCGTTCGCGCCACTTAGGAGACTAGTAAGAACGAAGGTGCGCCCATAGGTCGGTAGCCCCAGAACCAATTTTCTCCGCGGAGCACCAAGCTTGAGTAAGTGCTGGATCGAATCTTCCTAAAACATACATTTTTCGTTGTACTTGAGGTTTTATTCAGTATTACTGACTAAATGCTTGTTTCCTGGTTTTTTTTCTTTTCTTGCAGACGCTGTTGTCTGATATTCTAATATCAACTAGCTGCACAATGCTCAACTCACGACGCTCAGTTGGTCGGCGGCGCGTCTCAAGGGCGCGTTGGAGAGAACTTTCATGTTCCACGCCCCGTGGTAGTCGTAGGCCATCACGTGGATGTAGTCGAGGTATTCGGAGAGCCGGGCAACGTCATAGGCAGCGTTGATAGTCGCGATGCCGGCCCCAAGTGCCGCCGTCAACAGAAGCCCCCTGCTCCTGAAGGCGGTGCTCAGGTCCTAAATCGGACACAATTACGCTACACTTTGATTCGGGAAATGACAGATAAGTGCACGCGATATCGAAAGCAAATTATAAATCCCTTACCTTCGCAAGAAGGACAAAGTTTTCTTTGTCATGAGGAGCCCCGCCTCGTTGCGCAGGGAATTCCCAATCGAGGTCGAGTCCGTCGAAATTATACTTCCTGCAATTGAAAAGAATGAGTGCCGTTTAATGAGATATTAATGTGTTATTGAGACATTGCGTTCGACATTTATGAGACATTATAAACTGACGTAAGAATGTATGTAAGGATTGTTTACATGTTGGAATCTTACGCTTCTGATGGGAAGCTCGTAAGACGGTCAAAGACCGTCTAATAATTGAAATGCGGATATGCATTATCATTAGTTACGAGACAATCGTTAATTTTTCGAATTCACCAGTTTATCAAATTTATATCTTCAACAATGAATTGTCTCGTAACTAATGATAATGCATACCCGCATTTCAATTATTAGACGGTCTTTGACCGTCTTACGAGCTTCCCATCAGAAGCGTAAGATCCCAACATGTAAACATTCCTTACATACATTCTTACATCGGGTGCTTAGGAGACGAAAACTTTCTATTCACACATACAAAGCACAAGAAAACAAATTTGAACTAAACTGGTGATGAGAGGAATTGACGACACAGAGTCAGGGCGGCTGGGTGGTCTAGTGGAGTAAGGCTTCGGTCAAGCATCTCTAGATACCAAGTTCGATTCCTGGCTACGTCGTTAATTTTTCGAATTCACCAGTTTATCAAATTTATATCTTCAATTATAAACTGACGCTATTCAACATCATCGCGATTACAAAATATATCATTCTCGCAGCACCGAGTATCCCACCTAACGAAATCAACAGCGCTGTTGACAAAAGTTTGCCTCCTTTGCGGAGATGCCGCTAGTTCGGAGTAGTTAGCACTGCCTTCGTTCCAGCCTCCGATGGCTATGGTCACTTTCAGTCCAGGATGCTTGTTCCGGAGTTCAGTCATTCTCTTGTATCCTCCTTTCGCTGCAAAAATGTTTTTTCGCTATATTTCCATCGCCCGAATCGATTACCGACATCGCTCATCGATTCAAACAAGAACGAATAAGTATAGCATGCATAGATTAATTCTCACCACCGCCTTCCTCGAGGTCTGCCCATGGATCGATGCTACGAATGGAGGATGTCGAGGCGTTTAGTCCGGCGAAGGCGTACACCAGGTGGGTACAGTGCTCGGCCTGGAGCTCATCGAAACCGAATCGTCCATTGCCGGGTCTGTAGATCGCCCATGAGGAAACATAACACACGACCACCTTATCGTGTTGAGGTCTCGTCGTTGCTGTTGAAGACATTGGATTCTTTAATGCATTTGTGATACTTTTTTTTTCCAAGTATCACAGTTTAATTCAACAAATTATTAACAATTTGGCTCTGTTTTGACTACGTTTACACAACTATCATCAGCTACATTATTATATGTTTGTATGTACATTGTACATACATGCTTTACGTGCAATTGGAATACAATTATTAATTGTTTACAGTTCAAAGGTGTATTAACCAATGCATCATAATATAATTGCTATAAAACTAGTTTAATTCTTAGAAAAATGTTTCAAGTATTTCCATGTCTTACGCGCCAACTTAAATTTCAAGTCTAACTAAAGTATATGTATATACCGACAGCGAGTGATATACGTGTAGCATATTGTTCGCACCTCGTGATTATTTTTCCTTACATCACAAATGTATTGTGTACCCGCTGTGTATGCATTTTATTGTCTAGCGTACAGCCACAGGATATAAATATTTTTCGAATTGAAATCGACAATGAACTAGGAAGAAAAAAAAATAATCGCATAATCTTCAGACAATCGACATTACAATATATTGTAGTAGTGCCGTATTTGCTCAACAAGCGCGATGATCTATTGTATTCTCGTATATTATATATATATATATATTCTAAATGTATCTTTTATTTGTATCGCGAACGAAAATTCCGTGACTACTGCAGGATGAGTAAACTTTCGTAGATTTCGTTTACAAGCAGTTGTAATATTAACGCGATGGTAATTCTGGTGCGGCCTTCGATTGGAGTCTCTTGCTAGTCAACTTTCCCTGACATTATCCATACATCGATATACCTTTACATCGTCGTGATTTTACGTTTTTACCGCAGACTTGGATCGACTTATACAGGGAGAGCAAAAAAAAAAAAAAACGGACCTATGAATAGGCTATGTGCCTTCAACTTCGAAAGATCAGTAAATAATTCTCCTCTGCGATTGTGAATTTAATGCTATAGATAATTCGTAAATATTAAAAAAGTTAGCCGTAACGCCGTGTCGAAAAAACGTGAAAATGTTCATCTGCCTGGTGGTTGGATGTTCCTAATTAAATTTTGATTAACTGTTTGTTAAAGTATTCCGATCGTTTATTTTACCAATATCAATTTTGATAAAGTTCTCGTAATCATTTACAGCCGAATTTTTTGATAGTGGACATTCTTGCACGGTGGTCACTTTTTCCCAACGAAAAAATTCTCCGACTTTTCGCTAACTAAAGTTTCTGTTATCTTCATTAGTCCGAATCCCGAATTAAAATACCCCAAATTTTTCATTTTATTTCAATGTAAATTCATGAGGAACTTTAACAATATTGAGAAAAAGTACACGACAACACGTCCTTATTTAGGCCATGAACGAATTTTTTATCATTCACCCTCCAAGTCGGCTCCAAATAATTTAAAAACAATTCTCTGATTTTTGTCAGATTCTTATCTCAACTCCAACCCCTCCCACGAAGAGAGTGGATTTCCCCGCTTAAAATATACATGTTTAGGACAAATCCTCAGCATATATTTTATCGCAAGAGCAATCATTTGTTTTTTTTTTAATCAGTAACTGCGAGATTTTGGTGGGCATTGATGCTAATATGTGATGGAAAATTCACATTGTCGTACCAGATAATTTATAAGAATTGCACAGATTTGTTTTAAATGAGGAAATTCACGCTCTTGGGGGGAGAGTCTATAGTTGAGATGAAAATTTGAAAAAATGAGGGCATTCTTTTCAAATTATTTGGAGTCGATATAGGGAGCGGCCTGGAAAAAAATCGTTAATACCCTCAATAAGTAAGTGCCGTCCTAGTATACACATGTGTATCTTTTATACGTACATATTATGTACGCTGCGCGGCACTGTTTACAATGCCAAAAAATTTCGCCAATTTTTTTTATCAATAATAAAATGAGAATTTTCTAATTCTCGTTCCAGTCGTCTTTTTTTTCCCCCAACCAAGTTTGAAATTTCGCTAACATTTCCATGATTCCCTGACCCCCCCCCCCCCCCCCCCACAAATTTCGTGGTTCTCCTTCATCGTGGCCACCATGTCTTAATAATATTCTGAAAATAGAATTTTGACCGCAAAGCGGGCGTTTCAACTCTAATATTACAATAAACGTTTCATGCCATGTGAATAGAATCTAAGATTCGCTAAAATGCTAAAATCAAACTTCGAATCACAATACAAGAAGGTAATTTCGTTGAACATTCTTTGCTGATACTTTTTTTCATCCTCCCAACTACTCCAAAACCTGTTTTTCAAGAGCGTGTATCTCAGCAAAGAATAAATATTTCTCAGATTTTCAAACGCGAAACGAAAGGTGTATTCTTTTAATTTCGAATAAAAAACGTTATTGAGAACCATTCAACGCGTTCAGATTTTATTCATATTTTAAATTGTTTCGTTTTATTTTTGGCCCACTGTAGGACGCCTGTGTTAATATTGAAAAGGATGTGGACCGCAGGCTTTTTTCATTCTGTTGTTATTACATCAGTAACCGAAACCGTGAAACATAGGTGTAAAGTAACATGCCCGCGGCCTCATACTTATAGAGGGAAATCAAAGGGGCGACAAGAATTATTCTTTTGATGAGAGATCTTCGAATGTGCCACTCGTCAAATTCGCAAAGCCAAACCCGTATACGTTGAATAAAAAGATGCCAAATAAGAAGCAATTAAATATGTGTATAACAAAATTCGACATAGGAATCAAGGATAAAAAGGCAAAAATTTCCGACGTTGGTCCCTGGGCATCGAAATCACTACCGGCGAGTGAAGTGTACGTGTGCATAGGAGTCATACTGATGTGAAGGGGGCGATGGAAGAAAGAAAGGAGTGCAGAAAAAGAAATTGAAAAGTTTGACGATTCCGAATAAATGTCAAGGAAATTGAACAGCCAGCTGTGACTTACCTTGTAAACCGTTAACAATCTGTAGGGCAATAAGGGCAGCAGCGAAAATAATTAGAAAAGCTCCCGATGTAACAAAGCCGAGGTGATTTCCCATTGTCGTCACTCTCGTTAGTATATTCACACCGTATCTACTCTCCGCACTGTCTGTCGACTTTCACTCGAGCTTGTGGAGAAAAATTTGTTTAGTAGGTTGTACGAAGCCGCGAACAAGGTATAGGATATGTAGATAGAAACGGATTCAAGCAAGCTGGAAGGGGAGATACCTAGTGGTGATGGAAACGGTGCACCGACTAGCAGCGAGGGTAACTGTAGTTCAGCGACGAGTGGAAGGGACGCTCCGAAATTCCCATAGGACTTATAAAGATAGACTGATTGTGAGCGCTCCTATAAGATGCACTGACAATTACATATAAAGGACAGAGATATACCGGGAGTACTGCTCCTCTTTTCAATCGGCGTCATGGTGGGAGACAACGGAGCAGTGAAGTAGAACAGCTATAGATATAGGAGCATAATTTCGCCTCATCTCCTCTTCCGCCTCGATCCCCGCCACAAATATCGTCAAAGAGAGAAAGGAATACTCCCAGCATATTTCTGTCCTTTAAATGTTTTCTTCAACCGGCTCATAAGAGCGCTCAGTCCAGTCAGTCCGAATACTGCGCCAGCTTCGTCTCTTGCGGGTTTCGGCTCCTTTGCTTTTACTTTTTTTTAACTTTCAACGACCGATTTTCTGCTGACGAATCAAATGGAATTTTAATTCTATCTCATGATACAGGTCTATTTTTACGATACTTAGAATGGCCCTGGATGACCCGATGACCTGATCCAATCTGACTTCTCTACCCGACGAAAATGCAGATAATTCTCTTACGCGATCTGACAAACTATCGTGCCGTAGTGTTCAACAGGTTACGCGCGTCGGATAGCCTTCGGTAAGGCGTAATGGTAGAAGTGATGTATGCTGCCTACGGTAAGGCGTATTGGGTTACGCCGCTGGTTGCGAGCAACAGGTGTGATTCGGAAGGGTTACTTGCATCCGAGATCAGTCGTAGAAATTACTAACGAAAATCCCTGACAAAAGACTTGATTTAAATTCAGATAACCTGTTTTATTGCGAATAATATTTAAGTGCTTGAAGCGACACGATACTGAATCGGTTGTATTGCCTCGCAATTACGAGAAATAGTAATTGCTCGTTCGAGTCATATTGACCGTATAATTAACATTTTCATCTAATTTTCCACAAGAAAAATACATGAATCATATACAATCTCCGTATAGGATTCTAATCAGATTCAACAATCTTGCAACAAATTTCTAATTATACATTCGCTGGCATAACGGTGATACGCAACACAATTGCGCAAAGCACAGCAAAAAGAGAAAATAGGAATATATTTTTTACAAAAAAAAAAAAAGAATCAGTAGATAAATTTCATTCGCATGAACTAAATATATCGTTTTGTCGTACAAAACTTCAGTGCCTACTGAAATATTGTACTGAGGTATCAACGAGATGCTGTATACAATCATATACAATAGATTGGCGCGTAATTACACCTGATCAACAATCGTTGCCATGAGGAGTTGATTTATTTACAGCTGTAACAGCAGGCAAATGTATGTACGAATATCAGTTCAAGCCGACAGTCAATAGAAATTCGTGGCTAACCTCGTAAATAACTTATTAAATACACGGTGAGTAATTTTGTGAGAAGAGAATCATTTCTATTTCTCACAATTTCACATTTTTTTAATCACCGAGTTAAATATAATTACGCGGGTGAAAACGAAGCTGCGGAACGAATTTGTTTAACATTGTACAAAATTTGTAAAACTGCTACAAACTTTCTTCACCAACGTCCGTTTCTCGTTTTTCATCACAATTCATCTCTTTCTGTGAAATCATCGTCCTCCGTGAATTCATCCTCACCAGATACAGTGTCCGAACAGAAGTTTGCCACATCCGTACAGACCTTGACATCGATGTCTTTAGTTCCCTTGCTGAACAACTGGACTATATCATCTTCAAACTCATCAACGATGCCTTCGCACTGAAGAGGGAATAAGGAAACAGGTTTAAATCAAGGTAAAACACGACTTGGGCTAATGATAGTTTGTCACAATTAAAGAATAACTCCGCTCTGCTTACATAGAATTTGAGGCTTTTGTTCAAATCTCCGTCTTGAACAATGTCCACTTTGCTGATGTCAGGATTCATTCCTCCGGTAGGATCCATTATTCTTAGAAGCGTAAGTTGACCGGTCGATTTGTACGTAGCTCTGACATAGTCGTCAAGTTTGGCGCATATACTGTCGAGCATGTCAGAAATGTGCACTTCAGATCTGGCGAGAGGAATCTATTGAAAAATAATATATTGAACAAAAATATTGATCAATCAAAGCGTATCAGCAATATAATCGGGCAAAGAAAATTCAGATCACAGATTGACAATCAGTATATCTTATCAATTTGGTATCAGTTATCGTAGCTGACAGTTGACAGCTGAGCCAATTAGCTATATTTCTATCAATACCAGGCTATCATAATTCTTCTACTCATCTCGGATCAATCAAATTTATGAAATCAAGACACATGGAGAAACGGTAAGAGGCTACATGTTTACGTACAGACTTTTGTTTCACATTTCCATTTGCGTCCAGTCGGTAGTTACCAACATCAATGGAAACTGATGGATCGATTTTAGCTATTTCTGCCTCCAGCTCATCCATGGTAGTTCTGCAAACTAAAGGCAAATAATTATCAATAGATCCAAGATCTTTTGTTCGGACGTTGATATTTTTTTAGCTACTCCTTTGATGTTCAATGTTTTCACAACGGTTAATGAAAACTTTTTTCATTCCTTTCGAATAAAACTTTCATTTTTTCGGCACCTAAACATTGTAGCTGTTTGCTGTCAATTTGCTGACTCTGGGTAAAAGCTCCGATACCTAGGCACAGTACTGATATTATCGTCAGGAACATCATCGTCTGCAACAGTAGAGTAAATAATGATGTTAAAAACAATATCAACAAGTACACAAAGCGACAAGACGAGATGGTCAGATCCCTTCACTGTTAACCTTGAATAAACCCTGGTATATGTGGATATTTATAACCATACCAGTTTCCTGTAAACTCTATCGAAGTCAGAGCTACGCAAATCACCTGCTAAACTTAGGCGAGGAACCTGCACGTTAAACTGCGGCTAATCCGCATAGGAAGCCTGCTTTAAACTACCGTGATCATCTCGCGAACGCACGACACGTGTAATCTCATCGCCCGTTACCGCTTCGCTACACGCTCTCAATTCCGATTGGTCGACTACTAACGCCCGGCCGCCACTACCGTCCAATGAAAAACGATAGTTTCCTGTGTCGAGAGGTCGAGTGGTGACCGACGGGAATAGAAAGGAAATGAAACATCTAACAAAAGTTTCATTGTTGTTACAGTTGTCAAACTTTAACCGACAAATTTTACTCTGTCAATTGATGAACTATCAAGACTTTTAACTTTTACATTGGGCTTTTGTGTGCATCTACACCGGGTGTCGGGTTGTAATAATTTACGGGGATATTACCGGGATTAAGATGTTCGTTCGATATTTTACCACTTGTCAGTTAAATGCGAGTCGTAGTGGTGTTCGACTTTTGAAAGACAATTTTGCCCAACACCGCGCGCACGCGTGTTTTTGTAGCGACTGGTCGGTCACATTTCACTTTGTATCGTCGTGCCAACCGGACGAGACAACTTACAGAAATCGACGGCATCGTGAAATAATAAATGTAATTAATTAATACGTGCGAGAAAGGGAATTGATCAGTAGATGTCGAATAAGCAGCGATGTCGATAAAAGCCGATAGGTCGAAATCATTTTATAATCGGTAATAAAACTTTTTAGTGATTTGAAATCGCTGATAAAAGAACAAAAAAGCGAGTGACGGCTATCAATGGTACATACATACCCATATGCACTGTGGAGAGGAAGGAAAAAGAGGCTCACGCACAGTTCGTCTTCGGTTGATCAGATCCAATTGGCCTGCGTACCGGAACGACACGCGTGGCCGTACGTACACACGTTTTATTCACGAGTAAAAGGGGTTTCCAGCGATTTTATCATGAATTTGAAGAGAAAATAAGGCAATAACGGAAATCGTAAACATTTGGTCCTGGGTATTAATCATTAGTTAAGAAACAAAAGCTGACTACAAAGGAAGAAGAGGTTAGCTATGGCATGTTTGCCGGGGATATCGGAGTTCGTAATCGGCGCGCAAACGTCGCTCGGACTGATCGACCAATCGGAGGCGAGCTCGGGCCGAGCCGCGGGCGTCGGACAGCATGAAAATGCAGCTTCGAGCCGAGGGAAAACAGTTGCCAAGTACGGACGAGTCCATTAGCTCGCGCAATGGGGGTGATCGTCAGTGACGCCGCAGAGTCGATTCCTAATTTAGATGCAACGCGGCTGACGCGAGTCAAACTCCAGCGGTTATTAGGTGAAATAACAGTGAAAATGTGATCCTGGCTCGGTCCGAGACCAGCCTCCGCTTATCCGTTTGATAAATCGTCAAAGTGTTGTCGGAAGGACAAGCCCGTCACCCCTCCGGGCTCGTTTGAGTTCGGCCGTATTCGCGGCTGACCCGACAGTCTTCAATCGGTCACCTGCATGAGCGGACCAGTTTACCCGTAAGATGTGTCAAGATTCATCACACAAGAACAATAATAATAATCGCTATTTTATTGGTGAATATTTCCAAGTGTCGACGTCAACGGAAAGTGCAGTTTTATACGCTCTGATTGAAATTAAAGTGAAATTCAAGCGGCTGTCAGGTATGTAAAATTGTGGTCATCACTGATTTGAAAAAAGAGAATCTCCCCCCTCCCACGTATGCATTTCACCCTTGAAAATTCACTGACGCAGTCATAAAACTAGGCAATCGTGAGCATCGAATGTATAAAATAATCCGGCACATCTGAGCCAGGATTAAAAAAAAAAACTGCGTGTCGCGTATCACCGCGGTGACAGAAATATTGTTTGGGGGGGCCGGGCGGAGTGACATAATGTCCCGTGTTGCGTTACTACGTCATATGGCAAAACTCTAACGTATTTTTCAATTAGAAGTTAAAAACTTCTTCGAGGATCGTGCTCCGTCCGCATATCGTTACTCCCGTTCCTCGCTGCACCGATTTGCATATTTTCGTTGATGTATGAAAATCACGGTCTATCGTTTGTCCACTTTCTTACGATTAACCCAGAGGCAAGCAGAAGGCATATTTGTATAGTTCGAGCAGCTAACCGAGTACCTACAGACTCGTAGCTTCGCGTGCAGCAGCGGGAACACTTGGCATCGCCGCAGCCGCGTTATGGAGAAGAAAACATTCGGATCCGCGGGAGCCTCGTTCGAAATAATCGTTCGTTTCGCGTAATACCCAACCGAGAATAATATAAATCCGTCGGATTTTTCACCCACTTTAATAATTGAAATTTACCTGTTGTCGCATTCTGTCGTTGAATAATTTTACTGGAATGAGAGTAGTTGCTCACACGCGTACGCATGCCACAGATTGACAGATGATTACCACGAACTATTTTAGAAAAATCAGAACAGAACATCGCCTACTAGAGTTTTAGCCATCGCAATGCAGTGCGACACGATTCGATTAGGGATGTAGGTTTTTTCATTTAAATTTGAGTGAAAAGCGCGTACGATGTAATTTTGCGTGAAAATAATTGAATCACGATGAAAAACGTCCGCCCTACGGACTGTCATATTGACATCGGTGGCTTTTTCATATAAGATACTTTCTTTATCATGTTGTATCCTTGCAGCCAGTTGTGCGACTACTATGTGCGGTGATTAATCTCCTGTGAACAACATCCGTAATTGCAAACGCGTTACACCCGCATTGCGTACCTATGCAATCGGTTGGGTGAGTGTTTAGAGAAGGAATTCATCGCCGAACGTATTTGTTGATATACGTTTTTCGTCTCTGTTTCGAGCGAGAGCCCATCGTTTGGCTCGCCCGCGCGTTTCGCGTAGGACCGCGGGATGCGCGAATGTGAGAGAAGCGACCACCAGTCACGCAGAAACGGAACGCACGCTTCAAATATCGATTCCGGTGCACACGCCGCCGTATAATAACGATGGCTCTCCCGGCCTCGCGCCTCGTGCTGCGTACATCGTCGCCGTCGGGTTTGCGCGCAAAATGCGAAGAATCACCATGAAACAACGGGAAAAATATACGTGCGCACGCTTCCGTATATCCAACAGCTATTATATTCCAATGCATAATTCACGAAATTTAGTACCGCGTTGAAATACCAACGATACGAATGTCAGAAAGAGAAATTTCCCAACATCAAATTCAACGAATATTTATTGAGAATTTGCACAACACTGACTACGAAGAAAGCCGCCGCCGCTGCTGCTGCTGTTGCTGTTGCACAGGTACGCGTGATTTGACAGGCCAAGTAGGTAGTTCATCGGTTGCCTGAATAAGCTTCGGACACATAAACGCGCGTGCGCACACTGCCACAATAATTCGCGGTGGAAAATCCAAAGCTTTGAGTCGACGAAGGATAGAAGATTGATCGTTGGCTATGTGTGTACGTACTGCTCGATGCAGGACCTCATATTATGGAACGAGAGTATGTTGCGTGGGGGAGGAACTACTTTTGTCATATTCTCATGGCGTGTGCCTTAGAACGGCTCTCTGTCCACTAAAAAGACTGGCTCCTCAGGGCCGTCGATACAAAAAAATTTCTCTCCGTTCCCCTGTCCCTCACCAACTCCCGCGTCGTGTCGCGGTGCAAAGCGCGGGAACCACGGCCTCTTCGACGTTGCGAGTATTTTCTTTAACGAAATTTCGTACCGAACTTTTGACGTCTGTCCCATTTATTCAGGCATTTACTACTTATTGTTGAGAGTATTTGGAATCTGTAAATTTGTAATTGAACAAACGAAGAAACGTTGTCATATATCTATAAGTATAATGCATATACTTTCATGTGAATCAGATCTTCTAGTAAAACGAACATCAATTACAGCCTAATTGTGACGAATTACCATACATAAACGGCACATCCACGTGTAACTGGGAATATCGATACGGCGATGCCATCAATTTATTCACGAAATAATGGCAAATTGATTGTGGTCCGTTACGGCGTTTGATTAGTCATATATTAACGTCCGTCAGTTCAAAGATTTTCGCCGATTTTGGAGTTTGCGATACAGGAAGACTCCTGACAAAGCGGATCCATCGAATAATCGCACTATTAATACCTTTCTCTGTCATTTGCTAGCTTCAATGCAAAAGCTTTTCAAAGGTAATTCTAAAAAAAGAATGGAATACCATACAAAACTACGATACAGGGAATTGATGGAACGCAACCACGCACAGCTTATACTCTTTTGTACATCTTTTGAATTTTTAGAATCTATTGAATTCAATTAGAAAATTTCACTTCGTCCAATTTGTGGGTATCCCTATGAAACTGATTTTTAAAGTCGCTTGCAATACGAGTACGAATATGTAATACCAAGATAAACGTTACCCAGTGTCAAAGTTAGTGACACATCTTCTGGGGGGGTAAAAATCTGTCATTGTCGAACGCAAAAGTCCCTCATCTCGCGTGCGTGGACTTGGTCCGCCAATCCGTTGACTCCTCTCTCAAACCCGGGCCAATACGGTACAGCCTTACGTATATCTTTCGACCAGTAGCGTATATTTTCTTTTATCCACGAAAAATCGGGAGACCATCCTTTCAGCTATTCCCCGCATCTTCTGGAACGTAAGACGAGTTAAAATTTCTGGCATTTTTATTTTGACATGTACAAGTTTATTCGCAAAGAAATAAAACGAAATGACAAATGTCGACGCCACGCGTATGTTTCGCCGCTGGGTACGGCCCTGGCAACGGCGAGGGGCTAAAGGATCAGCGGTGGGGATATTTCGCTCCCGAGCAGCAATAGAAACATACGTATATGCGACGAACGCGGGCTCGCGGCAACGCTGTATTTCTGATTATCGGGAGAGCCGCGCGCGCACGGTCGAAGGCTCACCTCTGCGTCTCTGCCTCTGACTGGACTCGCGCTACGACGGACGACGTGGCTGCGTTGTCACATTTTTTCGTTAGCGGCCAAAATAAGACCGACTTCGGGGCTTCTTCTCCTTCGTCTTCTTTCGTTTTTTTTTTTTTTATTTCTCCTTGTTCTTTCCACCTTCCCCGGCTTGTTGATACGTTACACAGATGGAAAGCAGCAAAATAGTAGTCGTCGGAACCGAACTCCCCCACCTGGTATTCCATCCCCACCTCAATATCTAATAACTGACGATGATACAGCTTTTACACACCTCGGGCTACATGCATATATGCGGCAGATAACTACCACGCGCGGACGGGCCTCCCCCTCTCCACTCTCTCTCTCTCCCCCTCCCCCTCTTTCTCTCTCCCTTTCCCCACTCCCTTGTCATCCGTACTCGAAACGATAGAATAACGAAGAAATAAAAGAGAATAACCAAAATATCCGGTGAAACAACGGAATCCCTGGTGACGATAGTGTGACCGCTGCAGGAAATGTACGTAAAAATCGAAAGGGCGTGCTCGAGGTGTGGCGACGGGCGTCAGCGTCGACTAGGTGACACAACAAGCCTGGTTGAGAGCGAGCGATGGATGGCGGCGTCGGGCTTGCTTACTCGGACGAGGGACAGACAGCTAGAGAGAACTACTACCGTGATGCACCCCCAACCTGACGATGATGCTTCGTCCGTTTTCGTCCCTCTCGCCCAGTTCGGTCATTGGCGCTTATCCGAATGTCGACCGTATGTGGCTGTCCATATGGAGACGAGAGAGAGCAAGGTTGCTGTTGTATCGTAAGATATCGCACGAACCCTAGCTTCGATACCTGTCTGAACAAAACAAATACATAGCTATATGTATAAGTATCCTTCGTGTACTTTTCGGGAAAAGTTTTTTTTTTCTATTTTACACTTGAGAAGTAGCTCACGGATTGAGTTTAGCTGAATGCCCCTCCTCGCTCACTTATGTCCGGATGGATGACCTCCTACTGTCTTTTGCGCTGGTATTCTTTGATCGCGTACTACGCTAGTTTCAGGATGGATGCGATACCGTTCAATCGGGAGGGAAAAACGTAAAACATTTACACTACGGATCAATGAATGTCCGTACGACGTGTAGAAGATCCGGATTATCGCGATTAAATTTTGACCTTGATCCTTTACTGCTGCTAGCTGCGGTTCTACTTTATCGAAAGATATTTTTCAAACTGTGAAACACACCGTGATGTTTACGTTATATGCTTTCAATCATTTATTCTCGTTATTTTCATTAGTGTTATTTAACACTCAATCGATCCACAGGACGTTGTTTTTGCTGCTGGTGCTGTTGCTGGTGTTTTATTTCGATTTGACAAATTACTTTCCAGAGAATTGCATATGTTTTCGCTCGTCAAGAAAGACCAAGGTAGATTATAGTATTTATACTCACGTACATTTATTTTGTCAATACAACATACGGTACATACACAAATGCTAATATGCATGTACGTTCTTTTAATATTTTGTGATCAGAATACGCTCGGGGGCATTTGATTATTTTTTCCAAGACTTCGCCTATATCGTAGATAAAATTTTTGTCACGCTTCCTCCTGCTGTTCTTGTTTACCACACGACAATCGGAGATGAATTATATTGCTTAGGGATTGAACGCATCACGTAAGAAATAAAAAAGTCTTTGCACGTCAAAATTTATAACATGTGTATACACAGATTATATCATTGTTTACGATTTGATGCCGGTGATTTTTGGCATATATTTAACGGAGATCCGGAAAGAGCTGAATGCGCCTGGATTGATTAATTCACTCACACCCTCGCTGCCAAACGTGAGCACGACGAGCATGTGTGTGCGATTATGTCCTCCGATAGGTTGGTCAAGGGGTGACGCGAATTACCTTCCATATTACATATACTCGATAATACACGCGTCGTCGTTGCGTCGTCGTCCCAGCTTTGCTCGCCCGCGTCTCGAACATGACGACAGAATCACGGCGACGGCGTTGTTACGTTGCCCCGAGTTTTCTCCTGCCGCCTGCCGTCCATTCCCGGGTCTAGAAACACACAGCCAATGAGCGTCGAGTCCTTTGCAAGCGAGCCAATGAGACGCGCCGGCATATGCTCTGCGACTTGGAACAAATCGCTGCGAATTTCGAATTGATACAGGATTCAGGTACTTGCATTTGGCATCCTGGAAGATTTTCTTCAACATTTTTCACAATCGCGATGGTACTCCACCGTCTATTTTACCCGAATAAATCGTCCTACCGACAGATCCGGAGAGTGTTGCGCAGTTTCCCGTGACCCAGATAACCAGGGGGAGTTTGCTCGCTGCCGGGAACAGCTGTTGGCCGCATAAAGATGGCCGTCGCTCCGGTATTTCGTTAACCTGCGCGCGCCGTTTGGCGGCCTCCGTCGTCGCCGCTAGTTTCAGGGGCGTGTCCGTAGGTGAAAAAAGGGAGACACCAAACCCCCTATCAGGTCCCGTATTCCGATTAGAACGGCAAAATTTACCGTCCGAACGAGCGTGTCGCGATGGTTTTTCGACTCGTTGATAAACTGCTCTGCGTTATCTCTGGAAATTTGTAAATTTTCATCGAACTTGTTCACTCCGTTCATTGGACATATTATCTTACACCGTCACTTTTAAAAGAACGTTGACGTTTCGGTGCTCCCGATGTGCCCACCGTTAGAAATACGCAGAACTCTGAGCGCAAACCGATGTTACCTTAGTTGGTTAAAACGAATGAATCTCTTGTACCAGCAGCCGGTGGGACCGGTTGGCAGGGAAACGAAGCGACGCAAAGTGCCCTCGAATTACGCCCCTGCAGAGCCGCCCCCCCCCCCCCCCCACTCCGATTGCCGTGCACTACCCGTCGGTTCCTTGTTTGCCATACAAAATCCAATAGTTCTTCGAGTACCCCCGTAGCGGTGACAATGTCCCTTGTGGAGATTATCTTTTCCCCCGTGAATTTCCGGGATATTTATAAAATATATTGACTGATCACCTTTATTGGCGAATGAGTGTCGTTGTAGTGAAACGATGATCGGGAGGTGAAAGTTTTTGTTTGAATTGGAATACGCGTGTACGAAGTTTCGCGTATGAATACGTAAAAGCACACGAGACGTCGTATGTTTGGAGCATCGTTGTTTCTTTGTTAATTTGATTTTTCCATTATTATTACACGCTCTGTGTTTCACTAAACCGTTCTTATTTCATTCATGGAGTTTTTATTGGTTTTTCGTGACCGGTTTCTCAACGTGTGACTGAAGCAAACGATGATAACGTTGATCGGAATTCGGTACGATACTTGATATCGGGTTGTTGAGTAGGAGTATCGGTTTTTTTTCCTCATTCTTTTACGTCTTTCCTGAAGAAAATTCAAGTGGAGGTGGTTGAAAATTACGAGGCCGGCTTCCTCTCCGGGAGGAGAGGCACCCTGCAGTTCGTTCGCGAGAAACAACGTGAAATGTGTAACGTATTTCTCTTTATTATTGCGTAACAATAGTGCTAAGAGAATAACTTGGAGTTTCGTTGTTTACAATTAGATTATTGGCAGACGACTCGGAGTTTTTATTTTACTCATTCTTTTCTCTACAAACCGCCAACAACACTGTTATCCAAGTCGCAACCGTGTAGCGAACGAGAGTACAGTCCTCAATATCTAAAGTTCTTTTCGCTTCACACGGATTTCTCGAGAAGCGTTTATTTCCGTACACGTCAAGTTCTGCTTTTCCTTCTCTTATTTCCCATTTCTCTCCCTCTCTCTCTTACATTTCTTCAACTGTACACTACCCCGAACGTTGATCGAAAATGATGCTTTGCAAAGGAGTTGAAAAAACAAAATGACGCTTACCTCCTACTGCTCACTCACGATTTGAGTCAGGCATGAAACAATATTCAGCGGCAGCTTCTCTGAAAATATGTCGAGCTGAGCCGTGAAATGTGAAACGTTGTCGAAACGTTGCCGATTTGCAGGTTAGAGAACGGTTAAAGAGGAAAGAGTACGTAGAGTGTCGAAATATGATCGAATTGCACCGAAGAAAGAGATTTTTACCGGTTGTTCGGAATAAATGCACGTTGAAAAGATTGGGTAAATCGCAGTGCACGATAAAAAGGCGGAGTGATTTTTGTAGAAGTGATGCTTGGAGAAGGGTACGTAATTTTGTAAACCGTCATATCGGGTCCGGCCCCTGGAGACGCTGAAGAGATAGCCGGGCACGCCATGGCAACCAACATATGATTTAGCTTGGACTACACACGCCCGCGTTTTCACCACCGAGTCCCGAGTCTATTTTTAACCTTTTATGCTTTCAAGACTCCCCGAAGGGCACCGAAGCTCGTACCCGCGCTCCCGCGAATATTTTCCACATTTGCCCGCCACCCCCGTTTATCGTTTTGATTTTTAACCACTTTCATTGCTGATATTCCGCGAGCATCCTTCTTTTCTGTCCCTTACTTTCAACGGCTTCGTTTTTTCTTTGAACATTTCTGCGTAAGTTACACGTAACCTTAAATCGGTGGAACATTTTTTATTTTGGGGGACCGTCATCCAGTGCTGTAATAATTAACCCGTTTGTATGCGGTTTCATTCCTAAATTTACAGTACAAGGAACACTTCTTTCATTCTCTGTCCACTGTTTGTCTACCTGGAAAAATTTTTATTTGTTTCCTCCCGACTTTCATCAGTATCTTTCGCATTAAGAAAATATACCTATGCATTACTTTCAATGTTTACCTACCCTTCTGGTTCCAGCATTTCCAATGTGATTTGAGATGAAACGTACTCGTGGGGTGGACGAGGTAGCATCGGCAGCAGCAGCAGCAGCGTTGAAACATTCATCGGGAGGTGCAGGAGGAGGTGGCATAGGTGGTGGGGGCGGGTTAGAAGTCGGAGAGAACATAGACTACCGTCCTAACAGTGGTTTGGCCGTTGGAATTGGGCCTGGTCAGCCAATTAGGCCGATAACTTCCAAGGAGATGCCAGGCAGCATCCAGTTTGGCGCCGTTCAGGCGCAACAGCAATACCCAGTAGCCGTAGTAATGCCTACTCCTGCCCCTTCCAGTGTAAAGGTAAAGATTGTTTCGATAATCGAGAGTCTGCGAAGCAAGTAGTCGGAGAATAATAATTGCCTTAGAAAGGAACCGAGAATGTTCTTTTTAAATTCATGCACATTGATGCAATTGTACTTCCAGAATGATCCAACATGAACGAATTGTCATAAACATCTTTTTCTTTCCTCCTAGTCATTCTAATTGGTGTTCCCTTGTTTCTTTTCGAGTTCAACAGTTATCGTTATACCTGAAATGTGATTGATAGCGATAGCACTTCATTGGTAATTGAATACTGTAGTTGAGTACTTGAACTATGTGTGTAACACGCTAATGGTAACCAATGTATCGATTTTTTTTTCACCTAACAGATCACATCTACAAGTATTTATTGTTTACTTTATAACACAAATATTCTCCAAATTATAAGGGATCTAAAGATTGAGGTTATATAATATTTTCCGAAGCGATAAGGGGCCAAACACAGGTAGAAACAGTGCATTGAACTCTATGCAGTTTTTGGATTTCTCTAGAATTTTTTGTAACTGTGTTATAGGTGCATTCTGGTAGCACAACACCGCCTACGCCCACGGCTCCAGGGAGCAGCTTGAGCGGAGGGGCGCAACAGTTCCAAAGATTGAAGGTTGAAGATGCTCTGCATTACCTCGATCAAGTCAAATACAAGTTCAACAATCAACCGCAGGTAAGAAAGATTGTCAGATATCCAGTTTTAGGTTTATTCTCTTTTTAACTTTGTCGTTGAATGGGACTTTGATAAATGTGATTCTTTCTTGGTTAGGTGTACAATGACTTCTTGGATATCATGAAAGAGTTCAAGTCTCAGAGCATAGACACACCAGGTGTTATTAAGAGAGTCAGCAACCTTTTCAAGGGACATCCCCAGCTCATAGTTGGCTTCAATACGTTTTTACCACCTGGTTATAAAATAGAAGTACAAGCCGACGAACAGGGATACGCTTTCCAAGTATCGGTTAGTATGCCTAGTCCGACTGCTACGCATACCCCAACATTATCTCATCACTGCACAGGCAATGTTGGTTCACCACCCATTGCCAGTCCGCCTACTCAGCCGGCCAAGGCTCCATCCGTCCTACAAATCATGCAAGGGTGAGCAAGGAATTTTATTTGATTAGATGCATTTTTTTCATTCTTGTCCTATCCGCGATATTCGACATATACATTCTATCCACTCTACAGATCTGGCAGCATACACCACGCCATTGGAAATAACATTCCAAACAATAGCTTAACCGTTCATGCTCCGTCATCACCGCCGGTCCAATCGTATAACAATTCGCACATAAGCACGGCTCAAGCCCAAGCTGCTGTCAGTCAAGCTTTGAGCCAGGCACAAGATGGTACACCGAACAGTGGTCAGACGCAGCAAAGTCAACCTGTGGAATTCAATCACGCCATCAATTACGTGAACAAGATTAAGGTAGAAATACAATTTTTATTCGTTGCTTTACTTGCAAAAACCTTGAGAAAATATGTCATCGGGTTGTTGAATTTATACGTGCATACCTCTTTATAGAATCGATTCCAAGGTCAGCCTGAAAAGTATAAGCGATTTTTGGAGATTTTGCATACCTATCAAAAGGAACAACGCAACTTAAAAGAATCCGGTCATATGGTAACTGGAGGAGGAGCAGCTGTCGGAGGAGGAAGTGGGAAACATCTAACAGAGGCAGAGGTCTACAGTCAAGTCGCTAAACTTTTTGAAAATCAAGAAGATCTCCTCGCTGAGTTTGGACAATTTTTGCCTGATGCTACGAACCAACAAAGTGCCCTGGTGAGTGTTTATTTGTCAGTTCAGGATAAATTTTTGGTTCTAAATTCATTTTGAAAGTTTGACACAGTTTATTCGTTATGATCGTCTCTGTGCATCCGATTGACATGAAACTGTGACAGGATGTGCATTTAGTTCGCAGAGAAATAATCATTTAATTCTAACTGGTGCCAGTCTGCTATGTTCCAGAGTAACAAAGGTGGGGCGGTTAACGATCATTCGGCGATCGTTAAAAAACCCCTAGGATTGAAAGCGTTGTACAACAGTTCGGGGAACATACCTAGAGAACACAGAGAAAGCGGAAGCTTAAGCGGAGTAGAACGAGACAACAGAGATCATAGAGAGAGGGACCGGGAGAGAGGGGTGGGAGCCAGGGATTTGAATAGCGGTCAGAAGTTTGGTCATAGCACTGGTCAGCTGAAAAGAAGTCCGTCCTTTTCAACATCGGGAACCACTAGCAATTCGCATCACACTCAACACGGTCAGCCACCATCAAAAAAGCACAAAATGGCTACGCTGAGAGATGTGACATTCGCCGATGCTGGAAAATATGGAAGCCTTAACGATTATGCCTTTTTCGATAAAGTAAGTTAAATTATTATGTGAAACTAAAGACTAATTTCAGTTACTGCTAGATTGTACCAATTAAGATGAATCAAGATACACGGAAAAGTAAACGAAATGTAATTGGTTCATAGGTGCGGAAGGCCCTGAGATCGCAAGAAGTCTATGAGAATTTCTTACGCTGTTTGGTTCTGTTCAATCAAGAAATCGTGTCCAAGACAGAACTCATACAATTGGTAACACCGTTCTTGGGCAGATTCCCAGAACTATTGCGATGGTTCAAAGATTTCTTGGGTCACTCTCCGGACTCCTCAACTTCTATGTCCACTACAACCGGTGGTTTGAACGTCGAAACGCTTCCTAACAATGTCGTCAGAAGTCACCAAGACCGTCCCCAAGGAGATTTGGCTATGGAAATAGATTACTCCACTTGCAAACGGCTCGGCGCATCCTATTGTGCGTTACCTAAATCGTACGTTCAGCCTAAATGCACCGGTAGGACGCAACTGTGTAAAGAGGTGCTGAACGATACGTGGGTATCTTTCCCAACATGGTCTGAAGACAGTACCTTTGTTACTTCAAGGTAAGATAGAAGTTACTATACTTGAAAGGCAATCATATTTTAATTATCGGCTTCAAATAAGTGCATACTTTATGAAATTGTCAATCCTGTAGGAAAACTCAGTATGAAGAGTTCATATACCGCTGTGAGGACGAACGGTTCGAACTGGACGGTGTTATAGAAACAAACGCAGCGACGATTCGAGTCCTGGAAGGTGTGCACAAGAAAATGAGTAGGATGAGCTCGGAGGAGATACAAAAGTTCAGATTAGATGATTGTCTGGGAGGCTGTTCGCCGACAATACACCAGAGAGCTCTGAGGAGGATATACGGTGACAAGGCTGCGGACATTATTGACGGGTTGAAGAAAAATCCTGTTGTTGCGGTGCCGGTCGTCCTTAGGAGGCTTAAAAGCAAGGAGGAGGAATGGAGAGAAGCTCAAAAAGGGTTCAATAAAATATGGAGAGAACAAAACGAAAAGTACTATTTGAAATCCTTGGATCACCAGTGTATAAATTTCAAACAAAATGATGTCAAGGCGCTCAGATCGAAAAGTCTCTTCAATGAAATTGAAACACTTTACGATGAGGTAAAGTCGATTCTACCAGAATTCTACATGTCTTGACTCCAACGGGAACTTGTCTCACCTAATAATCTTTATAATTTAACAGAGGCATGAGCAAGCAGACGACAGTAATGCAGAGGGACAAGGGGGAGGTGGTCCACATATGGTGCTGGCATACAAAGACAAGTCCGTACTCGATGACGCAGCCAATCTCCTAATTCATCACGTGAAGAGACAGACAGCTATTCACAAGGAAGACAAGCAACAGATAAAGTTGCTTCTAAAGCACTTTATCCCTGACCTATTTTTTCATCCACGACAAGAACTGAGCGACGATGAGCGCGACGAAGATGGTAAGTTCAAACTTTGATCTACGCTCTGCAAAACTACAAGCATTTCCCCCTCGCCATTGTTTCGTCTACGTGAATTTTATGTTGAAACTTGCAGATGAAAAAGAGGACATAGACCCACCTGCGTGTAGCAGCTCTCATATATCGTCGTTGACGATAACATCTGGTGGTCTTCACGGGAGTAGAAACAAAGCAGTGGCTTCACCCAACTTTTCTTCTGCACACGTGAAAAGTGATCCAGATCTAAAACCTCCCTCCCATGCCTTATCCGCCGATCCCGAAGAGGCGTACACCCTGTTCATGGGCAGTAACAACTGGTACCTTTTTCTGAGGTTACATCAAATTCTATGCGAGAGGTTAACAAAGATGTACGAAAGAGCGGTTGCCTTGGCTGAAGAAGAATCCAGATACAAACAACAACGAAAGGAGAGCACAGCGGTTGCATTGAGATTAAAACCAAAAAGTGTGTAAGCTCGTCGATTTTCCGCACTTTTGAATTGTTGTCAGTAGCAACAACATTTTGTAATGTTTTTCTTTCTTTTGCTGCAGATGAAATAGAAATAGAGGATTATTATCCAGCGTTCTTGGACATGGTGAAGAATGTTTTAGATGGTAACATGGAAAGCACGGCGTACGAAGATACGCTACGTGAAATGTTCGGCATCCACGCGTATATTGCCTTTACCTTGGATAAGGTGGTCACATATGCTGTAAGACAAGTACGTTAACATAAATTCTAATTACTGAGTGAAATACGGAACAATATAAATCATCACAAGTCTTTAGCACACGTGAAATTAATGACGAATTTTTTGCATCCTCTTTCATGTCGATAATATTTTTACGGTGCTTAAACTATTTTTCGTCTGTTTAGTTGCAGCATTTGGTTTCTGATCCAACGTGTCAGCAGTGCATGGAGTTATTCCAACGAGAACAAAGGCAGCCAAAGGAAAGTAGCGGAGCTGGTGGTTTGTGCGCCACTGCCTATCTGAGGCTAGGAGCAGAAACCGCCTACCAACGTAAAGCAGAGAGAGCTATGACTGATGAGAATTGTTTCAAAATACATATTGTGAGTATTTCGTTGATTTGCTTATTTGCTTTATTTTTTTTTTCTTTTTTATTTTTGTCTTTGTTATTTGATTCCAAGTTTTATTTACCGGTCCTTTATCGAGAACTCTTACAATCATTACGGTCTACTTGAGGCTACTCTCCATATGACAAAATTTCTAAGTACATTTCAACATGAAATCTGCAATTGAATCAATATCGTGGCAAGTGTGAAATACACGTAATTCAAGATCGTGAAGCATATCTGGCTAGACCGTGATTTTAAATTGGATAATGTGTAAGAACCTCCAAGAGTTGTGCATAGATGCATAGCGTATACCCAAATATTAAACGCAACTCATGTAAAATTATATCCGAATGTAGTTTCGATTGTCGTTACCTTGGTTTTGTTAACTTATTGCAGTACAAAAAAGACTGCAAAATAACAATGGAGCTGCTAGACACTGAAAGTGAAGACACGACGGAGGGCGGATGCAGGGACCGAGAGAGCGAAAGAGAACGGCAGAGAGAGGGTATAAGTTCGGCAGAAAAATGGTCGACCTATGTGGAGAGATACCCCGCTCCTCTTGGCCAGACAAGTCCAAAGGACATTCCTACCTCTGTAGACAACGACGCGGCAGCCAATCATCCTGTGAGTAGCGACCAGGCAGGAAGGGGGGGCAGGGGCAGAAAGCGCAAGAACGCTGATATTAACAAGAAGGTATAGGACCACACCCATAATCATAAAACATTGCTGACATTGTAGTTTGCATTCATTTGGGCACCCCGAATAATTTCTGTGTCAAACTGCTGGGAAGGGTGATCGATATTCATCCAAGTCAGATCAAAGTATCGTCTGGAACTTCGACTTCGTCGTTTGTCGTTTTGACATGCAGGATTGTCAATTTAACAGCGGCACATTATCTCTGTACAACAATAATTCAGTCACACGGTACTTTTGCCCAAACGAAATTCAAGTTTGCACATATTTTCATTTAGTGTAAGGTTAACAATGCACTGACAAGCTTATCGCCACGACGTGTATTCGTATTTTTGCAGTTAAATACAGAAAACCTGTATCAATTTCATTATTTCTCTACGAAAATTGATTCACACTAAACTTGAACGATGGTCAGGTTTGCAAAATCTAAAAAACGAAGGAACAGTCTGACCCCTGCGATAGCTGAGACGGAGTTGGTAGTTAGAATTCGATTAATTCACTTGAATATCTCTGCAAAGCATGATAGCTCTTCAATATTACTCGCGATTTAATCTGACTGCGTTTGCTATTGTCCCGACTGTTGTTGGTCAAATCAGATGATCACATACCTTTCAGTAATGATCGTAGATTTAATGTAGCGGTTGTCCTTATATATACACCACTGGTTTAAGCTAATGAAATGTAGCAGAATCAACAATAGCTGTTAATCGGTCATTTCTTTTGTGCAAAAAGTATACCGTGATTGGATTATTGATGGTATATGCAGAACTTCCTATATGAATGACACTAATATACTAAAGATGTACCTGTGTACGTAACTAATGAATTCTTTTTCTCTTCAAATGTGTCCATAGACTGCGATTAGTGATGAATTTGCATAAATTTTTCCAAAATACTTGTACAAACTCAAAATACCGAAATCGATCTTGAACAAATACCATAAGTTTCTCATCTTCATTTGAGTTTTATGTACAAATAACATCATTAATTCGTAACTTTATACATATTCGAGTAACTGATTTTCTAATTTGTCGTATGGGACGGGATCATTCTTTAGTACAATATTTTTAAAACTTTGTGGCAATGTGAGTTCCCCGGTGTATTTTTTATGTATATGCGATATGAAATGATGCTAATCGTTTTCGAAAGGTTAATTTTAATCGTAAATGGTGAAGGAAATGATAGTCTGAAATGAAATCTTGTAGGCTCCGTATACGTGTCTCGTCTCACTTATGGGTGCTACAATCGCTAAGTAATTACGGAACCCCATGTATGATGATTTGATATTCGTTTCAACGACATTTGAGTGAATAATGGGCTGACAGCTAACTTTCACTTTTGCAATAAATTATTATTCGTTGTATAAAAATGTTTGTATACAATATTTGTGATAGACAATTTTTTTAATATTACCCTCAAAAAAGCATATAATAATTATAATGATAATAATCCAGTGACGTCCTAATGGCAAGATGCCTGGTGACCAAAAAGTACTATCGTCGTTTGTCCAAAATCTTTGAAGGAAAGAAAACAGGAAAACGAAGAAATTAAGAGAAACTGTAAATATTGCACCATAAAAAAATTGTACATAGATTTTGATACATTATTTAAGATAGCAGTAGTGTTAATTTGTGAAGTAATTCTTGTCACTCTCATGAGATAGATCGGTGAAGCCTTTTGGAATTAATAGAGATGCCTTTGAATTTAAAAAACTGTACTAATTTATTCACTATGAGAACTAATAAACAAATAATAAGTCAAAAAACTAATACTCTTACATTGCGCGTGAGAGAAGGAAATGAGCAGAAAATTTTTGTAAATTTTGTGAAACATCGAAATTTGGACTCCATTAATTAAGTGGCTAAAACCCTAGCGCAGCTTGGATTTTTCTAAATTTCTTTACTTTTCCAATCCGGACTACAGAACAAACAAAATTTCCGATTTTCTAATGTGTAAATGGAGCTTTTCATAGAATTTGTGGAGAAAAAAGATAGAGAAACACATGCTTTGATGTGTAGCGATAATTTTAAGATAGAGAGATTTCGCTGGTTCATCTCTTATATTTTTAATTTAAAATTCACTACTTTTTCCCCTGACTGCTATTCTGCTACACGGCTACCCTCTTTTAGAGTCAGATGTTGCCAAAGAAGTGAATTCGCTAGCGTGCAGAGTTCACAATTCGCGTCATTCCATGAATAGTATCACTATCTCGGAGAGCTTCCTAAAGGTTTCATTGTAACGACTAGACCACCTTATATGTGCTGACTCGTTAATGGCTATTGATTCAAAACTTTGGTTGAAAACCATCTTCCTGAAATGTTTGTGCAGAAAATTCTTTGACATCTCAAAAAAATCTCTCTCCTCTCGCAGTCTGATATTATGCCTGTGATCACATATCGACTGAATATCAATCAGAGAATTGTCATTGTATTATGGGAAAGCGCAGATGACTATTTTCTTTATCATATTTATTGTCTTACATGCCACTAGCATTATTAGTACGATATTTTAATATACGTTTGAAGAATTAAAAATCTACTTGTCTTGATCTCATTATGCACGTGACCCTTTGTCGAATCGTATGTCTGCGTCTATAGGATACGTACTACTCGGTTGTAACCAAAGATTTGATTGCCATAACATCATTATTTAACTTCAACTCGAGTCCAGCAAGTCCTGTGCGAATGTAGCTCCCTTGTCATTTCCTCTCCCATCCCCCGTTTTCTGTTTCCCAACTTTTATCTCTTTATATGATGAATTTTAATCTTGAAACATATGATAAGATATATATTTTGTAACTATAAATTATATATGGAGTGTGTGTGTATATACATGTATATAAATCAAATTTATATACATGTATATTCATATATATATATATATATATATATATTGTATAGAAGAGAGAGATATTGAAATACATGAACAATGCTTTTAAACATGATCGTCTATCATTTTTGTACCACTAAATTATCAGTTTGTCTCCAAAAAAAATTACGTTTTTTTACTTTCTTACTACTTTTAAGTTTACCAATTTCTTTTCTCATCGGAGGACAACTTTTGACATTGGTTCTAAAAAAATTTTGCATTGCTATAAATGTAATGGTATCTTCTTGAGTTCTTACCTTTCGCTTCCTCTCAATCTCAGGTCTTTCTTTGTAGCGGAGTCATTCTTTAAAAATTTGATTTTGGCTTAGTACATTTTATCCCTGCTATATACATTCAAAACCAGTTCATAATGACGTACGTATCTTTTTTGGGAAACCAACGTACAGAGAGAATAATATATCTCTTTTCTAACACACCTTTGTGCCACATTCAATGAATGTTGATTATTTTATTGTAAAATCATTGGATCTGGCAGAGAGTTGATACATTTTTTAATTAGTATGCCTAAGTTACATTAGCAGCGTCTTAATAGTTTATTATAATTTTTATATTGTTATACTTAAGAAAATTATGTTTATCCTATGTTTACCACTTTACTATTGAATTATCAACTGGATAAGATTTTACTTCTCTACCTTTTGTATCGCAATCTCAGTAAGAATGTAGGTATTCCGTTTTTTTTTTTTTTTTCTTTTTTGTTTTGTATTCTTTTTAACGGATGACTACATTGAGTCTTGTTTTAGGAAATTCATACAGCTCTTTCTCCCGTATCTTCCAGCAACTAGGATTCGAGTTCCAAATAATTGCAAAAGTTGAAAAGAAGTTGACGGATCAAATCTAATAATCAGTAACCTAAGTGAAAATATTGTTTAATTTTAATTCAGAAGAATTCAAGTTCAAATAATGTAGTTTGTCCAGTTTTGTAAAGAAAAGTTTCTCTTGAGCAGTCGTTCGTGAGAAGGATTTGTAGAAAAAAGAACATTGACTTTGTTAGTGCCTAGATAACATATCACTGCATTTGAAAAAAATTACATAATAGCTAAGCTTTAATGCATCTAAAAATGAAGAAGCATTGGATGATACCTGTTGCAATCATACAAAATCTATCTATAGCAAAAATCACTATTGATGTGTATATATATTTATATATATATATATTTGTTTTTTGCGTGTAACTGCAATTTAGAAAAAAAAGAATTTCGTTAATTTGCCTAGACAGGTCAAGTAACTCGCGAAAAGTTTTGAAAGTCTAAAATTTTTGCTAACACAACATACCTACAATGAAAAATTTATCAAATCGATTGTCACTACATCAGACTGAAAAAGTTCAACTTCCTGAATACTTCATTAGATTCGACATCATTCCAATGATTCACAGTAAGTTAATATTGAACTGTGATTGTTGTAGATGGATGAAACTGGTTGGAGCTCGTTTGACAGACTTTTGGTAGGTCGCAAGCCCGTATTCCTCTACCGTAACGTCAGAGAGTGGCGAAAACGTGCATCAAGGATGGCTCGGTTGCCATCGTTGAATACCGTTCATTCTGACAAAACACCAGAGTAAGTTTCAGTACGAGCATATCCCACAATATGGCAATGGAATGTATTTAATTAAAAATATTAAACCCTTTACCTAGAATAACGGCTACCGACAAAACAGTTGAAACTTCTTCTGGACTTTTGGAACGGCCGGCACCATTAAGAATGACTGAACCAGGTGACACTGGTGACATAATTAATACCGACAGTACGCAGTGCAGATTTAATCCGAACAGTTACCGGATGCTCTATGTTGCCAGCAAAGAGGCTTTCCTTTATAAGCCAAATTCCTTTACCAGAGCTAGACAGGTAAGATCTTCAGAATGGGCATTCAGTTGGTCTAACAGTTTTGCGGAATGCCTTATTGGTATAAAATTGCATTGTGATTTCAGTGTCATCCGGCGGTGACGAAACACCTGAACTCTAAGTTTCATCAGTGGCTGGCAAGGTGGGCGACGCAAAATGTCGCAGACACGCAGCACCGCTTGTGCCAGGACTGGTTAATGGGTCGTTACGAAAATCTAATACCCCACAGGACACGAGTTGTTACCGATAACGATCAATCTCGTTCTCCTTATCGCCAGTACAATCGATATCGAATCGAACGATTGAAGTCTGATTCCTCATCGGAACAGTGTGCGTAGCCCTTACTTCCCCTGTTACCTCTTGTGAATATGTCAAATTTGAGTGTGAGAAGTTAACGAAAGAGTGAACTCAGTGAATCATTGTGAACATAAAACTTAAGGTTGTGTTTTTAGTTTGAAAGATAGGTTTTACTTTTACACACACATACACACACACATTAAAAAGTGAATCACGATTTTAAATACAGACCGGAGGTTCGATACGGTTGTGATGTTTGGTGGCATCAGTCGACGAGAAGGTACCTACGAAAAGCCAACTGTTTCCCAAAATCTTTTTTGATTTGTCGGTTGATCCTGTTCCGAAATGGCAATGAATCAAATTCATGTGAAATGGACAAACTTGTCTTGTGGCGGTAGAAAATATTTTTAAGAATATAACAAAGTAAGCGTGAAAGATAATGGAGGGACTTGTACAAACGGTAGAACGTACAATATTATATATACCCGACGTCAGTTGGAACTTTTTACAGGTTGTAATAAATTTCGCAAAGGATTGAAGCTATCTGTTCTCAAAACAATCTTCGATATCAATGTCGAGCGTAATTTTTTGATCAAGAGCAATATGAATTAGTGATAGTTAATATGGCCTGTAAATAATTGACCTGTGATGATCAAGTGAAACATTGAAAACCATCAACTTTTAATATATAAGTATTGAATGAATAATAACATCATTCTGATTATCAAGAGATTTTTTAATTTAATTTTAGGTCTGCAGTTTTGGCTTCCATTATTTAAAACAAGGCTCCAGTTGTGACTTGCATCAAACCTGAATTATGTCACTAATTCAATGTTTAAAAATTAATCTTTTATTTCAGTTTTTAATAGCATCTCTTCGTGATTCTTTTTTTCGCATTATTTTCGATCGTATATGAATAACGAATCTTTCATAAATCAGTGAGAAACAGTAAGTTATATAACACAATATATTATGTATATACCGCATTTGTTAACATTTGAACATTTTATAATATGTTCGCATTAATTGAAAAACGGATGGTTCGATATTTTCCTTCGATCTCCAGGCACACCTAAACAGGGAATTCCGGAGACATTTTTTAAAGATCAAATCTGGCTTATAACCAATTGAAAGGTATCCACGTGATTGAGAGCAGCAAAGCTGGATCCTTTGAAAGGATGGTTGACTCTTCTAAGATTGTTATGTGTATAATAAAATGAGTGTGATGGTGAATTTAATTTTATGATCTGTACAAATCTTTCATATTTAGTATTTTATAAATATACAAATATCCTAAATCTTCTGAGGACGACGATAAAAAGATGCTTAGGGTGACCAGTGTGCTTTGATATATTGAGAATAAAATGAGCTGTAGGATGGTAACTCGAATTGTACAGAACAAAATTTCTGACGCTGTCAATTTTAATAGTACACTGTACATTGAAGGTGGGATATAAAATTCTCTTGAGCTTTTAGTTCTCTATACACGCTGGTATAACAAGTAAGAAACAGTTGTCTCAAAAAATTGTAATCGAGGTGCTATTAGATTAAATTTGCATTTATCTGAGTAGCAATTTTGAAATCGAACGTGAATTACATTCAAAAGTTCTGAGTGGAAAGTTCTGATAGTTTTGCGAAAACAAAATAGAAATGAACCCTGTTTATCAACAAAGTCAAATATTGTTGCTGGAAAGTAATTTTTTGATCAGCTTTGAAGGATATGCGTTCAATTTTTTATCTCTAGTACCTGAAGTATAGGCATTTGAATCTAAAGCAATAACATTTTTTATTCACAAGATGACAACATGGTTTCTGCTATGTTTTCAATTATGTACATACATATATGTGTGCGTGTATATGAGGTATTCCACACCAACACTACAAATGATTTTCCCTCATCATTATTGATTTCGTTCATAATTTTTTATATGATTATCCTAACTCTAAACAGCACTGCTGAATTATTTCAAATTCTTCTCTCCAATTTTTATTTTTTCATCATTTTTAAAGATCAATAAAATTACATTTTTGAAATTATCTAAATAATTCTCAAAAATTCTTCGATCAAAGACAATTATTTCAGGCTAAAATCGGTAGTGGAAGCCATAATTTATATACTTATTTGTCTAATTTCATAAAAATAAAAAATCCTGAATTTGTTTAATTTGGGATTTTTATTGGTACTTATTTATTTGTATACACCAAGCGGACATGTAGACGATCAGTTCAGAACAAATCCGGAGGTGTAAACTTTTTTTTATATTTGACTGATTTAAAACAAAAAATAAAAATTCTTTAATTTACTTAATTTAGTATTCTTATTGGTAATTATTCATTTTTATGCCCTACATAGATGATTATACACGTACAAAAATGAATAATTACCTATCAAAATAAGAAGTAAAGCAAATTCAGGAATTTTTATTCTCTTGAAATTAGTCAAATAAATGTTAAATAAATAGTTTCTACTTTCGGATTTGGCCACAAATGTTCGTGTTTGGTCGAAGAATTTTTGAGAATTTTATCAAAACTTACCAAATGTCAGTCTGTTTTGATGTATAAACATTTATAAATAAAACTGTTGGAGAGAACAATCTGAAATAATTCAGGAGTGCTATTTAGAGATAGGATAACTGTAGTAAAAATTGTGAACGAAATCAAAAATGGTGGGGGAAAATCATTTGTCGAGTTGGCATGGAATATCTCGTATCTGTGTATATACGTATACATGAACATTTTCCTCTTTTTGTTTTGAAAATGAAACAAATGTAAAATAATTATATCTTACCTCTGATGAACAGAATGTAACGTTATTGTAATAACTATCACCCTCTCTAAATTGTCGTTACTAATATATTTTAACAGTGAATTGTTACTCTTAAGTGAATACCGACGTTTTGAAAAATTTATGGACAATTTTATTATTCGAGATAATTTAATGCTAGTATAGTATTTCGCACAAAATGATTATTATAAATAAACTTTGAAGAATAATACTGTCTTATCTGTTGAACAAATATTATGTTTGTACAAGGACGATATCAAGTACATAGTTGGTAATTATACAGGTAATATTTGATGAAAGCTAACAATCGAGATGACTTTGTATTGTTGGTGCAAAGTGATCACCAGGATCATCTAGGTAATAATTTCAAGATGCTGTGGATGAATATTCACTGATCCGAATGCAGAGAGGGCTGTTGATGTCTAGATCCTTTTACTCGCAACAACCACTGGATTAACTTCAGGTAAGTAAAGTACTAGTGATTTATGATATATATGTACTATAAGTAGTCGTATTTATCTACTTTGATACAGAATGGTATTGATCGACGATTTTTTAGGCAGTTATATGTTGATCGACATCGGTTCAGTCAATGTAACTTGGTCAGGAGGAAGCAAACCTACTGGTATACCTCCAAAGAACTACGATTATTAAGAACGGTTCCCTTACATAAGATTCGAGTTTCCACGTTTTCATCATGCAAATATGCAATCTAGCAGGTATTTCTCGGCAATAGAAGCAAAATTACATTTTACTGCTACAGCTGGTTCCGATTTAACTGCGATAAATCAAATTTTGGATTTTAAGAATTGTTCGCTGCTTGATTAGTTTGCAATTTGAAAAAATGCATTGTGTGCATAAACGAGGTATACCATAGTGGAATTTGCTTGTACTTTGTACGCACTGTGCAGTACGTCAGTACAAGTTTATGAAATTAAAAATCATAATTGCTTCAATTTATCGAAGTGAATAATGAACTTAGCTCGTGCATTATGCATACGAACTCTACATACCCACGAACCACTAGTTTTCTGGCTACGCGGTGGGTCCAGTATTTTCCTAAAAGTATCCTTTGTTTATGTTCACCTGTAAGGACTCTAAAACTGAAAGTTTCCCGTAAATGTACTATAAAGCAATCGATTGCCCCCTAAAACCATTTTTACCATTCAGTTACTTTTTTTTTCATAAACTAAAATGGACTGAAAAAATGAATTTGATGCTTGAGAACAATGATTATGTACTTCTAACTCCACATAGGAAAAAAAAAAAAAAATTGAATCTCAATACTCTAATACTTCACAAAATCCTGGTTTTTAAGGTTTAGTTAAGTGTCGTTACCAACAGAATATGTGCGCTCATTGCAAATAATTTTATACCTACGTTTATTTAAAAATAGAAACATTGTTCTCAAGTATCAAATTGATTTTTTCAGTCCATTCTAGCTCATGAAAAAACCAAATAATTAAAACATCAAAATTTTTTTATATATTTCATGATTAAAATTTCAATCGCCCCCTGGCAACGTGTTCATAATATGATCCAAAAATTTTTGTATTTCCACATGATTTTTTTTTTCTATAATATGAACATATTTTTAGAGTGTAGTCGAAAAAATTCCAAAACTGCCAAAATAACTGACATCCTAGTATATGTATAATTTTTTTATTTGATGAATTTTATGAAAAAATATTGGAACCCTAATACCTACCCCCCCATTTTCACAAAGCCTTCCCCTATTGCCCCTAAAATTATCCGACGAGAACTGTGAAGCATGAGTTCTACTTGTGACAAAAGTGCAGCAATCATTCTGAACCAAAGAGATTCTTGAAATTATTTTTTGTAATACTTTAGTTTCGAAATCACGAGTAATTAAAAGGACGTCTGAGTGCAAAATTAAACTCAGACATGGTTTTTTTTTTATATTTATTATTTTTTTAAAATCGTTTTTCAAATATTCTTAGTTTCTAAAAGCATCTACAGTTAACATTTATACAGAAGGTAATATCTTCAACCATTTTAATCTCACCTATAATTTTAATTAGATAATTACAGTTATCGAGACATTCAGAAAAAAAAACAAAATTATAATATGCTAAGTAAAAACCTAAGTAACAATACGCATATAAATATTTTACACATGTTCTAGTCCTCGTGTAATAAATCCATCAGATGTCTACTCTTGCGCTAGAATTAAAATTTTATAAATTGACAACTTACGAAAATTATTCAACAGTTAAAGTATAATGCTTTATTAAAATACAACCTGATGGCGGCATTCGGTTCACATTTGAATTGAGTGATATATGATACGGGTAAAATACATAAAATAATCGTGCTCCTGATAATATTCTGATGCGTCCAACAAACTGCGCCCCAAATTCAATCACCTCAATTCAAAGCGAAAAATGATCAAGTGCAACGTGTAAATTATCATTAATTTCAATTATAATTCGCCAAGTTTTTTATGCTGCATGTCTTCTTTCCAGTGATAATTACTATTGTTTTTTGCAGCATAATAATATTGAAAACAAAAATTTTACCATTATCAAGCCATTGATCGTTTCACAATACCTATCTATTATCCGAATTTCCATACTTCATTCTGTATTCCGAGTGATCTATAAAATATGTAACAGTGACAGCAAACCATGAAATCGATGAAAATCGAATTTCAAACTTGAAATAGTGTTTCATCATAATTCATAAATACGTCAGAATAAAATGATAACAAAATAACGAGTGACATAAATTTCTATTTTGAACTGCATTCAGGAACAGGGAATGCTAAATAAAATGCAATGCACGAGACAGTGATAATTCAACCGTTTAATATCGTGCTGTTTTTGAATCGATGACAAATTATCGCTTCCTATAAAGTATTAATACCTTATTGCAAAGTTGCAAGTCGTACGAACAATAAAGTGTGTGTGCGTGTGTGTGTGATGACACTGTGCTGACCTAGGTGCGACATTTACGTGGAATGTACCTAATACGATATTATAGTATTTTCACAGAGCTAGGCTCATTTTCAAGTTTATTCAAATTCATGAAAACAATTTTTTATGGAAAATAATATATGACTCAGGCTTTTTTGTCCGATTTAGGCAGGAATCAGTAAAAGTACGAATCGGAAATTATTATTAAGCGCTTATGACAAATATTGTGGATTATGATGTGACGATCTTTAATTGTACTGTTCAGGGAGTACATAAGAAATATCGTCCCAGGGATGACGATATAGTCCTTGTTTTAATCTCTTCTGATCCATAAAGTGACCTGGAAAACAGAAAAGGTTATAAGTATTCATTTTATAGTGATCTGTCAGAGCATATGGATTTTATACTTTGAGTGAACCCGCTAATATCGAATACATACCAATGAAACCGATACTCCTTCCAAGTACGAAGAGGCTGTTGATAGCTCCAATTTCAATATATTCCTGAGCCTCTTCCCTCGTGAAGCTGCCGCTATTTCTCAGCATATCGACAAATGCGCATGCAATCATGCCGTCGACATTGAGAATAAGATTAGGCTTCTTACTTGTCGTAATTTTTTCAACTTCCAGAGCATATTCCACTAGTGGTTTGGCAGGGAAATTTTCCAACACAAATTCTTTAATGAGCTTCACGCGCATATCCGGATTATTGATGGATTTAATCCGATGCCCAATTCCCATGATAAGCTTCCCTTTCTTGCGCGTGTCATTTACGAATTCCTGAGGATGAAGGCCTGCGTCGTAGGCTTCTGAAAACATATGGGCTGCACCATCTAAAGCTCCACCAAATCGATCTCCCTGTAGGCAAGGGCAAAAAAATACGTAAAACATCGGAATGAGGTCATTTAGAATTCGAAATTATTTTCCACTGATGGTTTAACGTAATCACGATTAATCGGGAAGCTTTTGACAACTTACAATAGTAAGTAATCCAGATACTAGTGAGCTGACTAAATCTTTTCCAGCTCGGGCACAGACGATAGTATTGTGGGCACCTGATACGGCTGGGCCGTGATCAGCGGTAAGCATCAGCGACATTTCCAGGAATTTGCAATAAGTTGCGGGTAAACATCGCTGGAACCACAGTAAAGACACAACTCCGCCAATTCCAACATTTTGTTTCAGCACCTCCGTCACTGGCATACCAGCATAGAGCAGCTCATGGCCACGCTCATCGCAGATCGATGTCATGAAGGATGCAGGTTTTCGTATCAAACCAAGTTCCTGAAATAGAAGTAGTACAAATCTCTTAATGTAATAAATTGCCCTGAATAAAATTGTGTAAGGAGTTTGTAAAATGTGTACCAACCCTTGCCCAACTATAGTCCATAGGTACAGTGGGTGGAGGAACTTCGGGTTCAGGACGAATGATTCCAGCTTTCACTAATCCCTGATAGACATTCTGGATTAGATCGCCGAGATTGTCGAAGCTATCGGGAACGTAAGCTCCAGCAGCTTTCAATGCAGCGTTCTTCGCCACAGCTGTTTCAAGATTACTGTGCGCAATAGAGCCAGCATGCCCAAATTGAACTTCAGATTTGAACATACTGGCACAGGTACCGATACACCAAGCTACCAAAGGTTTCGTTATCTTCTTAGACTTGAGAGCTTCGCAAACTTCGTACTCTTCAACTCCACCCACTTCGCCCAATAGGATTATCAGCTTGACATTGGGATTGGCTTGATAACGCATTATATGGTCCATGAAATTAGTGCCAGGATAACGATCTCCACCAATAGCTACTCCTTCTAATACACCATTAGATGCTTTGGAAACTATATTATTCAATTCGTTTGACATACCACCTGATCTCGATACATAGGCAACGCTGTAATACAGAAAAATTTGGATGACTCGAGTGTCTAAAAAGACAATAAACGGGAAATAACCGCTTAACCAACTGAAAAACCTCACCTTCCTGGTCTGTAGAGTTTGCTGTGTAGAATATTATCCATCATACCTCCAGTGTTACCAATTTTGAAACATCCAGGCTTTACACCACCAACAGTTGCGGGTCCGATGATAGTGACTCCTTTTTCCTGAGCGAGTAGAATTAACTTCCTTGTCATATTTTCAGGGATACCTTCAGCGATAATGGCAATAGTTCTGATTTGTGGGAATAGAAGAGTTTCAACTGTGCTGTCGTAAGCTGAGCGCAAGGAGGCAAAAGTCACCATGACATCAGCATCTTGATGCTTGTTCATCGCATCTTTCATATGTTTGTAAACAGGAATCAATACCTATGCAAAAGAATCGCGCTGTCAACAACTTTTCTTAAACTTATCGTTAGACTCATCAAAACTTGAATATAAGTCGAGCTGACCTCTTTGTGGCCCCAGTAAAATTTCTGCTTGTGGTCACCCACAAACGGATATACAATAGCTGCTACAGAGGGTTCTGTTCTCCTGCATACAAAGTCAAAGTCCAGCATACTTTGAACAGCCCTGTTTTGCATTCCCCAAATAATAGCCCTGGTTTTATTGCTGAATAACTCCTGCCCACTAGACGAATCAACAACGTCGGTTTCTTTTATCTTTTGTTGTTGCATAGGCAAGCCAGAGCTGGTCTTTTGTGGCGCTGGGGGACCAACATCCTGGCCAGAGGGGAGGAGGAAATTAGCTGTCGAGAATTCCTGTGCCTCAGGATCAGGAATTGGCTTCTTTCCGAGAGCCATACCGCAGATAGCAGTCATGTGTGTTTCAGGACCGAATACATAGCCACATATGCCCAGGCGCTTTCCAACTTCGCGTATAATTCTGTTCGTAAACACAGGTACAAATAAGTCACAGTAAACGTTAACAATTCAAACACAGCATCGCAACGTGTTGTTCGTTGACATCAAGTTACCTTAGACCCTCTTGGTAGTTAGGCCCTGCCCTCCTCACAAAGATTTTAATATCATATTCAATCAGCTTTGGCTGAAATTCTTGCAGAGCCTTGACGATCCCCTTGAATGTTGCTGCAACGTTTGTGAAGTTAGCAATACCACCGCCGATAATCAGTACTTTTCCATCAGGATGCTTTTCTTTTGTCATCAGGCTCAGAATGGTTTTCGCGTACTCATAAGTTTGCTGCTCGCTGGGGGCTCCAGAGTATTCGCCATAGTTTGCCAACTCTGATGCACCGCCAAGATCGCAAATTGTATCCGAATAAATAACGGACGCACCTGAAAAACATCTTCTTTAATAAAAAAAAAAAATAAAAAAATACTTTTAGCAAACAAAACTGCAAATTATATGATTGCAGGTAACTACAACACGTGATTTAGGTCTTTCGAGTTTCAAAGTTTTCTTATACTTGTAACAACTCTCACCTCCACCAGCGACCATCGTCCAGATGCGTCCCGTTCTGTTCAGGATTGTCAATTTCAGACTGGCACCAGACTTAGCATCCAGATCAGCAATATAAGCTTCTTCGGGATAAGCATCCCGACCAAAAGGAGGTGGATAATCAATTTCACCCCACACGGGTCGGCAGATAAAATCAGCTGTAGTATCCAACTTTGCTGCAAGATCCAGTATGTAGATTGCGTCATTTGTCACAACCAACGGATTTATCTCCAAGTAAGTGAAGTACAATTCAACGTATAATTTGTACAGAGCTTCGATGAATTTGGCGATCACACTGAAACAAACAAAAAACACTTGTCTGTAGGTATGGTTTACCCTGGCATTGATGTAACATGTTGCCAATTATCCGAAATAAACCTGCAAATGCGAATACATTGAAATATTGATAGCAAAGCCCCAAAGGACACAGGACTTTTGCTGAAACCAGGAGACAAATATGCTGAATAGCTGATCTGTGCCGATTGGTAATTAATATTTCTCATGTGTATATTATGACAGCAACAGAGGGGGATCTATAAATTATGTTCAAGATAAAATTGTTGCTTATAACTCGATAGTATCACGAAAATGACTCACGGTTTTTTAGCTGGCGATACATTGATTAATAATTTTTCAGTCAGCTTAGCCTGGTCAGGAGGAGATGAACCTACTGGTACTTCCAACTTGAGAGCTTTGGCATCTACGTCTCCAATGTCTACTCCACCTTGGTGATGGAACAGAATTGTGTCTGCCTTACGATGAGAGTATATGCAGACGTAAGCTTCCTCCTCCTATTGACGTAAAGAACAATTCGGAGAATTACAATTAATAGGCGTTATTGGATATTGTTTTAATAATAGGGTGCCTAATAAAGTCAGGACCCAAATTCCCTGGGGATCCCAGGTTTTTCTAGGCAATTTTTCAATTTTTACAGATGTATCGGAGAGATAATTTTCCATCTGTGGTGCACTTAAACAATGTTAGTTAGTACGAAGCGGAAATTTTTTTTTTATATATGTGTCGGATAAAATTGTTCATACTTGGGTCTTTGCATATAGTACGTATCGGTAAGTTTTCTATTTATAAGTTGATTGAATAATAAAAAAAAAATTCGTATTCGTCAACAAATTCCCTGAGAATTCCTGGATATTCCAAGAGAAAAAAAAATCTCTGAGAATTCAAGGAGTTCCAAGTTTTTCCAGGTAGTAGACACCCTGTAATAAAATTGACGACAAATCTTTCAAAATTGAAAAAATTACTTACAGGTTTGTGAGGTATGAAAGGCTCGATTATAAACGTCTTTAGCTTTCCAGTAGCTTTTTCGACCTGTTGATCTTTGTTCATCCTTTCTTCTACCCATTTCTGAACGGTAGGTAGATCAGCGTTTACTTTGATTAGTCCCAATTTACCACGTCGCTTGATCAGCTGATCAGGCTTGACAACTAGTTTCTCAGTTTTGAGCCATGGATTTTCAACAGCAATATCAACCCAGTTTGTATTGTCATCGATAGAAACAAACTGGCATTTAACAGCAGCAGTTCCCTTCACTAGATTACGATTAATCAGATCTTTGCCCGTCGCCTCGCGTATTGCCTTGGCTGACATTTTTTCTAATAATCTGAAACACACAAGTTTAGATTTTCATTTATAAAGCTGTCCCATTTTTCTTCGTTATATCTGAAATTTGAAAAAGCATTTTACAGTATTTTTTTGTATGTGATTTAGTCAAAGTAAAACGATTCTGCTACACAAAAAGAGAATAAAGAAGATTATCTGTGGAGTGACCAGATATTCAAGTAAATGCTGAACATCAGAGAGTTGAAAAACAGTTTTTCTAGTTGACTTTTGGACTCATTATACGTAAGTGACTGGAGTGCCAAAGTTGTAGCTATAGCAGGAAAAGTATGTAGGCATGAAAATAAAATTGTTCCAGCATAAATTATTTTTTCATTCAACCAATCGGCACGAGGGAAAATTAAAATAACACATAAGCGAATTGTTATGTACCAGAAAACCGTTACCGCTCTAGAATTCAATCGAACATTGAGCCAGACGGAAGGTCTCTACTTTCACTTGTTATATGATAGTATCGTACAGTTCCGTGCAGGCATATAACATCTACATCTATCACAATAAATTAATGAGGGCACATTCAAAGGGCAGCAGATTGAAAAATTTATTCGTAACCAAGAATGAAAATGATATTCCCAAACACTCGACCCTCGACTGACGCATAGATCTATGGACGTACAATGTACATACATTCTGCATATAGGTATACGTTGTATGCCGTGCACGTGTACAGTTCGACGATAATTCCGAACGCGTGGCTTTTATCCAATTATGCTTACGACGCACAGGAAGACCATCGAGGTATTGTACGATAAAAATTAAAGAAAAAAAATTATCATTTTTACATCTCTTATTCTCTACGCAGATCGAAATCAGCAATTTTTTCGTTAATGTGGATTCCTCGTTATAACGTTATTGGTGACAGAGCATACATGTGAGTATGAGACAATAAAATAAAAGCAAAGTCAACGAATGAAAGGATTCGAGGTTGCACGTATATTTGGGTAATAAATAGTCTGCTGCTGATCAATCGAACGTACAGAAAGACCGTATGGATGCCGAAAAGGTCCGGAAAGCGGTCTTTCTAACGCAGAGACGTGTCAGTCCAACGTTACGGCACTTTCTCCGTTCACAACTTTCTTCAAATAAAAATTGATCCAAGTTGAGTATCATTATACGTATATATATATTGAAAAGTTCATATAGAAGTAACGGGAGAATATTCGGACAGAGGTATCGTTGTTGAAAACTTGATCAATTTTACACTTGTAAAGCAACTGATACAAACGTCCTGCTTCTTGTGCGTATGTACAATTAAATATTCGTTTAAAAATACCGCGATCTGAAATACGGAAAACACTATAGGCAATTCAATGTCCTAATGAATCGAAACAGACATTTTCGCCTGATGTTACAAGATTGGCTCAGAAACGGCGGGAAGAAAAAATTGCAAAAAGCAAAAGAAATCAAAGGTGAAGAGACACTCGTGGCCGCGTCACGTTGAGAATACATTACCGATAATTTGCGGGAACCTTATGTCAATGAGGCTAACCTTGACTAAAAGTCGTCATTTAAATGAATTCTAATTCACGTGTGCGCGTACATGAAAAGTTGAATAAAAAAAGAAATAAGAAAACGCAACCTAGGAAGAAGTAATGATGTAAGCACCGGACGAAACGTTGATTGCGAAATTACATTTTAATTTGAGAGATTCAACTCAAGGGTGCTTAACTTTCCACAGTTTAAAGCTCGAAAACTACTTTTGACGAAGAAATAATAATACATTGAAGGTAACAATGATAAAGAAAATTACAACCAGTCGGTAAAACATATACGTACGGCGGTTAAATACAGTTGAAAGCAAAGGCGGGAATAATACGAATGAAACGTTTATCCACTGAAAACAGTTTTACCGTTTGTGAGGATGAAGATTTTGCAAAACGTAGAACACTTGGACGTCTTTCACCTGGTGCGTAAAGGTTCGTGATATTTGTGCTCTGCCAAAATGGATTTCTTATTCTAACAGGTATCACGGTGTTGACTTGAAATTGATTGTAATTATGAATTGAAAAAATTAGAAGTAAGTGACGACAGAACAGATCGTTTACTCGGCCGACTGCTCGCGGCAGACTGAAGTTTCCGACGTGCTGCGATCCCATATGTATAAATGTGCATTATACGTGTATTATAACGTATGCCTGCCTGCATGTGTATGTGTGGGAATCGCTGCCCCACGTCCTTGCGATAATCAAATGGCAAAAGCCACAGATCGTACGATTTCAACATTTTTCTGCATATCCTAATCGTCACACTCATCCGATCTCTCTTTTGCTTCTCTCTTTTTCTTTTCGGAATATAAAAAAGTTTAATATCGCACGACGGATGCATAACTGATCTTCGCAATGCCCCCGCGTTTCAACTTGCTAAACTTGCTCTTCATTATCAAGGAGAACAATACACTTATAATATGTATGAATTGTATTAAAAAAAAAAATACAATACACTTATAATATGTATAAATTATACGTGTAATAAACGGAAGAGCGACAAACAGGTTGAGAAGTGAAAGGACAAACTAATAGAAATACACACGTTGTTTAGGCCGTATTTGTATAAGAAATATGACATGTGTATGTCGTAGGAAATGACGACCAACGAGCCATCTCGGAAGGGAGAACTAACTATTAAATGAAACGTGAAACGAAGCCACGTGGCCAGGCACCCAGGTCACCGGCTCATGAAAAGGAAGTTGCAGATTTAGTTTTGACTTGTATGTATTTTTAGTAGGATTTACCGTGTAATATGTCACGGCAACGTTAGCAAATAGCGAGACGGTGGCAAAAACAAGCGTGCAAAACAAATGATTGCACGGAGATTAGGTCGTTGACTCATCGTTGAATCAATTGTAGGACGGGAAATTACGGTTGATACCTATATTATACATATTCGATAAATAAGCGTTCAAACGGTTAACGATAAGCTTACGTCATGTAACGAGTTGTATAACAATTAAATACTGCTACATAGGGTATGTATAACGCTACGAATTTAATTGAATTTCGAACAATTTTACGGACATTTAAAAATACCAATAATGCAAATAATAATCGGAAGAGAAAAAAATCTTAAAAACTTTTTAATATACTGTATACTATATGTATATACTTCTTACTACATATAGATATTGAAGAATAGAGTTTACGTATAGTATTTTCGTATTTGCAGAAAGGGCAGGAGGGCGAGCTTTGCGTCCTGCGGTTACCAACATCTATTATCGGATAGCCCCCCCCCCCCTGCCCTCCTAAAAATGTGAATATAACGCATAAGCTGCGTCGCTTCAAGAAATATTCTCTAACCACACATGGATACGATAGAAATATACGAATTCGTATCGATATCTTGAATCGGCAACGATTATTTGACGAGGGAACATCAGGCGGAGTAGCGCGATAAAATATGCAGGTTTATACCACGTGGTGATAAAGTCACACCACGGCCACGCGTGTACAAGCAGGCAGGACTGTTATCACCGGCGGACAAGTTCATATGCATAGCGTACACATATACCTATCTACTTCAATTTTGTTATATTCTAACCATTACGTAGGGGGCGGTCGCTAACACTGCAAATCGCCTTGTCCATTGCGTAACGCATCGTCGCTCCATAGTATGTGTTACATGTACATTTTTTGGAAGTTGATGGGAGGGGGGGGGGGGGGGGTGTGTGTGTGTGTAAAAGTGCGTTATGTGTACACATACCTACGTGTGGCCATTGGCCATACAAATCCGGGCAATGAAAAGAATTTGCATTTACACAAGGGCTTAGATGTAACCTATTTTCACAATTTAGTTGCATTATATCGATAGCAGCGGTCACGAGACTGAAACTACCAGCCAGAATTAGCGGCCAAACGTTCTAATGCTCATTTGAATAAGATAGTGAAGTACCTTGAACCTCCGATACTTTTATAGAATTACGAGGATAAGACTTAACTGCATTTTTCTATTTCCAAAAAGTTTAACCGTTTGGCTGCTAGTTTCAGCTTCATGCAGCGGTCTGTACAACTTGTTGTCGTCATAGAGTAAATGTTGCAGAAGTTGGATTAGAATCGGTGAGCAATTCTGTGAAGGATTCGCGAAGTATCGAACGCGGTTCCGGATATTACAATATCAACCTATTTATGTTTACTTCTGCAGGAAATTTCGTGTATAACTGTTATTCTTATCGTAATATTTCAAACTGTAACTGTTATTTTCCAGTCGATTGGACAGGCCGAGTCAAGTAGAGCCGCAGGTGAAGCCTTATAGAATCGGTTATGCGCGCACACACGCACGCATACGCACACAAATGTATTATCTAGTCACGACCTATCTCAACAATAGCGTAACATATTTCAAAATATTCTTCGCGGCCGCCGGCGATAATAGTCGTGATAAAAATAACGACCATTTTTCACAAAGTTATGCCACCGCGAGGAAAAATAGTCGTGCGATCATTATTTTTTTATATGTTTAGTTGCGAGGAACAGGATGTTTTCAATATTTGGACAGAACCTCCTTCGGAAACGAAAACCAATTCCCGATTGGCGACTATCTGTGTATCGTTTCGCTGATGGAGGGGTCGTGACGTCTGCTTGACAACACACGAGTGACCGAACCGTGATGAATACGTGATAGTCACGGTTGATGACGAGCCTTGCACGTCGCTGTTTCGTACGTTCGTTCTTCACAGGCGAGAGAAAATGTTCGCTTGTTTTTCTTCGAGTAACGTACATTTGATTTTTTAAATAACTTACACCATCGCGACAACAATAGCCGAAGGACATTCTATGACTACGATGATTCTTTGACTAATTATGTCTGCTGAAAGAGGCGTCGTTGTGACATTATTACCACATTTGCACTATCACTCGGCACTCGTCTTCCTGTCGCACGGCGTAAACGCACCAAGTGTTTTTTTTTTTTTTTTTAATCTCTCTCTAATGACGAGAAATATTAAAATATTGGGCCAAGGGGCCCATAAATTTTAAACGAATTGGAGGGAAATGTGTTTCTCTAATTCGATTTACGACTATGCAGTTTTTGTTTTTTTTACCTTAAAACGTGTATACTTATAGCGGAAACGAGTAACAGGCGGCAAATAATAATTTTTTTGTTTTTTCGCTTCCCACCACCCACCACAAACGAACGAAGAGCGGACCGAAAGATGTCTAACGCACGACTGAAGAATGAGAGTTTATTTTCATATAAACCAGGTCGGAACGTGTTTAAATCATTATTCATTCATTAAGGATGATAATTCACGCGTAGAAGAGAATAGTAGATAATGGGCTTCCTGCATTCCCTTAGCTAATTGATCGGAGTTTCTTTGTAGTAGGTGTACGACGGAAAACGAAATATGTAAACTTAGCAGATCTATCATATCTACTAAGTAGTACTTGTCTACGTTCGGAGAACTCCTCGGCAAACGTGCGCAGTGTCTGCATTACATCCGTAGAATAAAATATCCCGATAAGCCCAAAACCGCTGCAGAGAGGAACTTGGCTATTTTGGCAAATAGATATATTATCGCTACAAGCAAGCGGCAAACCCGTGGCTCCCGGTTTTTTTGCCACCGCGCGATTGACAATCAGCCTGGAGTCTCGCGAGTTTAGTCCGGAGTCAAAGTGCGAGTATTACGTAAATCAATTTGCATTTGCGGCGTCATGTGAGAATAACAGATAATCCGCACGCAGGCTACGCTTAATACTCAGGTCAAATAGATTCCTCGTAGATTCAACGTGCGTCGTACGCGTCATGCGACGGCTTCTGAGTTTGAGCAGAGCGCGAAACGCAGGCTTATACATATATACGCTAATAGAAATGGTGTAGATGAAACGAATTATACACAAATAGGGTATAAAAATATCGAAATTGTGTCATCGGTTTAGGTACATACATGTACCTACATTGATACATGTAATTATATACCTACATTGCATGATATGCCTACTAACGTTGCGAATTTATTCGAGACCAACGTCGCGACTTTTCGTACCAATAACCGAGGAATTCAAAACTCGAAGCGTTGCTTCGTACTTCTTATATACATTGCCGCGTTCATTCGAATAAGGATTGCGTACAGGTACCGGACGATAATTGGGCAAACAGTAATTATGTGCGGCTTAATATGTAAATGCTATAATGAAAACGAAGATAGAAAACGTATTATTCGTATTAGGGGTTGCTTTAAGGGGGTGCCCTAGTCAACTTCGACGTTGTCGTATGTACGTGCAAATATCGAACTCCACGTACCTAAAACGTGAAAAAGGGCATAACCTCCCAATTTTATACACAATTCTTAACAAAAACACTCCAATCCACTTTCATTTGACGCAGAAATACGGGAATGGCATGGATTCCATGAAATCGCAATGGTAAATTCGTTGAATTCATGCTACTTCTTTATTTCTGCGACGAATGGAAATGCATGATATTTGGAGATATATAGGTACGTCAACCTCGAATCCGACAAGGGCACCCCCCTAAGCGTAAACGACGCGTTTAACACATGATTGTTATTTCAAAACGTCACGTAATAAGCCAACATCTTCGTCACTTGACTATTTTTGAATCCCCACCGATATTGAACGGAGAGAAACTTTGCATAAATATGAGGAACAGCATTGGCTAATTATTTTTCACAAACCGCGTGACGTGATGTACATAATTGGTGTACATCAGTAAGTAAGCAACCATTAAGTCTACATTTTGTAAAGTCTACATCAGCAATATACAAAAATCGTGGAACACTTGTTCTTATGGGTTATGAAGGAGCTTGATTTTAAATCACGAAATAACGTGAGCAATTCGGGCTGCAGTCCAGCTGGTGGGAGAAAAAGTTGCATAAATAAAAGAACTAGAAATACGTGAAAAACCTTGCGTAACCCGTTGAACGCGATTGCATATTTATTGAATTGGTGGTTACGTTTCTGCCAAGGTTATTCCCGTTTCGAAATGAAAGAAATAGCAAGACATAACCGTTTTATCTTCCTATCTGGAATACTGGTCTACACTACACTACAGTCAATCAGGCGTGACAGATAGTAGTCGTATTTGATTATTCCGATTGTGCAACTACCCCGTGCTCAATCAGGTTTTAATTACGCTGAAAAAGTATATATTATCGATATTGAACGTAATCTCAATCACCGCGGTCACATCAACTGTAATTCGCAATGGGCAGGCAAACAATGATATGACTGATTGAAGCAAAACTGAAATGACGAATGAATATCAGATCTCTGCGCTATTTTTTAGGTTAGTTGTGACGCAAGTTTTACGAGAAGTTCGAAATTTTTAATAGAAAGAAGAGAACCTAGTTGTTTATATACTCGACAAGAACAATTGTCAAGTAAATACAATCCCGTCGTGCGTCGCTTGCTGTTGTTTGGCTGAACATCTCTTGTCAATTGGCATCATTGTTGCAATACGGATGTAATAAAGACGAGGAACAATAAAACTATATTATCCAGATATTGGAAGGTAAGTCGTGATTATAATTCGTCGGATTGAACGAAATATTCTATAATGTTACTCACAAGTTGACAGGCGCCTCGGATAATAACGTGTAATTCAAAATTCGACTGGAAATCCGACGACGAAAACATCCATCGACACAACCGACAGGGAGCGAAAGGACGATTTAACGCTGCGCCCCGCGATCGCGAAACACCGAAGACGAACAGTTGCCACGCTGTCACCGACTAGACACCACGGATCGAACCTTATTGATGAGATTTATAGATTCTGAGAGCTGCTTTACATCATTTGCAATGAGTTGACACCAGTAAAAGCAACTGGCTCAATCTAAGGGAAATAAGAGAAAATCTATTATCAATTAACGTCAGTTGCCTTCAATATGGCCGACACGTCGGCGACACCGTCCATGGAGACTAGAGGTAAGGAGGCCGAACGCATAGGGCGGAATCAGGGTATGGACACTTAGACCTCCCCTCCACTCCTTATTCAAGCGCAGTGGACCAGGGCCATACCACAACAATAAGATGTAAAATTCCCATGTATTAAGTTTAAGTGGTATCACTGACATATCGAGGCGTCCTCTGGAGATTTGATAATTGGCTTGTATGAAGTTAATGTTAATGATAAACTGTTTGAAGGAGGTTTGATTATTGTTTGTAAGTATCAACAGAGGTCGTCGTAATCAACATGTACCAACTATTGTGGAAAAAAATATGAAATTCCTATAATTTTGTTAGTGAAAACTGTTATTATGTTGGCTATAGCCCAGTCCACACCGACGAATAATTTGCCTCAAAAACTGTTGAGTGTCCATACCCTGGGGCGGAATCGTCGAAAAGTGGACCGTAAAAGTGATGAAAGATTTTGTAGTTCGGGATGTATCCGCAAGCGATACCAGCGCCTGGTTACGAATAGGATACATACGTGAGGATCGATAATTCAAAATCACCGCCATGGAGCCCCGAACGCTGTACTGCGGACGTGGGCTACGAAAGCAGTGAAAATTTTTACTGAAATACCCGCTGGCGCTGCTGTACCCAAGAGAGGATGACAGAGACAGAATGAGAAAAAAGAGAGAAGAGAATATTCATATTCGTAGCGCAGTTATACGTAAACAGATGAGAAAAACAGTAAATTGTTCGTTTGTCAATTAATTCTGTCATCATGCATTTGTTAACTAGATAATATTTTTGGGCATAATTCAAAGTCGAGTTGACCTAAACCCTAGAAATATTTATTAATAAAAATTATTTTTATACACTACGCGTCAAATCCAAATGAATTAAAAAACAACAACAAAAAGTGCGAATAGTTATTATTTAGTGTACAATAGGAATGTCCTTTTTCACACAGATAGGAAACAAAAATTTTTAAACGACAAAACATAACAATTTTATTAAAAAATTATTATTTACTGCACAATAGGAATGTGTTTTTTCGTACAGATAGGAAACAAACATTTTCAAACAACAAAACAAACATTTTTTAACAATAAATAATATTAACAATGCGGTAAACTGCGGAACTGTGTAAATAAATCGATTTTTACCTAAATCGAAGTTCATCCAAGAGCGAAATTTTCATCGCAGACCCTCGACAATTACCGCATTATCATGAATTGTCCAGCTCCGGATGGCCCGACGAACTCAATTGTTCTTCTACTCAACACGATGAAACTAATGTTTTCTCAGTGAACAATTTATATGGAGCATTCCACCCGAATTCGACCAGGCTCCGACCCTCACCCTTTTCGATTCGACTCGAAATTTTGTATGTCGTTCACTCACATTAGTAAAGGCTACCATATTTTTTTACATTTTTCTTTTCCATCCCGTTCTCGAGTGACAATTTTTTGAAAAAATCTATGAAACCAAATTCAATCAGTGATATGTTCTAATTGAAAAACGGCTTTCCGACTCCAAATGTATTGTCTAATGATGTCTTTGATCCATTCGCTTCCGGGCTCGAATTTCGTCTTGTCCTCGTATGGAAGACGTTTTTTTCGAATGTACGCTGGAAATATTGTAACATCACGTTACGATTGTACAAGCTTGTAAAGAATCTCTAAAAATTCTCAACGATCAACTTACGCTTCGGAAATAACAATCATGGGCACGAATTTTCCATTCCGAGTCGTAAGTTATATTAGGCGGACGAGTTTTCATATCCACACAGTCAAAAAGCGCGCAAAGATTCATCTGGACAAATTGGTTGCATCACAGGATGCACAGATGATCAGTCGATTTCCACACACTCGGTATACCGCTCGAGACGACATTCCGATCGGTCGAGCTCTTGAACACCTGCGACGTGCTGCTCTCGAAAACATCCCTTCGACCACCGGTGATCGACAAGAAACTCGCCCATCTTATTGAGCAGCTTTTGTTCGGCCTCGAGCTCCTCGTAATACTGAGCGTTCGTTCTGCCTGGTGGAAGTTTTGTCTTGTGCAGCGAGGCCATCTGTACGAGAATACTCGCGATGCGTCTTCTTACGCTATGATTGTGCTGCCATCGTCCTAAGCGCTTGCAGTTTACTCTGCTGGCATCTCTCCCAGTTCAGCAGCCTGGGTAAGAACAATATTTCCCCATTGTGCACTCTGCTACCAGAAATAATGTCAAAATAAAATTTGTGATTACACATGACAATATATGAATTTTAACCTCACTTTCATGCTCGTTTTATTCAATCCGTAAATTACAATTTAATAAAGTATTGAAAATAGCATATGTATTTAAAAAAATACCATTTTCTCACCTGCTTAGACATAATGTGGGGCAATCACTCACTACACCTTAAGACGCTGATTTTTATCACAATAAGAAAATCTTTGCAAAACTCGTTTATACGTGCAAAGACGAAAAGCCAAGAATGACGTGTAAATCACGGTCGTATATACGCAACCCATCTCCTATCTTCGCAGCACTAGCGTTTCCCGTGGCTGCATTTCGAACCCAAATTTTCACCACTTTCAGGGTCTACGTTTATAATACTGTAACGTTCTTGGACGTTACGGAAATAAATATGGTTTCGTGAGTTTGATTATCAAGCCAAAATCAAAGGCGTAAATACATGTCGTGAAAAAGCTTTAATTGCAGGGTACGTGTTTCTGGTTTTAAATCTGAAACAAGACTGTTTTTACAATAATGTTGGTTGACGCAGCAACCTTATTCTTTTTAAAGACATAAGAGGTTTATAAACGTCTTTTATCTATGATGACTACTAGATCATTAAAAGTGAGCAAAACGGGTGATTTCACCCTTTGTAACAATACTTTTCCTATAGGCGTTCGGGCTCCTTTACTCTAGGCTTCATGATCACCGCGCTGACGGAGCCCGCAGTGGTAGCGCTGCCAGGCAGGTACATCCTGCGGATCGTTCATCACTTTCACAGTCATTTTGCTAGCATTGCGTTCGGATCCTTACCTCTAGTCTCCATGACACCGTCATTGACTACCTGCCCAACAAGATAGTAGACTTCTTAAGATCGAAAATGCTTGACTTATCGAACTCTGTCTAACTATTACGCAGCGTTTGGAGACTTTCATCCTCAGATATTACTGTAGGTAGCTGCCACCCATGCCGTCAACCCAGCCCCCTGACACTCACCACTGCTCGTATACTAAAAAATTGTACGCGTTTTGTCCCAGTTTTTTAGTTCCTCTACCCGGCGCTAGTTGACTTCTGACACGCTCGCTGCACTGATATATATATACACTAGATTGGATATTACCGTATACTCTACGTGTAAGCTCGTGCGTCCAATTAAGCAATTGAATTTCCGCCATCTTGTACAGAAAGTTGACACAAAATGCGCGCTAGATTTGAACTGCGTAATATATGCTATTTAGATCTAACGATATATTCGTCACACAAAAAAGTTTTTGACGAGTAAAATAATGTTTGATACATTAAATGAAGAACAAATCATTTTTTCGAAAGTATATTATTATTTAAAATTATATGGTGTAAAAGATCATTAAATAATATGACGAAAAACTTGTATTTAAGCGTGATTTTTCTTTATGTTCAAAAGAAGTCCTCAATTCTGAGAAGTTTTCGTCCATTATCCTTTATCCTATGGTGGGCTGAATTCCATACGGATTATTCAAAAATTTGTATAACACTAATTCAACCGTTAGGGAATCCATTTACCATCCATTGATCATTAAAGTGGAGCTTAAGACATGTAAAAAAAGTTTTGAATTAAATTATATCGAATTGGGTGAGTAAAAACTTTATTCAAAAATATGGAGAACAAAACATTCCTTGCAAACGTTAAGGAATTTTTATAGAGTTGCGTGCGATAAACCACAACAATATAATTAGTAGTATCAATCCACAATCCATTCACATGAAGAAAAAGTTACAAGCACAATCAAAAGAAAATAAAAAAGATGTACATATCTGAGCATGCAAATCAGGTACAAATGTGTAGGTGCTCATGTAATTTGGTTACATTCACTGTGGTGGGCCGATCGGATTCATCCTGAAATTCGGTCTGCTGCAAGTTTTCACCTACAGATAAGTTACTAATAAATAACGACAATGGAAATACACAGAAATGTGTCACACACGATTTTTCTGTAACAGAGCACTTTATAATCTGTAGGTAATTAACCGCTTCGACGGCATTGACGCAATAGTGCATCACATCAACGTGTCTTTATGCACACTGAGTTTTCTCTGACCTAAAAGGGATTAATAGTTTCAGATCTTACCAAATAACGTTGGGATACTGCCTTTTCGTAAAGTTATATAATTTTTACTTTTCTTCTGAAAGCAAGAGAGTTCAAAGTGGTCGGAACACAGAAAGCTATCACTTGATGGAGACCACGGACCAATGTTTATATTTGCGATCCACTGCTTCATAATATCAGGTTCATCCAATGGGAACCTACATAACAAGCAAAGTTTAAATTTATTAATTCACACGTTATGTTGCATTGAGTAACGGTACTTACTTGAAGAATGAATAGCCACGTCCATATTCCCTTAATCGGTGACAAGATGAACACTCTGATTTTGGGTTGTCAAATATAGTTGGTACACTGTTCTTTTTCAATGTAATTAGGAATCCTGTCCTATCAAAGCAGTCATTTGTAAAATGAGCCGAACACAATGTGCTATTTCGGTTTGGCTTCCAGTCCTTCCTCTTCATTTCTTTTAACCACTGCTGAAGGCGCAACACATCTTTCACGGGAAATCTACATATCGAATTATAATTTAATCCCTGAGTCAATAATACCCGAGTTTTCAATTTCAATTATAATAAGATCGGTTCATAATTCAAATATTGTGAATTTTTACTGACACGATTCGTACGTTATAATACTCGTTAAATATAATTAGTAAATACTTCGTATGCTGACATAACCTCTGCAAGTTATCATTTGCAGAACGCTTCAGCGTTGTATACTCACTTGTGAAATGATCGCCCACTATATTTTGATTGCTTTGTTTTGCAAAAAACGCAGGTACTCATTGTTACCTCAATAATTGTTACTGTAATTTTCCATCGCAATCGATTATATACACATACATATATCACGTATATATATATATATCTGAAGTGACAAGAATCTGTACAAAATGGCTACCGTTCAATTGGCGTGACGGCACCACGCCTAATCCAATCCAGTGTATATATATATATCAGTGGCTCGCTGCCCTTGCTGACCGCGCGCAAGCTCGTCAGGTAACTACTAGCGCTACTAGTAGTGGAAATTGGCGGCAGAATCGAGGGACATTTTGCGAACCACTTTTAGCAGCGTGTGTCAGGGGGCTGCGTCAACCTAGCGAAAATTGAAACCGAAGTGATGAGAGGAGATATTGTATACTAGGAATACTCCGTCTCTCTCACTTTGCATTCGAATGGCTGAGAGGAAACGTATCGACGAATCAGGTACAGAGCGAGAGAAACAGGTTATAATGGCATCTGTCTCCCTTACCCCTCCGCCACACTTATTGTACATGCGTGGCTACCTCCTATAGTATATGTTTTAAGCTTCCACGATAACTGAACTTACACGAACAGTTTCTAAAATGTCTGATGATCTTTCATCCGTTATAAATTAAACTGGCGAAAGGACGCTAATCGTAAATTGCTTCAAAGAATGATATTTTTTTTTTCTCGGAATTATATATTAAAATATGTTTATCAACTATATTATATTACATAATATATATCGCTCAATGAATCTTACAGCATGGAATGTGTGTACTACATAACCAATCTTATTTTTTCGATTTTGTGATATTTTAAATATTATAATAAAATATTTTCCGTTCAATAATTGATTTAACTCTCCAACAGTTTCATCGCTCTGTGATCATGAACAGGAATAACATTCTTAATGATATTTATAGTACATTCATTCATCTCAGGCATGAATTGGACCGTACTGAATGAATATCCGTAACTGAATCGTCAGTTTGATCAATTCTTGGTTACTGTCCAACGTTGTTGGAATAAGATATCCTGGATGTTCGTTTAGTCTTTACCGAATTTGAAAATTTTAATTTTCGTTATTCTTTTTAGGAAAATATCCAAGTAATCCATCGTCATTGCAATCATTTACAGAAAAATTAGTTGGCATAGTCTTCAATAAGGATTAGACCCTGCCCTCTAGTTTTGCCAAAACGTCGTGTGCGTGTTCAATAACGCTATAGATGTAAGGTCTTTCCATTGGATTAGCTTTCAACATCGAAAGAATTAATTGCTGAATATCCTGTAACAAGGACCATAAACGAGCCATTACAAAAACACACTACGAAGTTAACAGTACTTTTGTTAAAATATTATTTCAGTCGGTTAATCAGTTACCTCATTGTATGGGGCACTTTCAGGGAATGAAATATTAGCGCTCATCACAGCCAACGCTACACTGTCCCCTCGCTCATACACGGTATCAAATGGTGATTTGAAATAACAAAGTGCATACAAAATACAGCCAAGCGACTATAACAAAAATGAACGTCTCAACTTGAATTATTTACTCTAATATTCGTAATAAGCCAAGTGAATTTGGATAGTACATGTTTTCTTGAATATAACATTATATAATAGTAACGTACCCAAATATCCGTCCTCTCATCAATCATACAGTAACTGTCTACATTAAATAATTCTGGTGCTCTATAAGGCATCGAGCACCTTTCAGCGGCAACGTCCTGTAATGTTTGCGCCGTATGTGCTCCGCATACTTTGATCCGGGCTTGTGCTACTGATCCTATAAAATTATTATTGAAAAACATGGCTACAACCATAACAATCCGGTAAAATTATATCTGTATTATCTATTATGATGCAAGAGAAAGTTTACCCAAATCCATAATCACTGGGGTAAGCCCTTCGCCAAGAACAATGTTTGCAGTTTTCAAATCCCTGTGCGCTAAAGGCTCGGGCTTAGCTTCATGGAACGCCTTGACTCCGTCACATATTTGTAAAAATATCTCAAGAATTTCGTTAGGATTCATGTAGTCGGATGATTTTCCTCGCCGCTCCAATTCGTTGGCCAAAGTGCCTTTCTAAGTTACATTCGACGTTAGCTTTGATTTCGAAGTACCTCTTCGAAAGAAGATGAAACGTCCAACTTACATGATAATAGGGTAAAATGAGCAGCACTTCACTAGTAGCATTAACTACTGGATCAGCAGTGCCTTTGTGTGTTGAATCAATGCATTCTATGACATTTGGGTGTTTTATAATTGTATGGTATTCTATTTCTTTCAAGGCCAATCTTTGGTCCTCCGGTCCGTGGCAGACAATCTTCTTGACGGCATATTTTTTATGCGTAAGAGAATCCTCGACCAAAGAGACGGTACTGAATCCTCTAGAAAACGACGACGATTATATCATGCAGCAATAATCACAATCCTTAAGGTTGTAGTAGTAATAATATGTATGCAAATATACCCTTCTCCAAGATGTTCACGCACAGTGTATTTCCTCCCATTAACAGTGAATGTTTCCTTGGCGCAAATGCACCCCATTTTTAAAATCAAACTCAAACCAAGACTGTTCATTTTTAACGATACATAATTATCACAGAATCAAATTTCAAATAAATAATAATATTTAATCATTGGGTAACCACTTTCAAAGCGCCAGATGCTTACACAGATTTCGCTGTCACAAGCAGAAAGGAGTCTTTGAGTAGCAACCAGGTAGCAGCCTAGCGCTACCTACAACAGTAGCAGGTCAGTACGCAAGCCGTAGTGCCGGCACAGCTGATTAACGTATGTGTATATCGTCGGCCGATAAATGCCTATGGTTAATTCAGTCATAAACGTCATGCGTGCCAAAAAGCGTGACACAACTTCCTTATTAGTTTCCCCATCTGTGTTAGAGTTAGTTTATGGTATTTGGTTATCTCAGAAAAAAATTCGCCGTACTTCGCCGATTTCTGAAATGCAGTAGAGAAGTTTTAGTACAGCAACGCTTTTAAGTCTCATTCACAAAGCAACATTTCTGTCATCTCCAAATAAGCTGAAATTTGGATGGATTCCCATTCAAATTAAATTATATCGCATGTCTAATGGTGTGTCCGTATGCGCCAAAAAGACGAATTTGGTGGTGAAAAGGCGTATAAATTTTTTTCGCGATATCCGCTACAAAGGCTCTCAGAACGCCTATTTACACTAGAATAGGCCGAAAAAATCAATGTAGGTAAAAGGCCTTATGTTTGGTGGATACGCTCCTTCGGCACCGTCAATATTTGTGTTTATCACATTTGTAAATGGTATAAGGTTGCATCCGCTATTTTAGTCTATTTTTCGTCAACGACGAAAACCTTCCGAAACATAATGATTTATCGATTTCGGGAAGAATTTATAAAATTTTATACTTTTCCAAAAAATTATATCCAACTTAACGGTATGAGGTTACATCCGTCATTTTTTCACCGCAAATGCTTCTAAAACATTTGAAACGTAAAGATTCGCCGACTTCCGGAGGAATTTAAACATTATTTATGTTATAAAAAAATAATTTTGGACGTAAAGGTATAAAGTCGTATGTTGGCACGTGTGACCTTGCACCGTCAGTGAATGTCATTATTTTTCATAAAGTTCGTGATGACACGGCATAGCCGATAGCGTTGACTAAAGACCTTGACTGAATTATAGGTATATCTTCAGTTCGTTGGCCCTATAGATGCCGACGATTCCACTGTTTCATACCATGATACCACTGGACTAAACAACATCACTACATGGCTCTACGGGTTGGATTTCAGCCGAGAGAGATAGCTCGGAGGTGAAGTGCTGTCTCTTTCGCACCGGCACAATCTTTCGTTTTATTTTGTAAATCAGTGACATCACATTTTTGCTTAAACTGTCTCACGCATACGCATAACTAGTAGAAAGATACAGCCCTTCACCTCCGAGCTATCTCTTTCGAACGAAAATCCATCACTACAGTACTGTTGCGTATAAGGCTGCTTTTTTACATGCAGCAAACAGCTGGATGTAGCAGTAGCAAAAATGCTCAGATTGGTCAATGATTCGGTGTTTTCTTCAGTACTTTGTCATATACGAGAATTGCTGTTCGAAGTAGAAATGAACCTACTTTCTACAGCAGTTGGTTTTACAGCCTACAGCAGAAGTCCCCCCCCCCCCCCGCCAAGTAGCCACCACCCCCCTGCCCCCGTCCCTACGTACCAAGCAGCCAATGAGAGCATTTGAGCTGCATCTCGATTTTTAATTTCTCAAACTATCCGATAGGGGGAACATGGGCAAGGCCGATTTCTGCCATTTTTATAGAGCTCAGTCGCACACGAACTCTTCCGCAGCGAGGTTTATTGAGATTAATTGCGTTCTGTCAATTCGCAGTACATAGTCTAATTCAGAGTTTTATTTGCGTCGTCTCGAAAGGAAGCTTCGAGTTAATATGTTAGCGTTCAATGACAAATAAATCTGTATTCACCGTTGAAAAAGTTTATTGACTGACGACTGACGCCTGGACAAGACTCGTAACACATTGGGAGACAAAACAAAATTGACGAGCAAAAAAAAAGAAAAATGTCGAGTGTACCGCAAGTTTCTAGCGGGCTAAGCAAGCTCAAAAAGAAACACTTTCGTGTTAAGCATCAAAAGGTGAAATTATTTTGGGCGAATGAACCGCTGCTTAGCGTGCTTATGTGGGGTGTCAATCACACGGTAATGTATCACGATTACTTCTTCATTCTCCACAACACGTAGTTCAGATGATAGGTCGCACATACCTACTTTACTTTCCCATGAATCTTTATAAGCTCGATACCGCGTGAAGCTGTTGACAAAAAAGTTGCCGTGCATAGCCAAACCCGACGCGTGTCGACCAATCATTTTATTATTCTATCATACACAAAATTGGCCCATGGCAATGAATTTCTTATCTATACTTTATACGTTAATGCCTTTCCCGTTCTTTTCTCGTCTCTGCAAATTCTTATTAATGCCATGTACTGTATTTGAGTTGCACGAATGAATGATACCGCAAACTCATACCCCTGGCTAGGCTAAGCCTCTGGTTAATTATTTAAATGATATGCATCGTTTGACGACTACTTCATAAATGACAGTACTTCTTTGCACATACAAGTATATACATATTGCTTATCATCATATCTTTAATGTACGTACAACAGAGACGGATGCATTATGCAACTGTGCCGCGTATGAAATATAAAGATTTGTTGCCCGACAGCTGTACACGTGATATAATACCTGTCTGCAATTTTCAATGGCTTTATATAATTATAAAAAAAAGTGTTTTTACTTGTAAGTCGATAAAACAACAAGTAGTCATATACTCTAATGAAACTGAGCGAATAAAAAATTTTAAAGTTCGCTACATAATGTCACGCGACATGCATTCCTATTTAACAGAGCTTTGCATTGTCTAAAGTAGTATGTCAAAAATATCAGTCCTGCTATCCAACAGATTCATTGGTTGATAGATATTGCATTTTTTCTTATGTGCTAGATAAAGGGATGTCATCATCACAATCTACCTAGGAGATAGCAAACGCTTCTTTATTGAATTTTAACTTGGCGCTGCTTATCTCATGCGTATGATCAGCTTTAAATGGCTAAAACGAAAAGGAATAGCTGCTGTGGCAATATTCAGAAATCAGATTTCATGAACTGAGCAATCCTGTTAGAATATGAAAATGAAATTCTCGACGTCAGAGAATAGCCTGTTCACTAACGACATTTTAATGTATTACTTTGATTTTTTTTAGTAGATAATCAAAAAGGTGGTATGTTAATATTTATTTATTTTCTTATCCAACAGATAAATGAGTTGAGCCATATCAACATACCAGTTATGCTGCTTCCCGATGATTTTAGGGCCTACAGCAAATTGAAAGTTGACAATCATCTTTTCAATAAGTAAGTTCTAGTGTCCTGTGTATAAATCATGAGATAAGAGACCTGTTTCTAGGTTTTCTATTTGGTACATACTTTGTATCTCTTTGTTCATGGGCACAGTTTTAAACTTCCATCTCACATTTTGAGAACAATTATACCAATGTAATGCTCGTCGTGCCAATTTATCCGAAGGCCGCATGTTTAAGGTCTGTACTTGAGTTATTTTCAATTTAAATCTCAGTTGCCGCCTGTGATTTTTAAGGAGGGTAGGTACTTTAACGTTGTTAATTGTGGAGGTCGTGCAAGCAGTTGGCCTACCAAGATTGGAAATAATCAAATACCTTGACAAATTAAGCGGCAATTAATGACCGCATCAAAGGCAAATGCTGAAGAATTTTACTTTGATATACTCGGATAATTATTGCATTGATTATTATTCCAGAGAAAACATGCCGTCTCACTTTAAAATCAAAGAATACTGTCCGCTGGTCTTTAGAAATCTGCGAGAAAGGTTTGGAATAGACGACTTGGACTACAAGGACTCTATGACAAGGTGAGATGTCTTGGGATAACATGGAAAAACTTATATTGGGAAGGCAAATGAATATATGTATACATATATACATGTACATTTCTTTTCTATACAATCTTATATCCAGGGGCTTGGATGCATGAGCAAGTGATAGCAATTGTACAGATCTATAGATTTATGCTTTGTAACGAAAGATGAGCTACCTGTTACAGCTTGGAGCATGAGATTGTATATATCTTTGTTATATTTCAATGTCTACCGATGTCCTTAGCCACACCGTTCTTTAATTTGACATATTAGAGTCTATTATGAGGGCCCAGTAAATATTCTGGCAAACAAAAACTTATGATTGTTGAGTTTAAATGACTTTTGCTAATAGATGTCGGACGTTTAATCCTTCGCGAGCTAAACGGCGGCCAGACTCGGCAACTGCCGTTGGAAGGACTCGGCAATTGGTGCAGCGATCGGCGACAGTTCCCTCGATTATTTTATCCCCTCCTCCTTCTGCAGTTTCACATATTCCAGTTCTTTCTAAGCCGCAGCGTGCCTACAGTCTTAAACCAAAACGTTTGAGGTCAGCTAGGTTTTTACATGAGTTTTTCTGTGCGTGTCGTTTGTGGCTAACGTGAAGAGACAACTTCTTAGTTTGATTATTTTTTCATTATTTCGTTATCCTTTTCAATTTCCTTTCTCATCTTTTGCCACGCACGCCCAAGTCGAGCACCAACTAACACAACTCATCATTTTTGTAAGAGAACTAACCGATTGTCGCAAAGCCTGGCATAGTTGGAAGTCTAATCAGCAGAGATGAGAATTTAAAAGGTGTCTGTATGCGTATACTTACTTGACAGATGTGATTCACATTTATAAATTGGTTGTAATTATGAAATTATAAAATAAATTATTGAAATAGTAATGAATTACACATGACCTCAAATCATCAAGTTATTTTGGTCGTGTTCGTGCAACGAAAATGTCGTCGTTTCACATTGAGTTACTAACAAAAGTAGAGTACATAGATATCTACAAATATTATTTGTAATGGCTGTACAACTAACAATATTGGTACCATTCATAATTTTCCATTGATTTATTTATTCATTCAATACTATCATAAACAAATTGTTTATAATTTTGATCAGTGTTATTCTGCTATAATATTTGACACAGCACTTACAACTGTGATCGTTGGCATGCAAGAATTACAGTGTTTACTCATCCTTCTAATTCCTTTCAGATTCGGATAAAGGAAATTAGTCTACAAGGGGTTACATTCGGTCATACGCTCACAAAGCAGATACATCTTTGAGATTTTTTCACGAGCCAAGTAGGGAGTAGATTTATTTAATCTTCGGATGATGATTACGTATAATTAGTCAGCACCTATAGGTAATTTTTTTGATCGAGAAACAAAGGCGTTCAAGAGCTACAAAAATTGTGCCCAACTTCTGTAGTTCTCGCAGGACTAACAATAAGTGGTGGAGGTTGTAACTACGAAGGGCCATATCTGAAATAAAAAATTTCAAATGTGTTTTAATATAAATAACAATGGTTACACATTTACGATCGGGATTATGAAAATTCTCAAAAAAGCAAAAGATGTAACAATTTCAATAAAATTATTGCTTTTTTGATTGAAAATGGATTCGTATTTTAGGTGTCATTATAAAACGATAAAAATATCAAAAAATCCAATCATGAGTGCATGCAAAATCGTAAAAAGAATATGTATGCAAAAATTGATGTTAATCCATTGAATGATGTTTGAGTTAGAAGCTCCACCATGGCGGAAAATTTAATTTCGAGATAAAGGCGTTTGACTGCGGTTCTGATGCTGATTTTGTATGAGATGAAATGGATTAGTCTGACCCATAATACACGATTTCTGGGGCATATAGGAGGCCATCCGCCGCAAGTGCAGCTTTCTGACAGGCTAATCTTTCTAGCCTTGACTTGGTTGTATTCAGACGCACAACGGCGTCCTCTATAGAGAGCGATTGTGCATTGTTTCACTTAAGTGCTCATAACTTTCTCAGTTTTCGGAAATTCGACATTGGTTTTGGACTCAAATATGCTTAAAAGATGTAGCTATAGTAACATGTAAAAAAAAACGATTATTGAAAAGTTGGGACCGGATGTAACCCCATAAGTTACAATAATCTATTTCGGCAGCCAATCACTTTTTATACAGCATTTGAATATTCCAGTTTTGAACAGATGTCTTGGATAGTAGGCAGAATTCAGAATCAATTGCTATTTTTAGATGCTGATACTCTTGTAATTGAGTTCATCTTTCCTTGATGTTTACTGAATTATTTGAGAATCTACAAAACTTTTCATCTTTCTTGTACTCTCTATACAGTTGTTTTGTAATCTTTGATAATTTTGGCAACGGTAATTTTTTATTTATTTTTTTTATTACAGAGGTAATCCTTTATTAATTAACCAAGGAATGATGGCAATAACATTATAGTAGTAAAATAAATAATAGCTAAATTATGTCAGTTGTGCATGCATTGAAGTTGAATTTTATTCAGCCAAGTATATACCATTGATCCCCTCAGATCATTGTCATAATTATATTATGTTAATTTGGCTTGATGCACTTTGAACCTGTTTATATTAAAGATGATGTTGAAAGCATGAAACAACTGCGTAAAATTTATCTTGCATTCTAGATCTCAACCAGTTATCTATGACTCATCAGGTAAGAGTGGCGCCAAGTTTTACCAATCGTACGACAAGTTATTCATCATCAAGACTTTGACGAGTGAAGAGGTAGAAAGAATGCATTTATTTTTGAAGCAATACCATCCGGTGAGTCAATTTCCAACTCTTTCACCATTTGACAACAGAATTGAAAATGCCTGTTAACTTAATTATAATTTTCCAGTATATCGTTGAAAGGCATGGAAAAACGTTGCTGCCACAGTATGTGGGCATGTATCGCTTAACGGTTGACGGAGATGAGCATTACTTTGTCGCCATTAGAAATGCTTTCTCAAATCATCTTCCCACGCACCGGAAATTTGATTTGAAAGGATCGACAGTGGACAGAGAAGCCTCTGACAAAGAAAAGGAAAAAGATTTACCGACATACAAAGACAACGATTTTGTCAAAGAAGGAATGAAAATTTACATAGGGGAAGAGGCAAAGAGAAAGCTCATAGATACGTTAACAGCTGATGTCGGCGTTAGTAGTTCGATGTTGATAATTAATGATTAAATTTGCTTACAGTATCTTTCAATAATAAAAGTCCAAAGCGTTCCATAAACGTTATTCCATTTGCATACAGTTTTTGACACACTTAAATCTGATGGATTACTCGCTGTTGCTTGGTGTTCACGACTGTGCACGAGCAGAACAAGAAAACAGAGAACGTGCCGAGAGAGAAGCTGATGAAGACAATCGCGAAGAAGAAGACGATAGTGAATCCGGTAGCGGCCAAGATACTCGTGGCCCTATGGGAGAATGGTAATAGTTAAAGTTATCTTCGGACTTTATTCTTTCATAAATGATCGTTGAAAGAGTGATATAATGCCTATGAATTTCATGCAATTTATTTTCGAATTGGCACCTATTCTCAAACGCATATTCACCATAGAATCTAGTCTTTGATTTCATACATATACAGTTAAGAATCTTGTTTCACGACAATATTGTAATGCGTTTTTTTTTTTTTTTTTGGTAGCCGGCAGTTGGGCGGCTTTGCGGTTGCAGGGATGTCAACTCCCCCAGAATCCCCGCATACCGCTTTAATGCGAGATTCCAGTCTACAGTATGAAGGCGCTATCATACCTGAGTTAGATATATACGCAATCCCAAGTTCAGATGGTGAGATTTCGAATAATAACTGATCCGACTAACATTTCAGCAAATATTATTAATAGGCTATTGGGACATAAATTGGGGAAAGGGTTGTATTAAAAAAATGATACAGAATCCTGTTGTTCACAATATGTATAGTGAAATGCGAAAAAGAAAGAGAAGGACAGATGTTGGGTGAGAAGCGTTCACTTTGTTACATTCTTTTCAGGTGCCCCGTCGAAGGAAATTTATTTTTTGGCCATCATAGATGTACTCACACATTATGGCGTGCGTAAACAAGCCGCAAAGGCAGCTAAAACCGTGAAGTACGGTGCAAATGTCGACGGTATATCAACTTGCGATCCGGAACAGTACGGGAAACGATTCATCGAATTCATGAGTAAAGCGATAGAATAAGCTCAGATACTTGATCAAATTCAGGATACATATAATTTGAGAAAAAACAACATTCGGAAGTGATTATTTTTTATTTCCTTTGTTCGAGAGATTTTAACATTGATTGATTAAAACAGAAATTTGAAATAATTATACACGTGTAAAAAAGTTGAATTAAACTTTACAATTCATTTAATTGTATTGTCAATCACTTTGTTTTGCAAATTCAATTCTTTGTGATGGGGTTGTTTATATGTGATACAGTGATTTCATAATGTTCGAAGCCTCGTAGTTGAAGTAAAAATTTACAGTAGCCAATGTTAAATCTTTACAATATCCAGCTACTTTTTTTCACTCTTTACATAATCAATACTTTTTCGAATACAAAAAGAGCCTCGTGAATAAGTCACGTCATATTTGTCTGTCGCACCACCGTTCTATTTCAGTTTGTATTCAATTCAAATCGTTACAGTTCTCTCATTGTTATTTATACAGCTGCAGAACGTAAATTCAGCCATTTCAAATCTGAATTGAGCCATCAAATGATATGTATACACGTTTTTGAATAGGTGATGTACAACATTGTAGATAAATTGTTTTATACGTTATTATAATATCCCAAACTTTCTTTCATCGGATCCTTTCAATCTTATTATTCATTGTCCAAACACTGCATCATGCAAACTCGTAAATGATTCGATTTTACTGCATGATCAAAGTTTCTTTCCCGTACCTGACCACGAAACATGGTCTATCATACTTTAATCATACTGTCCATGAGGTGGTGTAAGAAAGCGCAAATGTTGATAGACCAAAATATATAATAATGTTATTTGAGCACATTTTTTGCTTGACAAAAATTCACTTTGATTTTGTTGAGCATGCGCGGAAGCACGATGTACGTTTACTATTAAATATAAAAATAATTTGTTTCAACTAATTTCACGATTTCTATACTACAATACTGATATGAGTTTCGACAAAGTTGTTGAAAAAAAAATTATTAAACTATATATATATATATATTTATGTATGTATACAAATATGTGCGTGTGAATGTTATAATACTTGCGAGCTTTGATGTAATATAGAGTTTGTGTTAAAAGTTTTCATCAGTTAATTCTTTAGGCCATGTGGAATATTTTCTCTATAGTCTTCTCTAGCTACATGGCTTCTTATTTTAAATATATTGATGCAAATAAAATATCGTCAAGTATATTCAAAGAATCCTGGCTAAATTTCAATATTGCTTATGATTTGAGAGACCAATTTAGTTTGCAATACTCTTCTTTTTCTGAGATCTGTGCTGAGTTTATTTCATATCGAAACTTTTAAAACATACTTTATTACACAACAGACAAATTAATTGATGTGTGATCTAAGAATTTATCCAGCTTTTTCAATAATCTGTAGGATGGTTCGTTTATGTAACAATAGAGCCCAAATGAAAAACAAAAAAACATTCATGACTGTTTGAATAATGTTTTTAAGCTTTTTCCTATGCAGAGCAGTCAGTTTGTAATTTGAGGTGAATTGAATCATTCTAATCTAATATCCTTATTGCAATTCAAAGAAGCAAGTAATTTCCAAAAACGGTCACTTCTATGCTTTAACCAGCTTTAAACTTGCACTCAGCAACTGACCTATCTACGTTAGGCAACATTGATGTAACCTTTTTCTATGGGAAAGTGTTGTTACTAATTGTAGAGTACAGGTAGATCAATACTGCGACATTACTTTTGATATACCCATTGTGCTTATACAAAGTATGTCTGAATGTTTTTTCAAGCTTCACTGCCATAAATTAATCCAGTCAGCAATGTAACATTTTTTTGTGATTTGTAAAATAACACAAATATTATAACACACTACGTATCTCATAATACATAAAGTTGATTAATCTGTGAAGTTTCTTTTAACTCGTGTCATTATAGAGATACATATATATACATATTTGTTGTAGAGAGAGAGAGAGAGAGAGAGAGAAAGGGAGAGAGGGAGATGGAGTGAGGGACAGAGGGAGTGCGTCATAGTTTATTGCTTTCCAGAAACGCTATGTAAAAGTAATAAATTACTTGGCATGTATGTGTAATAAGTATCGTAATGCAATAATTCAAAACCATCTAAAGATGCAATTGCAGGAGACATGATTACCTGTGAATGAATTCCATTACCCAGATACTCCTTTCATAGATAAACATTTTTCCAATGCGTCATGAATATGTAGTCTTGCAATTTGTTACAAGGTAGCATTATATCATGACTCATTATTTTATTACTAACATACATCTAGCCTCAGTTCAATTGCTCGTACAATTAACCGTGAGTTGGAAAACACTTTTCGTCCTAGTTGGCGTAAAGTGAGATTTTACGCCCGATAAATCCGGTTTACGCCTACGTAGGGCAAAAAATATTGTTTGCACCACGGGCGTAATACTTTACACCGACGTGTGACAGATCGCACTAGGGTGTAGAACTTTGTGCCCTAGGTACGAAAATACCTATTTGCCGCGTGCCTAAATAATACGGTATTCTGACACACTCTTCATTAATTCCGACATAACTTGATTTCAATTAGTGTCTCTGTTTAAAAAATTGTAGCCGAATCACTTGCGCGAGAAACAAGAGAAAATGTTGGAACTAAATTGTGATTTATTTCATAATCAATATCAGCCTGACTACTAATTATTTTTACAATTTACTGGTACTTGCTATGTGAATATTTCGCCATTGAAGCTGTGTAAAAATGTGAAACTATGTAACTTTGCAGAAAATACTTTGTTAAGATTCAAGATTGATTATAATGCTCATTCACTGATTGTACCTAGTTGTTGTTGATCCTCAACTTCTCAATCGAGTGAGCCTATAATTATACATGCCCTGAATGTGTGATATATCTTGATGATTATTTCTGATAAGCATGAAACATTAGGAGACTTTGATTTGCACATGGCTGCATATATTAATCTTACATGCAACTAGTATAAACAAATATAATATTCAGCATTTTTAATTCGCACCATATTCAGAATTGCAAATTAATTATATTAAAAATCTAAGTTCATAAATAAAATAAATGATAAAAAAAAAAATAATAGAATTATTAATTTGTTGCAAAATCTTAATTTTTGAATCAATCATCTTTATTAATGTGAATCGCAGGAAACTGTAGCAATAAATTAAAAATAGTGAATAGAAAATCAAATACCATTTTGAATACTTATAGGATGGTTTATTGCTAGCCTGGATACAGGATCAGAATGTATTTCATAGTAAGGCATATTACTCATTCGCATTTACCCTTAAGTGCAAGATATTCAACTACAGTGTAACGATTATTTGTAATTCATGTACGACCGATAAAGTAAGCAAGAAACAGTTTGCAGGTATCTACTAAGACCTAACTGCATCTTGAATTTCTTGTCTCTTGTGCGATCCATCGCAAAAAGGTCTATTCGATGTTTGTTTGCAATTGCATAACCAATAATCTTTTGTTTCGTCAACCATGAATCTAATTGGTCTCTGCTTAACTTTTATAAAAACATCTCTGTGTGTGCCGTCACACAATGGTTGCGATTTACTCCTGCCGCATAAGCACCAGTGATAATGTTTTCCAGCTTCAATTCGCATTTTGAAAGGCTTTTTATCATATATTTTACCATTTTCTGCCTGCTCGTTGGCAGAGAATAAACTTTGCAACGCATTCTTTGGTATTTTAGGCTGTTCCTTTTCTTTTATAGAGGACGAGAAGGTGACCTAAAAACAGAGTATCGTCAGCGCTTGTTTGTACACATAATAAAACGATACAAAAGATAGGTGGATGAGAATTAGTAAGAAGAGGCAGATAAAGTATTTGAGTGTTCAATCCTTAAATACATGTGAGTATTTCCCCATTCGCAATGCCATTTGATAAACGATTCCACGTTCGGCGCATATTCGCAAAATATCTGTAGCAGACGACAGGCTTTACTTGAAGGTTATATTAGGGTTTTCGGTATCTTACGGTTTCTCAAACTATACGTGTGTACGTCTCTGGCCCGTAATTTTCAATGACTTACGCGTTGCATTTGTAGATATTGATTACATCGAAAACTTTGCTTTAAAGCTCCGCCAACGCGAACTATGGAATTCATAACGACGAATCGTGCAAAATAGGGTGCATTCGTTTACTGAGTGACTGCGGCAGATGTTATTCGTTCACTCCGCGTGTGAAAGCGATAGCAGCGCAATCGGCCGTTCGTTTAAGCAAGGATGTACCCTATTCACGCAGCTACCTCGGGGGTCCCTGCTTTGGATACTCTGCTCGCAGTATTGCGTAAACGAACGTGAACAAACATAACAGTAAGTTGCGTGAGGCCGGAGAGATTAATGAAGGCTCCGATGGGTCATGCCAATTTAAGAAATTGAAAATTCATTACTTTACCACATATCTCACAGAATTAAACTAATGGGTAGTGAAGAGACGTGATTTGAGCAACTGTTCACGCAGATATCCGATCGGTAATTTATGTCACGTTACTCGCAGATGAGAAACGCAGTGTAAACGAATGCGCCCCTCCTATTTATCAATCATAACGCCACCATTACCTACCAATCACCGCCCGACAATCAAACCCCTCTTCGATCAAACCCATGAAGGATGATCAAACCCTTTCTCTTCTCAGTGTCTCTTCTCCATCCTCCGTGGCTTAAGACCCGTAGGGAGAGCGCCAATGTACTCTGTGTTCCTTTCTTTTTGAGCATTTTAAACTTTATTTAACAGTTTAATTTTATTTGTTTTAATCTTTTCCATTAGATCTACGTTTCAAAGTTTTATTTGTAATTCATAAGCTTTGAATTGATTCAGTTCCGAAAGCACCATGCTACCCAGGGTAACATTCCCTTTAGCATCCGATAGTATATACATACATGACTTTGATCAGCAGCGCTTTGCGACAGAATTGGGCATGATTGTTGTATCATCGAGCCTAGGCTGCGACGTTCCTAACAGACAATTTTGGACAATTCAGAAGTTAGACTCTAAATTAAGTTGCCTAACTATAATATACCCGTATTCATAGTCCCTCCTTATATCAAGGATAAAAGACGCCTTGATGAAGGCTTCCTTGAATCTCAGGCCCGTATTTATAGTCAGTTCTTAAATTTAAGCACGGTCTTCAGACCCTGAAGTCCTATCTCAAGTCATGGTACACGAGGACTTAAGACCGTGCTTAAATTTAAGAACTGACTATGAATACGGGCCTCAGAGGCGTCCTCGTTTCATAGTCACAACCTGGCTCTCCCTTCCAGAAGGAAGACATATTTAGGGATATGTGATTGCTTATGGTGGTAAAACTGCTGATCGAAGCGCCACTCGGCTATATTTAAATCTAACTTAAACCGCTTGGCTCCACTGATATATATAGGTATACACTGGATTGGATATTACCGTATACTCTACGTGTAAGCTCGTGCGTCCAATTGAACAATTTAATTTCCGCCATCTTGTACAGAAAGTTGTCACAAAATGCGCGCTAGATTTGAACTGCGTAATATATGCTATTTAGATCTAACGATATATTCGTCACACAAAAGAGTTTTTGACGAGTAAAATAATGTTTGATACATTAAATGAAGAACAAATCATTTTTTCGAAGGTATATTATTATTTACAATTATATGATGTAAAAGATCATTAAATAATATGACGAAAAACTTGTATTTAAGCGTGATTTTTCTTTATGTTCAAAAGAAGTCCTCAATTCTAAGAAGTTTCCGTCCATTATCCTTTATCCTATGGTGGGCTGAATTTCATACGGATTATTCAAAAATTTGTATAACACTAATTCAACCGTTAGGGAATCCATTTACCATCCATTGATCATTAAAGTGGAGCTTAGGACATGTAAAAAAAGTTTTGAATTAAATTATATCGAATTGGGTGAGTAAAAACTTTATTCAAAAATATGGAGAACAAAACATTCCTTGCAAACGTTAAGGAATTTTTATAGAGTTGCGTGCGATAAACCACAACAATATAATTAGTAGTATCAATCCACAATCCATTCACATGAAGAAAAAGTTACAAGCACAATCAAAAGAAAATAAAAAAGATGTACATATCTGAGCATGCAAATCAGGTACAAATGTGTAGGTGCTCATGTAATTTGGTTACATTCACTGTGGTGGGCCGATCGGATTCATCCTGAAATTCGGTCTGCTGCAAGTTTTCACCTACAGATAAGTTACTAATAAATAACGACAATGGAAATACACAGAAATGTGTCACACACGATTTTTCTGTAACAGAGCACTTTATAATCTGTAGGTAATTAACCGCTTCGACGGCATTGACGCAATAGTGCATCACATCAACGTGTCTTTATGCACACTGAGTTTTCTCTGACCTAAAAGGGATTAATAGTTTCAGATCTTACCAAATAACGTTGGGATACTGCCTTTTCGTAAAGTTATATAATTTTTACTTTTCTTCTGAAAGCAAGAGAGTTCAAAGTGGTCGGAACACAGAAAGCTATCACTTGATGGAGACCACGGACCAATGTTTATATTTGCGATCCACTGCTTCATAATATCAGGTTCATCCAATGGGAACCTACATAACAAGCAAAGTTTAAATTTATTAATTCACACGTTATGTTGCATTGAGTAACGGTACTTACTTGAAGAATGAATAGCCACGTCCATATTCCCTTAATCGGTGACAAGATGAACACTCTGATTTTGGGTTGTCAAATATAGTTGGTACACTGTTCTTTTTCAATGTAATTAGGAATCCTGTCCTATCAAAGCAGTCATTTGTAAAATGAGCCGAACACAATGTGCTATTTCGGTTTGGCTTCCAGTCCTTCCTCTTCATTTCTTTTAACCACTGCTGAAGGCGCAACACATCTTTCACGGGAAATCTACATATCGAATTATAATTTAATCCCTGAGTCAATAATACCCGAGTTTTCAATTTCAATTATAATAAGATCGGTTCATAATTCAAATATTGTGAATTTTTACTGACACGATTCGTACGTTATAATACTCGTTAAATATAATTAGTAAATACTTCGTATGCTGACATAACCTCTGCAAGTTATCATTTGCAGAACGCTTCAGCGTTGTATACTCACTTGTGAAATGATCGCCCACTATATTTTGATTGCTTTGTTTTGCAAAAAACGCAGGTACTCATTGTTACCTCAATAATTGTTACTGTAATTTTCCATCGCAATCGATTATATACACATACATATATCACGTATATATATATATATATCTGAAGTGACAAGAATCTGTACAAAATGGCTACCGTTCAATTGGCGTGACGGCACCACGCGTAATCCAATCCAGTGTATATATATATCAGTGCTTGGCTCTCATTGTCAAGTTGCGTCGGTTGATGAGAGTGTATAACCTCAAAAAAATTAACCTGTAGACTGGCTGTGATCGCGTCATACGGGTCATAAGTCCATAGACGCCAAGCGCAAGCGCAAGCGTTGACTACATGAAACGAAACAGCCAATCGCAGTGCCGAAGGTTTCCTCAAGGAAGCTCGAGACCTGCCTTGAAAGAAGGAGGCCAATAAGGCTCCTTATTCTGTCGAGGGAGGTCTATGAAACGTGAAATGAGGAACAAGGAATCCTTGTCCCTCAAGGAAGGACTATGAATACGGGTATAAGGTTTTGAAATTATAAGAGGTTGTTTTTTAATGATTGAACTTCAACTTCGCTGCTCGTAGTTTATCCATGATTGAAATAATATTAATGTAAGTAGTATTACAAGTTGAAATATAATAGTATTCAAAGTCAAACAATAAAATTGTACTTTGCGGAGTGTGCCTAGGATGGAATATAAGCGCATCTACTTTCGGACAGAGCAACCTCTTATTACTGAATTTCTGTATTACACTGGCCCTACGTTTGTCCTTAGTGATCCCTTACTAATCGGATTTTAATATTGAACTGGCGCTTCGAGTTTAATCTCATCCTATGCTCCTAATAGCTGTACAATTTTGGTTGATAGATTTATTACATCGAGTCACCAGCAATCTTTTGGAGGTAGATTAATTATGATTGGTTCACACCAGGTTGACCTAATTTCGTACCTCCGTCGTGACCTAATAAGGTCTGCTTCGCATACCTCGCCTAGCTTCTAGCTTGCTTATAGAGCTGCCTTGCTAGGTTTTTTAATATTTGATATTCGCTTGTGACTCGAGATATATTTCAGAATTATTCCGATAAATGAAATATTCTTATAATCAAATTATTTGATATATATGTAAGTGTATAATATGGTACTTAGATCATTTGGATAATTGTACGAAAGGCTGCACAGCTGTGCAAGGGCGTGTTGAGTACAATTATTCTACATGTAATGTCTTAATGGGTTTGCTGCACCCTAGACATTAATTCTAAATATTTTAATATTTGATAATAAAATAACATCGACTTATAAGAATTTTCATATACGATCAAATATATCCATTGAGGCTTCGGAACGTTGACTGTTGCTGTCCACCATTCCTGAGAATGCAGCCTTCGCGACAGAACGTTGTACCTTCAGTCAACGGTTGTACTGACCGTGGTACAGCATGGCTTGAACTAGATTTTCCGTCGCAAAGAGATTACAAATATATTAAAATGAATACATTTTACTCGGTTTAATAATATTTAGGTTATCTATATCATATTGAAATAGATCTGACGATATTCTTCAGATACTTGGGTAGTATGATGAGAATAATAATGCAAATTGACAATGTTTAATATTATTAATATATATAATATTAGATATTTGAATATTATTATTTGGATAAGAATATTCTGATTTAAAATGCGAGTGAATACTACGTGAGTACAGAGGAACAATATTTCTTATTACAGGCGTTTTAAAGTATTAATATTGTATAGATAAATAATAAAAACTGGTGATTTCTAAAAATTAACGACGGAGCCAGGAATCGAACCTGGCGTCTAGAGATGCTTGACCGGAGCCTTACTCCACTAGACCACTAGCCGCCCTGACTCTGTTGTCGTTAATTTCTCTCTTCACCAGTGAGTTCAAATTTGTCTTCTTGTGCTTGATATGTGTGAATAGAACGTTTTCGTCTCTTGAGCACCCGATGTATGAATGTATGTAGCTGAATGTTTACATGTTGGAATCTTACGCTTCCGATGGGAAGCCACGCAAGACGGCTAAAGTCGTCTAATAAATGTCGAAAAACTGGTCATTTCGAAAAATTAAGGTGGTCTAGTGGAGTAAGGCTCCGGTCAAGCATCTCTAGACGCCAGGTTCGATTCCTGGCTCCGTCGTTAATTTTTCTAAATCACCAGTTTTTCGAATTTATACCTCCCAACAACGAACTTCTCGTAATTAGTGATATTCACATCCGCATATCATTTATTAGACGACTTTGGCCATCTTGCGTGGCTTCCCAGCGGAAGCGTAAGATTCCAATATGTAAACATTCAGCTACATACATTCTTACATCGGGTGCTCAAGAGACGAAAACGTTCTATTCTTAGATAAATAATATTTGGTTATTAGTATTTAGGTATTATAATATAAAGAAACTATGTCCATGGTTATATACATGTATATAGGTGTTGGAATGTAAGTACAATATTTTCGGTTACAAGAGTTGATTATATTTATGGTGTCCTTACCGACAGAACTACGCCGCGTGGGTGGGATTGCCTGTAATGCGGCGCAGTCATAGTCTCTCAGAAAACCTCCTTTCGAGGTTTTCTGTTGGCTAATATTCATGCTAATGATACTTTTGAATAGGTTGAATTATAATCGTGGCAATACCAAGATTGTGCATGAGAATCTTGCAACTTTCAGGTAAGTTTGTTAAAAGTCCGGAAAGTCTGGACTTGCACTTGATACACAACTTAGGTTGGAGTACCAACTAAGCGTTATTTGGTAACTCTAAGTTTATCGCAAGATTCTCATCATATTCTCATACTGAGGTCAGTCATGGACTGCAGGCCTGGTTAGTTGGGACCAGCCCCCTGACACTCATCACTGCTCGTATACTAAAAAATTGTACGCGTCTTGTTCCCGTTTTTTAGTTCCTCTACTTGGCGCTAGTAGTAGACGTCTGACACGCTCGCTGCCATCGCTAACCGCGCGCAAGCTTGTCAGGTAACTACTAGCGCCACTAGTGGTGGAAATTGGCGGCAGAATCGAGGGACATTTTGCGAACCACTTTTAGCACCGTGTGTCAGGAGACTGGTTGGGACTATGAAATAGAAAGGAAAAAATTGTGGTGGGTAGGTCGGATGCTACCGTAGCGTGGGTCGAATTTATGGCAGGATTGGGTATGATTATTGCATGCTACTGCAGCACAGTTTTCCTTGTAACTGTCACGAGTGCACGAACTATAATGTGATTCGTGTATACATGACTCAAGTTATATAAATACTGATAGCCTTATGGGACTTTTCGTAATTGAAAATGGACGAGATAAATTCAACGTCAAGCGGCACCCTCTGCGTCCTTCCTTATGGGATTATGTAGTCGAAGAAGTAAATCAAATGGTAGGGATATATAATTGTTCCTATATGTATGTACCTTATGTGATTTCTGTACATATGTTTAATACTCAACTCGTACCGTGAACCGAAAATAATAATACGTATCTTCACTTCTTCAGTCAACACCCATATCTTCATTCCGAAAGAACATGCAGCTGACGTGTATAAATAATTTCTAAGCTGACGTTAAATTTCCGTGGTTTTTTACAAATACAGTTAATTGCAGCGGAAAACCCAGACCTTTCTACGCAAAAATGCTACTCGTAAATATTTTTTGGAAATTAGTTAAGACTCGATTGTTACTAACGTTTGAGTCCATGCTGTAAGAAACACCGATGAACCTCAGGCAATCATTATCACAAAAGTAGTTTTAAAAAAATTTAAAGATGATCAAAGTTCTTTTTTTCAACTTCTACTCATATTACCTGGTTAGATTGCGACTCTGTTCGCTAACCCCCTAACACAAGATTGTTCAGAACTTTACTATCAAGAGGCCCAGATTATAATTACTTATATCTGTACACTTTGTTATACGTTTATGGCAGTGATATATGGCAGTTTATTGTTAGGAATTTTGAGTTTCAAAATATGTATTATCGACCAAATCGATACTATTTTATCCGGAATTTCAGCACTTTTCCGGTAACCCCTAATAACGATATTACCCAGAGGATCCGATTGTATAATAATACAATATATAGGATATCAGAAACTAACGACTGATATCACCTAAGAATGGATTTTTCGGATCTTTAATAATTAATTTCTCATCAATTATCTACGATATCTCGGTCAAAAAAACACAGATGAAAGGTTTTGCAGCTTAGGTAGAAGAAGAATTTCACGAAGTGAAGAGGAGACATTGGTAGAACGTTATTGAGTTACATTATATATGTTAAAATTACAAGAAACTTGTTAGAAATTTATGTAATTGCTTAGTAATCATCCAAGAAATATGCATCGTTGATGAGTTATTGGAACGGTATCGGCTTCCGGTGGTGGCCTGATTGTCCGTTTTGAAGAAATATATGTAGGTCCGTTAAATTCGAAGCGATACTAATCCTGTGAAGATCACCATCCAACAATGCCTGTACTGGTCTTTGGAATTGATGGCGCGGCAGCCAACTTATGCGTAGAACGTTCAGTTATTGATGCATCATTTGTTTCGCGTTTCACGAATTTATCCTCTGAAAGTCCGGCCTTCCTTTCTCTCTACAGTGATATGATTTTATGTGTTTAATGTGACGAAACATTTCTTATGCGATTTTAATTGACTCTAAAATCAAATAATAATATTGTAACGTTTTAAGACGTTGCAAAATAAATATGGATTCGCGAGCTTATTTAGTGAGTCAATTAAAGGCGCAAATAAAATGTTATGGAAAAGCTTTAATAGCAAAGAACGTGTTTCTAGTTTAAAGTCTGAAACAAGACTGTCTTTTACAATAATGTTGGTTGACGCAGCAACCTTATTCTTTTTAAAGATATAAGAGGTTTATAAGCTTCTTTTATCTATGATGACTACTAGATCATTAAAAGGGGGTAAGATGGGTGATTTCACCGTTTGTAACAATATTATGAAATGCAAGTTATCATATTGGTTGCCTTTCTTTTTATGTACACTCCCGTTCATAAGTATGGAAACACTCGCCCCAGATCCGAGCCACACAAGAAGTTGTATCGCTCTTTGAAAAATAAAGATATCTCAATTTCCCAAGCGGCGTTCTAAAAAGGACATATTCAGCTTCATTTAACTTTTTTGGAAAAATTTTTGCGATTTTTTTTGAGCCCGGTACGCACTTTGAAAGACACATTTTTTGGCTCTTTTTGGAGGGTGGAAATTTTCCCGCATATCTCGTAAGAAAAAATTTTTCAACTTTTTTCTGTGAAAAACTTGAAGCGGGGAGTACAAACTTCAATCTCATTTTTTGGAAAATTTTTTACGATTTTTTTTCGCAAAGATATTCAACTTTTTGCAAAAGACGACCATATTTATAAGGGGTAGTCTCACTCTGAAACTACTGGGTTTTCGTAAAATTACTAAGAGAGTAAAAAGTTGCATACAATCATTTTGGATGTATCACATTTTTTTCAGAATTAAAAAAACAAATTTTACCAAAAAAGGTAAATGAAGCTGAATATGTCCTTTTTAAAACGCCGCTTGGGAAATTGAGATATCTTCATTCTTCAAAGAGCGATACAACTTCTTGTGTGGCTCGGATCTGGAGCGAGTGTTTCCATACTTATGAACGGGAGTGTATGCGAATGTAATGATTTTTTGAAAAAAGTATTCAACACTGGATTTGGTTAAGTAATCTATTAATCGAGCGGGTATACAAATTTGTCTTAAAAGTTTTGAAATAATTTTCTATAATATAGATTCGAAAGGTCAAACGGGGAAAAAAAATCTTGGAATTGCCAAACTCTAAATTACCAAAGGTATGTGCACCTTGTTGACTTTAATTAAGAAACGAAATTCATCAAAAAAAAAATGTATTTACGTGGAATTCACCCAGACTAAAATAGAGAAATCCGAAGGTATTACGATTCCACATGGGTTACGCATTATCGAAGCATGAGTTTTATTGACAATGAGTTAAATTTACGCAAGAATAAAGTTGTCGTTTAAAAAACTGTAATATCTTAGTATTTGACCAGTGAAAATAAAGTTAACTTATGCTCATTTCCACATCACCGCAAGCGGTAGACCATCCGACGCGTTTTTTACGTGGTAACCCCAGTAGGCCTACTCTACGGAGAATACTTACAAGATCGATTTTATGTTCTTCGAAAAATTGCTATTAATCACATATGAATTATGGTGAATTGTTTTTCCCAATCAATTTGTACTCGCGTATATTCGCGGTTTCTTCGAAATTTTTCAGTTTATATAACCCGCTGACTATTTGTCATCAATGAAAGATGACTGTTTTGATTATGGCTGAAAGATGGTAGTTCTAATTTTGGATGAAGGATGATTGTTTTCATCTTATACGCGAACGGCGTTTGACTTTGGATGTTTGCGCATGGGTCTTTCTTCTATAAGGTATGAGATAATCACTAAAATAGAGAACCTGGCGAATACGCAAAACAATCAACAACTGCCATGGACAAAGACCGCAAACACGAATCCCTGTAAGACGCTATCATTTACCTATCGGAAGACGATGCAGAAATCTTTGAAGAAATGGAAACAAATCGAAGTATAATGAGCACAATCATCAAAATACGATAGAGCTATATAATTTTACAGTGAAATACAAACCGAACATGACCACTCAGTGACTCGAGAAAAAAAAAACTCTGACACTAAAACGATTGCAATAAAAGAGTGTGAAACCATTGAAAAATAAACTACAGCTGAATAAATTATACTACATTTTGTGATCATGATGATTCTGACCTACATCGCTCAATCTATGTATCGGTGAAAACAAGATGACTGACCCTGAACCAGACCTAAGGAAGACCTAAGCCTAAATAATGAAACGTTAATTTTTCGGTAGAGCC